>NW_015505199.1:600635-613058 GCF_001515645.1 Sinocyclocheilus grahami | reverse complement strand
ATGTCAACATTGGCTACCAGAAATCACTTACCCCACCTTTAAAACTGTGAGCATTTTAATGTTTAGGGTATTGGCACTATTCATCATTTCATCAATTATAAGTGCTTCACTGCAATCTCTTTTTTATACAGAAAAGTTATACAGATTTAGTTATTTTATTTTAGCTAGTGTATAAAAAAACTAAGTAAACCATAATTTTACAATTATTTATTATTTATAATTATATATATTTAGTTATTTAATGGGACTGACACACATATATATATTTTTAATACAATATATATATATATATATATATATATATATATATATATATATATATTATACCACAAATGCGGTTAATTGGACATTTTATTATTGGCCATGTGAAGATAGCTTAATCATTCATAAGGAAAATTATTTTAATCTACTTTGTTTTTAGTTTTTTTTTCTTTTTAGATTAAATATACATTTTACAATCATTTTTTAAATCAACAGTGGTAATTAACATTAGGCCACAAACATTGCTGACTGAGCAAACAACTACTAAACTTGGAATATCCATTTAAATATTTTGTAGCCACTTTTATCTGAAGCAATGATAGTGTATTCTGTCCATAGATTTTTAGTATTATGCATTCCCCGGGAATTCACCCCATGACTTTGGCGGCGCTGGTGCAATGTGCTATCAGAAAACAAACACAGAGGCTAACACACACATGCACACAAAAAACACAGACCGCTGTATAACAGATCTCATTTCATATTTTAATGAGGAGAGTCAAGTTGGGCTTTTTTCAATTTTTAGAAAATAAACCAATAACAATATTACAAATAATGAAATTGTTACATCATTCACAGGGTTACAGTCAAATGTACATTTTATACAGCGAAACAGGACCTCCCATCTCCGTCACAGTGGTCCAGGTGGGCAGTGCTCTATTTGGGCTAGCGAGAGAGAGACAGAAAGAAAGAGAGAGGTCTGCTGCCCTGTAATGAAAAGCAGGGCTGAAAGACACAGGAAGAATGCACTACTGCCTTCCTAACACCAGAGAGTGCTGTGGCCCTACAGGCACTACAGCTTTGTTCAGGGAGCCATTTTCTATCTGAGAACTTCCCACCATATTTGGAGGATGCAGGCAGAAATATGGACCAATGAGAGTGAGCCAGAGCCAGCTTGTATTTACGTTCACAGTCGCACATAATCATCATAATAATAATGGTTTTGCATTGGTATTATGCTACGGCAGTAGCTGCGAGCATATGCTGTTCACAGCTTGCTGTCACCCAGCTTTCAACAAAAAGCTTTAAATGGTGCACGGTTCTATGCCGATCACATTTTTGCTAGCCAGAAGGAACATTTGCAGTTCGCATGTCCACATAATGGCAGCTTATTGGCTATTTTCACAAGCCATCTGAACAAAAAGGGTTCTGAGCATTAAAAAAATGCCTATGTACCATCTTTCCCAGCACTTTTAGAGGATTTGTATGAAAAAAGAACTGTTGTGGTAGAAACTATGCGTTTAAGGGGATAATCCATGTGGAAAAAAAACAATAAGTGCTTAAATCACTCAGCGTGACATTCTTCCACACTCTCGACGCCATGTCTCATTTGTCTGTGGTCTACGTAGTGTTCTGTTAAACGACAAATGAGAGAGGGAGACGTATGAAGTAATTAGTCCCCTACTGAGAAACAAACTTGAGTGGTTAAAGATTCAGTGGAAAAACAGAATTACATAAGACCGCCGTGATGAAATATTTCTATGTAAATACAGGTTTACTGAAGAAAATGCGCAGCAAATGTCAAGCATGTCATAATCTTTCAACATATCAATATCTTAAAACAGAAAGGCTCATTGGTTGTTAATGTTCCTTCGGATCTCTCGATGCAAAGTGCCAGAAACACATGTGATCATCAGCGCCAAGCTGCAAGAAAAAAGTATGTTTGCAAATAGCGCAGACCCATGAAACGGTACTTATGAAAGGACACATTTCATTTGAAGGAAAAGAAGATGAGGATCAGGAACACAGCATATCCCTTCAGCACTGGATTTCTTTCAAAGCTCTGTTAATCCTGCGCTGTTAGGCTGATTTAAAACACGCTGAAACTTGTGGGCAGCACCTCTATTGCTGAGCTACTGCCATGAGTGTCTAAACTTCTGCATTTCTGTAGGTTTTATAGACATACAGCAGCAGTGTGTGTGTGTGTGTGGATCCTGGTATGTGTGCTGGAGCTTTGAGTGACATTGATTGTCCTAGGAGGGTGAAGCAGAAGCAGTGTTATTCTGAGGAAGACGAGGGATTCAGAACCTTAAGTTTCACAGTGCAACAGTGACACTGAGTAGCCATTAAATATTGAGAGGATGTGCTGGACAGACAGGTAAAGGCATATACTGGCACCATCACTGGTGAAGTTTTATGATGTGAGAACATTCTTCCCTCTCAATCTGTCTCTCAGCTTCCTGACTCACTCCTTATCCCAACCAGCTTCTGAAAGCAACCAAGAAGTCACGTATGGTATATACCATGCAAATTGGTGTTTTAAAATGTATTGCATCAAATTAATTACTTAAAAAATGTATTTATTTTGCTTATCTGTTCTTTTAGTTTACATACAATTGTTAGTTGATTTTACACTATTTTATTTGACAGAACATTTTGTCAGTTGCTTGATATTCATTTCCATAGCAGCTTGATAGCCCCGTGAAATCTCACAGTGAAATCTCATTGGTCCACATACACTATAATTCTAGTTTGGGCTCATTAAGATATATATCTATCTATCTATCTATCTATCTATCTATCTATCTATCTATCTATATATATATATATATATATAAAAGAAAAATTATTACTTTTATTCAGCAAGCACACATTAAATTGATAAAAATGTGACAGTAAAGGCTAAATGTTGTTCTTTTGAACTTTCTATTCATCAAAGAATCCTGAAAAAATGTGTATTTATTGTACAGTTTTTTGTAAAACTGTTTTCAACAATAATAATTTTGAGCAGCAAATCAGCGTATCAGAATGATCATGTGACACTGAAGACTGAAGTAATAGCTGCTGACAATTCAGCTTTGCCATCACAGAAATACATTTTAAAATATATGAAATAGAAGTTATTTTATATTGTAATAATACTTTATAATAATACTGTATTTTTGACCAAATAAATGTAGCCTTGGTGAGCACAAGAAACTTATCTTACGGACCCCAAACATTTGAACATTAGTGTAACTGCATATTAAAAATTGGCTGCAACAAGGCTGCACTGAATTTTTGCTTTCAGTGTCGACGGACAAATTACACGTTGCTGGTTAGGACAAGGTGTTAAGCCCAGATTTATTTCCTTTCTCCTTGTATCCTCCTGCTGGTAATAAAAAAGTTACAAAGAACGACAGAAAAGTTGAGAGCTAAAACTTAAGGGCCATTTAGTATGTCAAACTCTAAGGAAAGTAAAATCCTACTGTCTTTCTGGACACAGAAGAAAGTAGACAAGGTCGTCTCTCAAACCTTTCAAATGTATCGCTATGTCTCTCAGGAGTTCACACCTGGGATGGCCTGTCTGCTGGACGTTGTGTTTCATGCCCAAACACTGAACGATAGAATCTTCATTCTAATGGAAGCATTATGTAATGGGAAGAACAGAGAATGGTCAACACCATCTGGTTAGAACTTCATCAGCACACTGAGATTCAGCCAATGGACCTTACCTACAGTAAACTGACCTCACAGTACTGCATGTTTTAACACAGATGCATGTCAACCCTGAGGTTATGGAATAAAGCGAGCCCCTCGACGACTGAGCGAGAAGTATATTGTTAACCACAGTGACCTTAATGCTGGTACATGGACGTACCTGCACGTGCAAACACACAAAAAAAAAAAAAAAACTGACCCAAGCTTTTAAACAATAGCATAATAAATATTTTATACCATAGTGTGTAGCCCTAATACATAGACTGAGAAACTAAGGGCAATATAGAGCAAAACTAGGTATTGACAGTCAGCGCTATTAGAGTCAAAGATCCCCTAGAGGTTCTGCTGACTTAGTGATCAAAGTGTGGCTGTTAGGTATAGCACTTACTCCATGGTCATCTGGGAAACGAGGTCGAAGCTGGTGAAGTTGCCATTGGCGAAGTTGTCTTTGTACTGGCCCATCTTAATAGCGTCCAGCCAATCATCCACAGTGTTAAAACTAGAGAAGTCGGGCACACTGCGGTCAAGCAAGGGCAAATGCACACTGGAGGGGCAATAAGAAAGAGATAGAGAGACAGATGAGTCACACTGTTGTGAATAAATGCAGTAAAAATAGCCTTTAACCACCAAGTACACACTACAATCTAGGAGTCACCGTTTCGGTATGATTCGGTATGTGCTAGGGATAAAAGGACTATATTGTCAAATAAAAATAAATAAATAAAAAAAGTACAGAAATTGAATAAAGTAATCAAATGTAAAATAACATTTCATATTTAACTGTATAAATTGAAGATGAATCCTTATTAAATTTACAAAAGCTGTTCAATCGAGAGTCGCAGCTTTCCCGAGTCGAGCCCATTAGGGTGTCTGGGGGTTAATAGGGGATTCAGATGACACAGATGGAGAACGAGAGTGTTTCGGAGGAGGGGGCAGGTGGATATCCTAGGTGGTCCAGAAGGAAAATCAGGCTTAGGGTCTGAGGTGGCCGCCCCATCTCTTCACGTTGGCCCTCCGCTGCCTCCTCTTGTCCTTCTCCTAGTTTAATCGGGGCACGTGGTCAAACCTCTACCGATTGGATCTGGTTCATCTGGGCCCTCATCATCTGAACGCTGTTGAGGATCTTCTTCTGATGACCCGCTAGTGTCACTCCGACCCTGAGAATGTCCCTGTGTACACACACACACACACACACACAGAAAGAGGCAAGATTAAACACGAGCGCTCTGAAGCAGATACCATAATGTTGTAGTAACACATTTTTATTCACTGGATTCATCACATGATGCCAAAGTAAACTGAGCATGTTAGTTCAAGATTGAGTAATATTGTCAAATAAAAATAAATAAATAAAAAAAGTACAGAAATTGAATAAAGTAATCAAATGTAAAATAACATTTCATATTTAACTGTATAAATTGAAGATGAATCCTTATTAAATTTACAAAAGCTGTTCAATCGAGAGTAGTGAGTGATTTCCTTGTCTTTTGTTGTTTGATTAACATTAAAAATCACAGATAGCAGGTATATAGCCTGCTGTCACTTTAAGACAATGCACGGATCCAGTACACTGATACTGTACTGTACGTTCAACCGATGATGTCGTCTAGGATACTCACCAAGACGGGCATGTTGACATAATTTTTGTGTGAATTTGTCCATTCAAGCACAAGACTTGAAAGAGAACTCAATAAAATATGTGCACGCTGTCTGAGACCTGAACGTGGGTTTGCACTATTCGGATGAGAGCGCACACACATCTTCTCACTGTGCACACAAGTTCTGTTTCGCATCTTCTGGCTCTTGAATGTTTAAACTGGTAAGGCTTAAATGTGTTTAGTTTAAACACAGATAGCAACGTGTGCTGTTTAGGTCTCAACTGCGCACGTGAACTATCAACACCCGGGTGATGACGGCATAAATGACTGGTCATATTCGAGCATACGGCACTCGCATTGAACAAAGTTTACAAAGAGTGACAGGTTTGTCCACGTTTTTTCTTTTTTTTTCATCGCTGTTGTTGTAATGTATTGGAAAGCCAGAATGCGTATCCATCGACAGAAACATTCATTAGCTGAACTCTATCTGTTTTATGTGTTGTTATTTTTAACAAACCATATTACAGATTCGTTGTCAGATTTAAGTTGATCCGCGGTGCAAGTTCATGCCGAACCATGGGTGGAGAATGGTACGGATCGATTTTTACGGAGAACCATTACACCCCTACTACAATCCCCCCATGGTATACATGGTACATTCCTAAAGTACATGTGGTTCACAATTATTTGGCATATTATCATCAATGCAAAAAAAATAAAATAAATAAAATCTTCTGCATATTTTTGGCAATTATGATACACTTGGGAATATTGAGCTATATTATTTCTTGGGTCAATATAATTCAATCTCTGGAGAGGGAAAAAGGATGTTAGGGAAGAATTTAAGTGCAAAATATCCTCTGCCCTGCTTAATTCTTCAAAAAATGCAATTAATGTCCCCAGATGACTGCACTCTCTAGCAACATTACTGTAGCGTATAAGCCTCCAGGCAAAAAGAGCTGGTGAGAAGCGTACAAAACCCAAGCCTCTCACCATCAGCGTGATGACAGAAGAAACTGGGCCACTTTACATTTGTTCACAAGAAACTGACTAGAGTTACTTTGTCTCCCAGATTTACTGTTGCTTCAAGTTTACGACTGCCTAAAGCTTTTAATAATGATTTGATCTATCAAACCCAGTTGATTTTATTTACATAGCAAGTCAATGCCAAAAGAAATAAAAAAATAACTCACAAACTTCACAGCATCAATAATGTCGACCACAGATATCAGAAGTAAAACCAACGCATTGACCAAAGATTGAAAACAGAACAGAAATAATTTAGAAGAAGGCTGTTTAAAGACATTTCTATTAAGGTCATATTCCATTTGGTTTTGTAAATATGCCTTGAAGGATGCAAGTGAGTCAGGTCTGGCAAAAGGTCAGACAGAAAATTCCCCCTAATATATGAACCACGCATGCAAAAGGACACACGCACACATACATACACTTCAGTGTAATGGTGAGGCTGTCAGACTAATCTAACTACTAAATACCTTAAAAAGGAAACTTCAAAGCAAGTAGTAAAGTTGTTTTTGTAGCCACACATATATCATGTAACACGGATGGATCAGTACTTCTCTCCAAACAATACAGTATTATGTATGTGCAACGGCTAGACTGAAAACGTCATTACGATCCCTTGATGCTGCCATGGCATACCATAGTGTAAAGTTTCACGTCTGTGTCTATACTGCTTTCCAAAAAGGCAACGTGTCTCCATAAACTAAATACTGTAGAAACTTGTTTAAACATCTCCGTGACTTTCTGAATAAATATGATTTATTGTAACGACTATTGCACACAACTCTGCCGGAGTTAAATTATGTCAGATGAGTCAAAGTGTTAAATGCACACCCTGTTCCAAAGCCCAGTGAGCTGCCTTGCTGTCTACAACCTTCTAGGTAGAAGCCTAAGTCAAATAAAACCTCGTAAGTGACTGATTTGGAACTCTCTACTCCATGACATGCATGTGAAACTCCATTCACAATTGATTACAGATTTAGATGTTATCAAAAAGCTCTAATATGCATTAACCAACATAGCGCACACATATATTTGGTAAACTATTTATATTATAATCTACATTTTGTTTTTTTCACTCACACTGTTGCAATGCATTCTGGATTGCATACTCTATAACCGATGCATGATTTTGTTCACTGAACTCTGTGAAATTTAACAGACTCGCTTGCTTTCAGGACGAGCATTTATGCAAATGGAAATACTTTGTAACATTTACAAATATGGACAGAACCATGCTGGAAAACATGATCAAGTGATAATCAAATTCATTGTCGATTACATACATAAGTTATTATTGGTAAGTTGTTGCAGCACTAGTTGATTCCTGAAACACCCTTCACATAAAATGCTGTCTACTGGGTTTTTCAACCACTGACTCATTCGCTTCTGATCATCCAGGCAAACTGCACTCTGTTTTCCAACTCACCCTGATGACAGTGGAGTCATGGCCTTCAGGCTGTTGGGGTTACGGATCATCTTGTCCAGGTTGTTGACAATCTGGCTGAACTTGGGCCGGTTGTTGCGGTCTTTCTGCCAGCAGTCCAGCATGAGCTGATGGAGGGCACTAGGGCAGTCCATGGGAGGGGGCAGCCGGTAGTCTTGCTCAATGGCGTTGATGACCTGCAGAGGGAGACACAGATCTGTGAGGTTCTCGAGCTGGTTATTAAAAGGGGCGGAGAAAGATACACTAGTTGCATCCCAAGTCATCCAAAATGTCAGCGACAGGTGACAAACGATAGTGGGAAAGAGGGAGGGATGGCTTCGGGAAATGACACAAGCCAGATTAGAACCTGGGCTTCCTGCATGAGTAGCACCATGCAACATGCCGGCCTCACTTTTTAAACTATTCGACAATATAACATCTATTGTTGTTTCTCAGGCTTAATTATACAGTGGGCAACATTAATGTGTAACATTATAAGATACTCTAATGTTTAATCAGTATCAGCAGATGTTTAATTCTCTGAATTGTAACACAAATGTTACATAATGTATAATGCATTAGATTTAAATAAATTTAATTTAAATAAATTTAATAAATTGCCATAAACCATTGCTTTGATAGGAGCTGTCGGCATGGCGTGAGGCAGGTGACAGTAGATATGAGCCAGCGTCTGGGCAGGGGAGGGTTGTAACAGCGCAGGAGACAGAGGATTGATCTGCAGTCTTCATAAATGCACTGTGATCATTATCTGGGTCTTAGGGGGACACAAGGAAGCCATTTGTCATTGGCCACAAACACACATGATCACACTCACCCTTCACACTTACAAAACCACACAGACACACAGACAGACTATAAATAAGCACTCATAGTCAGCTGCTATCTAAATACCTCCTAAATCAGCTAATAGATCTTGATTATGAAGGTGCTGATAACAACAATTTGGCAGTACAAGCGTTTCCTCTCTGATCAAATGTGAAAAAAGAGCAGTCTTAGTGTTACTAAGTTTTTTGGCAGCATACAGCAAGAGTCTGGCTCCCATCCGTCCTACTCATTACAAGTCATGCAACATCTGTCATATTAAACATGATTAACCCATGGCCTGTAATCTACACGCTGACTAAATGTGCTGCAAGTTGTAATAGGAAATCAAAAACGTCATTTAAATAAAACTTAAATACATCTCCAGCAAATTAACTATGTAGCGTCACTAAATGTGCAAAACAGATACTGAGCATTTATCCGAACTGAGCCGACAGATGTCACATCTGACTGAAACAGGGTGCTTCAAGCGGCCTTGATGGCCAGAAAAGAGATGCATGGCCATGAAGTGGAAAGTGCGAGCAGGACCCGAGTGAGACTAGTCGTTTCCCAACTCATTATCGTAGCCATTACGGTGCTCCATTCAAGGCCTGATTAATCTCATTCAAATGGCCAGCCCGATGGGAGGACCGCGACGCTATCTGGAGCTGCTAATAAGATAACTGGTGAGATCTAAGGTCCCTCTTAGCACATTAGCGTTCACACTTTCAATTTGAAACTATTTTCATTATCTGGACCCACAATTTGCCTTTTCCCAGCCACCCAGAGGGATGCTAGAAATGGGAGCTTTCTTCAAGGGCAGGGACTGTTTAACGTGGCACCGTGCTTTGCATGTGAAATCATCATTTTGTTCACCAGGAAGTGAGTGTGAAGTACAGACGCATTTAGTGAGTAAATGATCCCCTTTGACACAATACAAGGACAATAGCTTGAAGGCACTCTCAAAGTCACATGAAGTAGCCACCAAGAGCATACGTTCTCCAAAACAAACACAAATACAGTTCAAACCTCTTATTTAAACCCCAAAAATGTGATCTCTTGAAATCCTTATGTCTTCTGCATTCTGAGGCCAATGTGATGTGATGATCGGTGCAGTTGTTCCTGCAAAGACTGATTGCACTCATGCAGTGTTTGGGGTCTGAGGTTTGGCCTCACATACAGCAGAGTAGCATATGGGCAGATTTACGACGTGCTCTCTCTGCTGTTTACCCTAGCCTCTGATTCAACATTGCTGCACAGCATTCATCTATTACGTGCTAACATACGGCAACCATCCAACAGCCTCTGGCATGATCATTAGAAAATTGTTTTATAAGAAATTGGTGGTTTTACTTTATAAAGATAGGGGATGTGCAGCTTAGAAAAGGTTATGAGGTTGGAGCACAAATTGGAAGAATTGAATAAATAACTAAAGTAAAAAGAGTTGTGTAACTGTATAAAAAAATAGGAATTCAAATTTAACCATGAAACAAATCGCTTAATAAATGTACACCACCTTCAAATTTTAGGGTCAGTAAAAAATTTTTTTTTTTCCAAATTCAGCATATTAAGCAGCAAAACTGTTTTCAACATTGATGATATTAAAGAAGAAATTTTCTTGAGCACCAAATTACCTTGTCAGAATGATTTCTGAAGGATTGTGTGACATTGAAAACTGGAGTAATGGCTGCTGAAAATTCAACTTTGCTATCACAGGAATAAATCACATTTTAAAATATATTCTAATAAAAAACATGGATTTTAAATTATGCCGCGTTGAGCATAAGAGAGTTCTTTCAAAATGTAGTGTAAGCAGTGAGGTACGTACGTCTTGATTGGTCATGTCCCAATATGGCCGCTCTCCATACGACATTACTTCCCACATGACAATCCCATAGCTCCATACGTCACTAGCAGAGGTGAACTTCCTATATTGGATGGCCTCTGGGGCTGTCCATCGAATAGGGATCTTCCCACCCTGTATAAACCCAATTCATAAACATCAATTCATCTCAAATCAAAGCACAAATTTGCATGAAAGTTTCAAATCAGATATCACAAAACTTCTCACCAGGGCACTGGTATAGGTGGGATCAGATGTGTCGTCCTCCAAAAAGCGTGAGAGTCCGAAATCAGACACCTTGCATACAAGGTTACTGTTAACTAAGGTGTTGCGGGCGGCCAGGTCCCGGTGCACGTAATTCATGTCTGCGAGGTACTTCATCCCAGAGGCGATCCCTCGTAACATGCCCACCAGCTGAATCACAGTGAACTGCCCATCGTTTTGCTGTAAACAAGTACAGAACAGAAATGGGTCAAGACATAAAAATATGTGTTTTAAATAGTGATTTTATTGTTTATTTATCATGAAAATGAATGCACAAAAACGCAGAAAACACTCATATTTTTTCAATGACAAAGAATCATCTGGAGTTATTTCACACACACACACACAAAACAAAGCCAAATAACTTTTTCTAATGAAATGTATTTAATAAGTTGATTTAAGATAATTATTTAATAAATCATAAACAGTGATAATTTGCAGTTTATGCCTATTAAATGTTAAAATATTACTTTTTGTTTACTTTTCAATGGTTTTGATATTTTTTTTAATCCAGAGGGTTTAGTAATAATATTGGTAATACTGGCCTTGATGTAAATCTGCCTTTTACTTTTTAAAATATTCTTCTTTTATGTTTTTTCTACATTAATTTGGGGATTTAATGTCTAAATATATCTATGAGCATATTATGCAGCACAACTGTTTTCAACATTGATTCTTTCGTACCAAATCAACATATAAGAATGATTTCTGAAGGATCATGTGACATTGAAAACTGGACTAATGAATGCTGAAAATTCAGCTTTTCATCACAGAAATAAATGACATTTTAACAAATAGAAAATATATTTATGATTACAAGTTTGTCTCTAAATCACAATCACAATTAATTATTTAAAATCGTATCTTAAAAATCGATTCACAGCCCTACTTCTTATAAAAGGCATTTGTAAAGGTGAAGTGTGCATAAAAAACAATAGCATTATGCACATTCCTAATACCAACTCATAAGTAATTGTGCAATTGTCTCGTAAAAGTAATTGTCTCGACGTCACGTCGGAGGACCGACGAATTGGGATCTCGCTTAGAGGGACCAATCTACTTCGAGTGTAAACTAAACGAGCCAATGCACATTGGCATGCGATTATTGCATCCAGCTGCTGCTGATCACAGCGTGAGTATAAGTAGGCAGCAGATGCAGCGCATATTCAGCTTTTCGCTTTGGAGCCGAGCGATCACATCGTTCTGCTCCTGACTACTCTACTGAGAGAAGAAGACTGAACGAGTTCAGCACGCTCTTGGAGAGCTCTTTGTGTTGGCGGACGGCGCTTCAGCGGTGGTGGTTTCCTGTGTCGAGTGGGTTGCACACATCAGGCTGCACTACCCCCTGTTTGTGTTGCAGATGATCATCTCCCCTGTGCGCCTCCTCACGCTAAAATAACTTTTTCCCCTAAAAGAGCAATTTCGGGTGCGTCTTTTTAAAGACGACGTTGCTTGGCAAACTTGGCGTTACGTCTTTATAAAGACGATGTGGGTCTTGCTATAGCCAACGTATCACCTGGGCGTTCTGGATGCGGTCGTTACCTGGCGCTGGGTGACGGTCACGATCACTGCCTCTCATGTCTGGGCATGAAGCACGCTGAGGTGGCTTTCGTGGATGGCTCATGCTCCCATTGCGGGGGTATGACCATCTCGGAGTTGCGGACCGGACTCCGTTACCTGCAAGGGGGCGGAGTGGCCGTGCCACTGCCCAGATCTGGGGTTCCCTCTGGTGGCAGCCGCGGGCGTCCTTTTTCTGGCAGTGGGCG
>NW_015505199.1:578762-600577 GCF_001515645.1 Sinocyclocheilus grahami | reverse complement strand
CCGTCGCTGAGGGCGGCCCCCCTGCCACCGCCAAAACAAGAGCAGTGCTCCAGCGGCCTCCAGCAAAGCTGTTCGGGAGGACGAACCAACGGACTACCCACGCACCCTCTGCTCGAACGCAGGTCAGGGAGGTCGCAGTCCTACTGGCGAAGGATGCGATAGAGCCGGTCCCTCCAGCCGATATGAAGACGGGGTTTTACAGCTCCTACTTCATTGTACCCAAGAAAGGCGGTGGGTTACGACCAATCTTGGACCTGCGTGTCTTGAACCGGGCCCCTCACCGGTTACCGTTCAAGATGTTAATGCTGGAACGCATCTTCGGGTGCATCCGTCCCTGAGATTGGTTTGCAGCGGTCGACCTGAAGGACGCGTGCTTCATGTGTCGACCCTTCCGCACCACAGACCATTGCTGTGGTTCGTGTCCGAAGGATGAGCATATCAGTACGAGGTCCTGCCCTCCGGGCTGTCCCTGTTGCCCCGTGTCTTCACGTAAGTTACGGAGGTACCCCTTGTTCCCTTGAGAGAAAAAGAGCATTCGCATTGACGAAGCAGTCTCGGGAGGGGACTCGGTAAGAGCAGGATGGCGGTCCCACTGAAACGGTTTCAGAGGCTCCTGGGGCATATGGCGGCCACGGCGGCAGTCACGCCACTGGGGCTACTCCATATGAGACCGCTGCAGCACTGGCTCCATGGCCGAGTCCCGAGGAGGGCGGGGAAACGCGGCACCTTCTGGGTCCAGGTGACACCGGCCTGCCGCCAAACCTTCACCCCGTGGTCAGACCTTGCGTTCCTCTGGGCAGGAATGCCCCTGGAGCAGGTCTCCAGGCATTCTGTGGTTTGCACGGATGCCTCAACCACTGGCTGGGGGGCCACGTACAACGGGCTTGCAGTGTCAGGGGTTTGGACGGGGCCCCAACTGCACTGGCTGCCTCGAGTTGCTGGCAGTGCACCTTGCCCGGGGCCGTCTCAAAGGGCGCTTATGGCGACTCCATCCCCAGACGGTCCAGCTGGTTTGGGGACGTTTCGGAGCCGCTCAGGTAGACCTGTTTGCCTCTCCAGAAACCTCTCCCTGCCAGTTGTTCTTCGCCCTGACCGACGGAACACTCGGCACGGACGCTCTGGCACACAGCTGGCCGCGGGGCCTTCGCAAGTATGCTTTTCCCCCAGTGAGCCTTCTGGCACAGTTCCTGTGCAAAGTCAGGGAGGACGAGGAGCAGGTCCTGCTGGTGGCGCCCTATTGGCCTACCCGGACCTGGTTCCGGGAACTAATGCTCCTCGCGACAGCCCCTCCCTGGCCGATTCCTCTGAGAAAGGGTTTACTGACTCAGAGACGGGGCACCCTTTGGCACCCGCGTCCAGACCTCTGGAAACTTCATGTCTGGTCCCTGGACGGGACGCGGAGGTTCTAGGTGGCCTACCCCAAGGGGTAGTTGACACCATCACTTCAGCGAGGGCGCCGTCTACGAGACACGCCTACGCTTTGAAGTGGAACCTGTTCGTTGAGTGGTGTTCTTCTCGCCGGGAAGACCCCCGGAGATGCCCGATCGGAGTTGTGCTGTCCTTCTTGCAGCAGGGGTTGGAGCGAAGGCTGTCTCCCTCCACCCTTAAAGTTCATGTCGCCGCGATCGCTGCTAACCACGGCCCCGTAGAAGGGAGGTCGTTGGGGAAGCATGACTTGATCGTCAGGTTCCTTAGGGGGGCGAGAAGGTTAAATCCTCCACGGCCCCCCTCTATACCCTCTTGGGACCTGAGTCTGGTGCTCACGGCACTACAGCAGGCCCCGTTTGAGCCTTTACAGGCAGTGGAGCTGAAGTTCCTCTCAATGAAGACTTTGCTCCTGCTGGTATTGGCCTCTATCAAGAGGGTAGGGGACCTGCATGCATTTTTGGTCAGCGATTCGTGCCTAGAGTTCTATGTGCCCAAGGTTCCCGCTACTCCCTTCGGGGATCAGGTGGTGAACCTCCAAGCGCTGCCCTCGGAGGAGGCAGGCCCAGCCCTAGTTTTGCTCTGTCCCGTCCGAGCCTTAAGGTGCTACGTAGACCGGACGCAAAGCTTCAGGACCTCAGACCAGCTCTTTGTCTGTCACGGAGATGGCAGAAGGGGAATGCCGTCTCAAAGCAGAGGATGGCCCCATGGATAGTGGATGCCATACACCCGGCATCAGGCACAGGGTGTGCCCTGCCCGTTCAGGTTGCGAGCTCACTCAACTAGAGGTGTTGCATCCTCCTGGGCGCTGGCTCGTGGCGCCTCGCTGACAGATATTTGTAGGGCTGCGGGCTGGGCGACCCCTAACACATTCGCTAGATTCTATAGCCTTCGTGTGGAGCCGGTATCCTCCTGTGTTCTCATCTCAAATGGGTAGAAGCACTGAGAGGCCCCGGCTTCGGGTCGGCTTGCAAAAACCACTCCAGAGAGTCCATATAGTAGACCCTGTTGTGTTCCTCCGTACCCTCGGCATCCAGACGTGGCGGAGCGTCCGGCACCAGGCTTTCACTCGCTGAATCCTCGAGAACCGGTAGAAGGCTGGGTTCCATATGAAAGACCTAAGTGGATCCCATATGTGTAAAGTCCACGGTATAGCCTTGAGCCCGTGTTTCCCCGGCAGACTTCTGCCATTCCAAGAGGGTTCAATCACCTCCATTCTTTCATATGCACCTAAGGGATGTCCATATGGTTATTGCTCCGAAACCTCCTTCGGGAAGGTTTGAGCTTCCGTAACGTCCCTGTTCCAAGTAGAACAGGTGCGTTTCCCCAGTGTTATCCAGTCTTACTCAGTGGGTAGTGCCATAGTAGCAGTAGCTGGTCCTCTTGTGCAGGCCCTGGCCTACGCCAAAAAGTAGGGGTGCAGGTGGCTTCCACAGGACACTGGAAGGGGCAGTAGCTGTGGCCTTTTGGTAGGATCCCAATTCGTCGGTCCTCCGACGTGACGTCGAGAGTGACCGACTGAAAGGGAGTGGCCGGGTCACCGGCTCGGCTCCTCAGCAAAAACCTGAATATGCGCTGCATCTGCTGCCTACTTATACTCACGCTGTGATCAGCAGCAGCTGGATGCAATAATCGCATGCCAATGTGCATTGGCTCGTTTAGTTTACACTCGAAGTAGATTGGTCCCTCTAAGCGAGATCCCAATTCGTCGGTCCTCCGACGTGACATCTCCGTTCCCTCCTTCAGGGAACGAGGGTTACATACGTAACCGAGACGTTATCTCTGGGCAATCTATAAATCCCAAACAACAGCAATAAGGCAAGAATAAAGCTGTGGAAATCACGGTTAATGTCTAGTATGCCCAGTCGGATAAGAGTAGAGACTGAACACAATGCATTTGTGTCAAGCCTGGATTGGGTTGGCTGTGCAAACGCTCTGGTGAGGATTGGTAGAGTTTATAATACGCAATGCTAGATCAGACATTCGATGATCAATGCGGGCGGTGGCAAATCTTGCAGCTGTTGACCATGGTGGTCAGAAAGCCCTTTGCTCATGAGGAGGTCCAGCAGTTTCTGACCCAGCTGTGCTTGCAGCTGCCTCCATCTGCAGACCCTCCGCAGACAGCCATGAGGCAAGCAGCATTCGGCTTCTGATCAGAGGAGACGAGCGCAGCAGGCACGGTGCGGACAGACACGCACGCGTCAAGTGGAGAGAGATGGAAAGCAATGGATGCTGGACGAAAGAGCTACAAGATGTCTTCATTCTGTGTCGCATACAAACCCTTCCTCCTCTGAGCAGCATGTGCCACACTCAAACCCTTCCCCCACATTAAGCCGACTTGATTGAATTTCTCCTCACCCTCCAACAGCAATTAAACGGCATCCATTATTCATAAAGCTGAAATCCTTCGTAAATACAGCCTGGCACTCTAATCTGCTCACAGTGTTTGCCTATAGTTTAATTGGAGGGATTCTTCACCCAAAAGTTATTTGGATCTGCACTCTGAGAGAAGCAAACATTCTTAAAATGTGAATTTTTCTATCCATGCTGTTTCTTCTTAGACACGTCTTTGCTGTCGGTTCTGTTTGGCTGTGCTTAACTTTTCATTTTGATGCTTCTCAAATCTGTCTGAAAGTTTCGGCAGCATACCTTTTTGAATTTCTCTCCCTTTTGTTCTCTCTCGCTTCTTAATCCACCACAAAACAATATTGGAAGTTGGATCAGTGCAAGAACGACAGGTTAGTGTTGAGTCTCCCTCTCTCTCAGTCCTGTCTTACAAGAGCTCCATCAGACTCATATTCTAGCACTTCAGCACTAACACACAATGTTGTCATCCGCTGTCATAGTGAGGTGGCACAACAGAGGCATGTTGTTTTCAAAGAATTCAGCGTTCTGTCAGAAATGGATGACAGTCTTGCAGAAACAACACAATTGTACAGCTACACAAAGATCTGAGGAGTTTCAAAGCTCTCGCACACCACCAAACTGACGTTATGAGAGCAAAAACAAAAAATTAGCTGGTCTGTTTTTGAATGCTTTAATATAGAATTGTGATTTGAACTCAGAGTAAACCTGATGTATGAGATGGTGTTGTAATTTTTCACTCTTCTACTTGTTACCAGACATCAGTCATTTCTTCACTTGATGGCACGGTAGGGCATGTGCGTTCTGTTATAGGGTGGTCTGTGCAAGTATAAACACGAGCAAAACAACTGGCTAGCCAAACAGTTAAAATAACACCAGAACCTCACAATTACAGAAGTTAGCAAGAGCAGGATCTGATTGTGGTGAGAAGAAATAAATTCAGTTCAAATGTCTAACAAATGGCGGGTCGTTTGGTTCCTGTTTACTCGCCTTCGTTTAAATGCCATAATCATGAAGGTTTCTTGTTTCAGATAATTATACTTCCTGAGCCTAACACCCCGAAAAGCTACGTGTCAAGGATAAAATAAATTTTCTCTTGTGATAGATCAGAGGCAAAGCCTTGCTAATGAGCAAAATAAATAATTCCTTCCCCAAAGATTACATATTTACATAAATCAAAGGCGCAACACACAGTGAGCCCAATTAGCGGCGATCAAGGCATCCGGATACCTATTTTATCCACATCAGCTCTATGCTTAAATCAAATTGACGCATGCCAGTCATCGGCTGACAGCAGCATTTTCTTCTCATTCCTCACACTTGTATTGTAAGTGGGGATTTGTATTATTCTAGTACTTGGTTAATCATGTGACTCCATCTGTGGGATGGTTGATGTTACTGGAAACTGCAGAGAGATACAAAGTAGTTTTCTCATGCTAAGAATTTTCAGATTAATACACCAAGCACAATTTTTTGATCACTATGTGTGTTCTGTGATATAGGTCGGAAGCACATATGGTGCCTCAGCTTATGAGACACATAGCTCATCTGATGCTTGTAATGCAGAAAACGTGGCCGAGAGAGCGTAAATGAGGGCATGACTAACCACAGAGCAACGATTCAACTATTTCTTTTAAGAGACCGCTTTAAAGCAAATGTTAGTGTGGCAACCCATAGAGATGAATGGAAGAGAATTGAGCTTATTACAACATTCCTACAGCTGGAATCAATACTGAGAGTATTTGTTTGTTATAGGGGGGTAGCTGGGTATTACAGAGAGACCCTGTGGAGAATTACCTGTTGGACAGCATGAGAAATTAGGAGGGAACATTTGTATGACGTTGAGCATGCTGATGCGCATACACACCTGCTGATGAGAGATTGAACTGGAATTTGAGTCATGTTTAAATTACTGAGCTTGTGTTAGTGTGGGAAAATCCACATTATTATAGTGAATCGGTTCATTTAAAAGGTTTTAGGAGCTAGTTGAAAAAAAATATTCATTGATTTGTGATTTATTGACCGGAGATGTTCACGCCCTTCACAGTTTGGGTTTGATTTTTTTTCCATTAAAGTACTACGGATGCACTTATATTAAAATCATTTTTGTCTACTTAAATAAAAAATAAAATGGTTTAGCCAGCACAATATTATAATGTACAGTATGAAATGTTAACATTCATTCTTTAATAAATATTATATTTATTATTATAATATATATATATATATATATATATATACATATATAGAATATCATATATTATCCAATAGAATCAATTAAAATTGCATCTCTTCAAACTAAATAAAAAATAATAATTATTTACATTTTAAATAAACATTAAAGAGATAGTTCACCCAAAATTACCCCATGATTTACTCACCCTCAAGCCATAATAAAGGCCTCCTAAAGCGAATTGATGCGTTTTTGTAAGAAAAAATACATATCTCGTAAACATGTGTACGACAGTTAGCAGAAGCTAGAGATTAAAGCTAGAGATAAAGTTTTAAATCTGGATATTTTCTTACACAAACGCATCGCTTCGCTTCAGAAGGCCTTTATTAACCCCCCAGAGTCGTGTGGAGAACTTTTTTATGATGGATGGATACTAGGGCTGTGAATCTTTGGGTAGACAGCGATTCGATTCGATTCACGATTAATAGGTTTTCGATTCAATTCAAGAATGATTTTTGCAAATTTAGAACGATTCAATTCGAATCGATTCACAATTAAATTCGATTCGATTCGATTAACAATTTGATTCTGCATTCTTTAAGTGCATTCACAGGATTATATAAATGCTTCCCCTAAATTCTTTAACTGCTTAGTCAGGGGACAAATTACACAGCAGCCTTTATGGTTACAGAACCATAGGTTAGAGAAAAAAAAGCACTTTTGTCCATTGTTAGATCCTAGTTTAATGATGCTATGGCATGACATGGCATATGTAGAAATTTATGTAAGCCAAGATTTTTAAAAAGAGCTTTAAAAGTATTATGTATAGGCTAACATTTTGTCACACCAGGGGCGTAGCCATCATTTCCGAAGTGACAGAAATGTCAAATACAATACTTTTATGTATGTATGTATTATTATCATTTTTTTTTTCTTCTTACTTTGAATTTGCTATAAGAAATCAAATACACTGCTGGACAATAATCAATCATTTGTAATCTAAAATTTTTTCCTAATGGCAACTTTATGATTGTTTTATATACTACAAACAATTCTTTAAATTTTCTGCAGAGAATAAGGTAGAAAATATACTTTATAATTTCTGTACTGTAATAAATGATATGTCAATTAGCACTGCATCATTCATAAATTGTATTTATTTATTGTGTTTATTGTCTTAATGTTTCATCAGTTCATTCTGCTTTTTATTCAGATTAGCTGCAGATATAGCCTGGCACGTCTATGAGCGCGAGGTCACTTCACTTTCAGTGCGAAAACTTCTTTATCTCATTTTCATAAAATAAAATGCTATAGTGTTTAACTTTTCCTCTCCATCGGCGAATGATGATTCGGAAAGAAAACGCCCAAAGTCAGTTTGCTATAGCAACAAACGCTATTTTCATGCATATGATTATCAGATAAACCTCACACTCTTATTTCAAGGTTGTTGTTAATGCTGTGGTTATTTTAACAGTTTCCTTCGTACATTCGGTTGAAGGACATTGTTAAAACACATTTATCATTCAATGAAACTGTGCGTATGCTTTGGACACTTACATTTTTTCTCCGTTCATGCAATAAATGCGCAGCCTTCGACTGCTCAGGTAATGTCATCAGTATGACCGAGAGCCATTGAAAAACTACAGAAAAGCAAAACTACTTCACTTTAGCATTACTGGCCACGAGTACTAAGGAGAGATCACACATCAGCTGCTCAAAAAATGTGTCAGTGAGATGAACGGAGCGCGAGCGCAATCCTGTGACAGTCACAGGCGGTAAATAGCGGAGCGATACGAGGCACGAACACTGTTCAAGGTCTCCGTTAATTCGTGCTTGTAGTAATTTAATGTGTATATATTTTGAAAGCATTGAATTGCTATAGAAATCGAGATTATTCAATTCTTAGCATTTTAAATAGATTACTGTCGATTACAATTCAAAAATCATGTTTCAAGATCGATGCATCGTGAAAACTAGTGAATCGTGACACCACTAATGGATACACTTTTTTGTGCTTCAAAATCTCGACCACCACTCACTGCCATTATTAAGCTTGGAAGAGCCAGGACATTTTTTTTAATATAACTCTGACTGTATTCATCTGAAAGAAGAAAGTCATTTACACCTAGGATGCTTGAGAGTGAGTAAATCATGGGGTAATAAAATGTTTTGAGTGAACTATACCATTAATTTTTCACTGCTTTCAATTAGGTTATGTAGATTGCAACACAGTTATTAAATTGAGACTCTGGGCAAAAATGCTCACCCTGAGGAAAGAGTCCAATGAGCCATTCTCCATAAATTCTGTGATGATCATGACAGGGCTGCTCTTGGTCACCACTCCCTCCAAATGGATCACATTGGGGTGATCAAACTGCCCCATGATGCTTGCTTCACTTAGGAAGTCCCGTCTCTGCTTTTCTGTGTAACCAGACTTCAGTGTTTTAATGGCCACAAACATTTCCCTCTTTCCTGGGAGCTTTAGGTTACCACTGCACACCTCTCCAAACTCTCCTATGGATAGAGATGCATCGTTCTTTAAGTCAAGGCACAAGAAAAACTTCACGGTAGAACACTGTTGGACATTTGGAGGTTCGATTACCTGCTCCAATGACTTGCTCGATTTTCACACACGAGATGTCAATCTCCTTAGCAAACTCCCTCACAGCTTCATTGGGGTCTTCATACGTAAATGGATCAATGTAGATCTTCATTCCTGGTGATACTTGAAAAAATAAAAAACAGCTATAATATTTAAATGCTGCACAAAATACTGTACATCAGAATAGTCCGTGTAAATGTGAGAAAGAATTAGTGATATGGGCCTCTGGGAATTCTGGAAATGGCTGGCTTTTCAGCAGCTTTGAATTCTGAGCATGACATTGGAAGAGCTCATGACTACAGTCAATGGAGTGTAACAGTGTTCGCCAAGAGAAAGATAAGGCTTTTTAAATGTATGTATCACCTCTGGGGAGTCATAGTCCCCGGTGGAGACCATATATCAGCAATTTCCATTGCTGCCAATCAAATTGCTTTTGATTGCAGGTAAATTGGCTTAAGGTGAACTTAAGTGTGTGAGGACTTAAGTCATTCCTGCTTTAAATCCGATTATTCAGTCTTTCAGCTCCATATCTATCCAAAGGCATTTTAATAGATGTGTTTTCATGCAGCTGGAGAGGTTTTCTATTGGTGATCTGGCTGCGCAGACGTTTTTGGAATTGATAAATGTGCTCTTGCAACAGACAAGAAGATGATAAATAGAGTGAGAGAAGCGAATGGCATCCACCATCAAAGGATTTGTGAACGTCACACTAACAAATTCATGAGGTTGTAGTGTATGTGCTATGCTGGAGAAAGTTCTTCTGAGCAGAGCTCACTCTTTAAGGGATAGTTCACCCAAAAATGAAAATCTGTCATCATTTACTCTCCCTCAAGTTGTTCAAAACCCATGTAACATTCTGTCCTCTGTGGCGCACAGAAGGAAACGTTTAGCAGTATGTTCTTGCTGCTTTTTTGCAGACAATCAATGTGAATATTTCCATTCCCTTTCATGAAATGGACAAGAGCAGCATGAACGTTCTGCCTAACATCCTTTTTTTCCACAAATAATACCGGGTTGGAATGACATGAGGGTAAGCAAATGGTGACAATATTTCCCTTTAAGATTCAGAAACTGTTTAAGACAAAGAGAGGGAAAGAATGAACAAGACACAAGTACAAGTGAGAAAATGAGAGCACTTTCTGCTCTTGAGCACTAATTGATGAATTCTGACCTTGATTTTCCAGGTTTTACTGGCCCAGAAATTATTTCAATAAATACAGAATTTACAGCAGTCCTTCACCACTGATTACACAGCATAAAAGCTGTTTAAATTGATAATGAAGGGCAAAGAATAATAAAACTTGAGGAAAAGTGCCAGACCATTTTCATTCAGCAGAGTGAGCAAGAGAGAGATAAACTATAAGCCCTCAGAGAGAGAGAGAGAGTGAGCAAGAGCAAGCGAGCGAGCTTAGCTTTAAATTACTGCCTCGAGAGAATCTTAAAGATTTATTTTTATAAATGGAACAGCACTCCGAGGCTAAGATGGTATTTACTGAAGTATTGCTCATTTTATGATTAATCTTTGATGGATTTTACTAACTTTGAAACACCTGGCACTGAGCTTTTTTGCATTAGCTTTGTGTACTGCTTTGATGGGAAAATAAACAAGTGGTGGAAAAAGAACTGAGCAAGAGAACAAAGATGAACAACGAAATCACTTCTAGGGGAAGTGGCTAATGCACTCTCTGATGGTATTTCGAGGGAAGCTGTAGGATTATTATTTCACAGATTAATCTTAAGAAACTGAGGTCCAATTTTGAGATAAAGGTGTTTGATGGTGAAAGAGATAAAGTAGCTAAATAGATGTTTGTGAGGGTGGGTAAGTGGGGGAAATTAGTATGTGTACTGTATGTATGTAACAGAATAATTCAGGAAAAAATAGACATTGAAGTGGATGTATGTTTAGGCTGAAAATACGTCAGTATTGTACGTTTTAGTGCCTGTAAAAACATAAGTAAATGTACGTTTTATAGAACCACATTTTACGTAAAATACATACGAATTATCATGAGATCACGTTGTTATGGTTTACTGTCTTGAGGACAGTACTGTATTTTAGAATTTGACTGTATTTTTTTTTTATCAAATATATGCAGAATTGATGAGCACAAGATACCTTTTTCCAAATGTTTGAACCATAATGTACATTTTAAATCTATACATTGTGTGTGTATAGTATTCAAGACCTAAGTACTCACTGTGGCCACTAGTGTAGTGTTGCAGCTTGTCTGTGTATTCTGAATCTGCTCTCTCGAATCCACGTCTGCAGGCAAACAAAGGCAAACCGCTCTACTTGTACTGTTTAAAAAGGTGCTAAAGCCATGAAAACAACACTCTCTACTGCCCACAGTCATCTTGTTAACACAACCCCGTCATTAAGTGACTTTTTACAAGCTCTGCTGTTCTGTAAATGTCCGCTAATGAAGCAAATCAGGACAAAAGCACAGGATTTTGACATGTTACTGGTATAATTGGGGGAAGCTATGCTAATGGTTTACATGTTTAGAACACAGCAAGAGGAACTCACCGGTTGCAAACAATGATGATGACCACCAATGCAATGAGGAAGACCAGACCAGCGGCCGCCGAGCCAATGATGAGAGGCAGCTTCTCTTGAATGCTAGTGTTGTACTCTTCTGTAGGCACACACACACACACACAATATCCAAAAGTTAGCACTTCCTGACAAACCCCAGCAGAGTGTCTCTATATCTGTTGCAGCCTGAAGCAAGTTCAGACTCCACTGAGGCACAGGAGTCCTGCAGTGAATGTCTACACAGGTGAAAGACCCTCACTTCCACACTTTCGCAATGGGGAATCTGGGACAGGAAGCCCTGTGCGAGATACCTTCAGGCAGATGGGGCCGTACACTTGGACTGCTTAGCTCCAGCAGCATATGGGCAGGCGATGGAGGAAATGTGTTGGGTGGTGTGTATTGGTGCAAGACAGATGGACTGGGATGTTGGGAAGGCCTGGGGAACTTTCTTTTCCCTTCCCCTCCTGCCTAGCTTTCTCATTCTCCTCTATTCATTTATAATTACAGACTATCCGTTCACAACGCAGACAAACCCCTGTGATCACTCTGCAATCCTAGAGGCTAAGTACGTGCTAGCGTGCTACCAGATTTTACCACGTTTAAACACTTGCTCCAAACTCCCAAAAGCTGAGGTAGTAAGTAAACAAAAACCTGAACTTCTTCGGGTCTCATGTGAATTCAACTGCACTGTGACTTCCTGTTTAATCGGTTTTAAACCTCTTGGTTTAAATCATTCAAAGTGAGTGCAGCCTGCTGGCATGACACATCCATGTTTGGATCACCTGGCTGTCTCTCATCATGCCAGCGGAGAGCTCAGGAGGATAGATCAGACTAATTCTGACTCTGCTCATAATAAGCGGCTTAGAGAGCGAGCAGGCATGAGTGAGGCAGCTGCCTGTGAATGAGGTGATCTGGGAAGGGCAAAACGATGGGCAGCCATCCAATGACATGTTTCAGCTACCATTCTTTCTTTTCAGCGTTTTGGAAGCGGGACTGAATCCAAAAAAACTCATCCTAACCACCTAATAAACAAAACAATATTCTTTTTTTAAACTAATTTTAAATATTATTGTTATTATTTACAAAATATGTAGTGTAGTCTATATTTAATCTTTTTTTTCTTCTTTTTTTGAAAGAAGTTTCTTGTTCACCAAGGCTGGATGTATTTGATCAAATACAGTTAAACAGTATAATTGTGAAGAAAATATTTTAAAGAAAGACTTCTTATTACTATCAATGTTGAAAACAGCTGTGCTACTTAATATTTTTGTGGAAACCGTAATACATTTTCTTTTTCTGAATTATTTGATAAAAAGAAAGTTCAAAATAACCACCTTTACTTAATCTTCTGAAACATTATATGTGTGTTTACTGTCACTTTTTATCGGTTTATTGCACCCTTTCTGAATAAAAGTGTTAACTGAAAAGTCAACTGCACACAGGTTTGCTCTTATGATAAGATGTGGGAGATGTAAGAATGATGGGCAGAATCATATGCGTGTAATTTATTCTCAGAAAGACCCAATCTGAAGAGATGATGAAGATTTTTGGAAGAAACAAACCATCATTTTGTCATTATTTTGATTAGATATTCACCCTCAGTCATGGTCTGGAAGTACATCTTGCCACTGTACCGTCCGAACCCTGCCACCGTACGTGCTCGGACCTGGAAAACGTAGATGCCTCCGGGTTTGAGACCACGAATGACTGCGGTGTTGGTTTGACTCTTTATTATGGAAGAGTTATGCTCCGTCTGGTCCTGAAACAGAGAAATTACCAAAAAGAGGTAAAGACATCAATTTTACAAATCCAGTGGCGTTTTGGTCAAAGTTTTTCACACTGGAGGCTCACAAGAGACTCAGAGGTGTACATATGGCTCTCTAACAGGGCTATCTATCTCATCAAACCCCATCAGTAGAGCTCGACTGTGGGTACTGAGCAGAGGAACGGTGGCTGGCACTTTCAGGCCAGCCACGATTCATTAGTCTGGGCTGAAAGCTGTGGCCATTGTCGCCCTGCTTGAGTGTCTGTTTGTGTAACCGAAGAGAAAGAGTGATAGTGAAGGAGAAGGAGAGAATGTAGGACTGTGTGTGTGTATACATGTACTACTTGAGTGCTCCGCTTTTTTCCTGTCAGCTCTATTTCTGAGCTCTGTGATGTGAGCTTTGCTGCAGTCTGAGAAGAGTGTTTTGACAGGCAGTCCTTAGCAATGTCTGAGAAAGGAATTATACTGAGGAAAGAGTTAGAACAGGAGCAGAGCCCTGGGGACCGTCAGCTTGTGTATGTGTATTACAAAGAAAGAAAGAAAAGACAGAAAGTATCTGTCAAACTATGTGTGTTGTGTTTAAGGGTGTGGCTGTCTTATGTGTGTCAACCAGCGAAAACAAAGTGAGCGAAATGGGAGACTGAAAGAATATCTGCATACTATGTGGGCGTGAGTGTTTCTCAAGTACAACTTGGCATGTGTGTGTTTTCTGCGGCCCGTGCTGACAGAGAGGAATCTGTGAGTGAAATATTTTTTTTACAGCAGTGAAATCTTAGTTATTTTAGCGTCTGGTATACAGATCGAACCACAACAGTCTTTTGCAGAGTGACTGCGTATGTAATAGCGCTTGACAGAACAGGAGTTCACTATTCAAATCCAACAGCTGCCAAAACCCTCAATTAAACAGCAACTGTAAACGAACAATAATTTTCACAAGGAACTTTAATACATCAACATTAATAATAATAATAATAATAATAATAATAATAATACACAAAATGGTTATTGTTTAACGCATCAATGAATTTGCTGGAATGATACCAAACTGTGTCTGAGGCTGTATCTCTGCAAAGCTTTGACATTTTGACACCAAACTTTGTGTGTGCCATTGTCACCTCACACAGACCACACCACATCGATTTGATAACAGCACTACCTATTGGTCAAAAGTGATAAGCCATTAAATCATATCACTAGTGGATGTATTTATGATTTTTCAGCCATTTTGACTAAAATCATCTTAAAATGGTTCAGTTACTCGTTGCTACAGTTGGTCTGATGCTTGCTGCCTTGCTTGCTTCTGTAGTGCTTGGCCCCTTAATTGCTGCTTGCAGCTATATGTATTATTATTATTGTTATTATTACATTAACAACAACAGCAATTTAATTTTAACTTATGCATTTATGCATATAAGTCACTCTTACAAAACTGAGAATTTTTAATGCATGTTTATAATAATGTTAAATGCACTGCATTCTGCATTAAAAATGTGTACCATGCATTATACATTAATCAAGTGTGTTTATGTGATACCTTCTCATAATACTGCAGCTCGTAGTCTAGTATGACCCCATTGGGCTGGTCTGGCTGGGACCAGGAGAGAGTGATGCTGCCAATGGTGCGACTGACCTGATGCATGATAGACACTGTAGAAGGAGCTGGAAAAAAAGACAGAGGCATATTATATACAGCATTTAAAGAATTATGTAAGTCACCCAGTGGATCAACTTACACATTAGATCTAGCAACAGTGACATTAAAGCACAGATCCTGGTGTGTTATTAAACAGATGTAAATTACACTGTGCTGAGCGACATAAACAAAGTGGCAAGGGGAATTTCCAGGCCAGTCTCACTCATTGGTCATGGTTCCTCAACGCGATTTAATCTAGCCTGAAATCTCTCGGTATATTCTCCTCAAAAGGAAGGCAGACTAATTTTGTGGTGTGCTGAAAACAAATAAAACCAGGTACAATTTTTACTCGTGAAAACCACAAGTATGGTGAACACAACTGGTATTTTGTGTCTTTGAATTTGTGAATTATAGAGTTTATTTTTTATCAGCATGCTTGGTAATTACGGGGAAAGAGTGTCAAACCCTATATTAGTGTCTCTGTTGTTTTGGTAACCTACCTAACTGCTGTACAAAAGAAAGTTCCCCATGTTTATTACTGAAATAAATGTCCAGGGTGTTCCTAACAGCTATTAAGCATTAGAGCGTGGCATACCGGGTCAGAAAAACTCAATGGAGATGCTCGGGAATGCAGTTGGAGCTGTATGGGGTTTGGAGAGGCCGGGATTTATGGCCCTTGTCGTCTCCAAGGCTCAGGCCCTTTAAGACACGGGCCTCTCCTCCGGCATGCACTTCTCTATGAAAAAGCCACTCTGTGGGAAAGCCCGTGGCTGCTATCAGCTTGAGCTTACGGTCTCCGGGGTTGAAGGAGAGCTTAAGTGGCTTATTCGTGTGCTTATTTCCCGCTCTCGAGATCACAGATTGACTTGTAAATCTGTCTCAAATGCACAGGATAAAGGTCTTGAATCTAGTGCTTAGAAGAGCACTGTTCATTTTCAGCAGTTTTTATCCCTAGGGGAATCAGCAATATTTTGGATTTCAATTAATTGTCATAAAATTATTTGTGATTAATGATTTAATTGTCTGTTTTGTTCATGTTACTTAGAGCATAGGCTTACTATACATACTCCTTAAGATGTAATGATTCAAATTTAATGTGAAATAATAAATGTAAGCAAAAGTTACAAATAAAATAAAATAATAAAATAAAATATAATGTCTTCTGCTCACCAAGCCCGCACCCATCTGATCCAAAATACAGCAAAAACAGTAACATTTTGAAACACTTCACTATGCAAAATAACCAAATAAATTATGTAATAATTGCTACAGGCCTAGTCTGCCCTGTGGCAGCAGGCGTTCATTTATCCAAACATACTTATTGGAAAACACAGGACATAATGCCGAACAAGCTGAAGTCTTGTTGTCCCTGCCAATTAATAAATATATGCCAGAGGATAATAAATGGCTTCCCAGGACTCTGCATTACAGGAGGGCTTGTGAATCTTCTGTCAGTATGCACCGTCATGCTCAGTCCAGCCCAGAGCTGCGCAATGAAAGGCAAGCGACCTGCAGCATCTTGTCAACCTTAATGTTGGTATGCGGAGGACTAATAAGGCAAGCAGTCAGGCTTTCTCAATGGGGAAGCATACAGGCATCTTATTAAACATGAATATTTATATTATATATATTTTTTATATTATTTTTTTTTTTTAGCTTTTTTTGCATTTAGTTAGGTTTCTGGCATATCTGCTAGATCAGAAAAGCTGAAAAGAAAACACACAGCAGTTTGTTATGAGCTGTCTGAGTTTGAAACTGTCATCCAGCGAGCTGTTTCAATTTGCAGCCGGTTTCTATGTAGATAGCTAGCTATTTGAATAAGAGCACCTCTGAGCCATATATGAAGAGATGGGTAGGGTGAGCAGTAGCTCATTATCATTTAAAGGAGTCATATTATGCGATTTCAAGTTTTCCTTTCTCTTTGAGTCAAGTCAAGTCACCTTTATTTATATAGCGCTTTTAACAATACAGATTGTGTCAAAGCAACTGAACAGCATTAATTAGGAAAATAGTGTCAATAATGCAAAGTGACAATAGTAAACACTCATTTTTCAGTTAAAGACAGTTCATCATTGAATTCAGTGATGTCAACATCCAGCTCAGTTCAGTTTAAATAATATCTTTGCAATTATGTCAACGATATCGCCGGAAATGAAGTGTCCCCAACTAAGCAAGCCAGAGGCGACAGCGACAAGGAACCAAAACTCCATCGGTGACAGAATGGAGAAAAAACCTTGGGAGAAACCAGGCTCAGTCGGGGGGCCAGTTCTCCTCTGACCAGACGAAACCAGCAGTTCAATTCCAAGCAGAAATTAGAAATTAAGTTTCTACAATATTTAGTGGTAGATTATCAGTGGTGACTGTCAGTTAATGTGGAGTCTTTGGAGTGTTACAAGCTGATTGTGCACAGATAAGATCCCTGAAGTTGCAAAGACTAAAGTCTCAAAACCAAAGAGATATTCTTTATCAAAGTTAAGACTCTGCCACGCCCCTCTAAAATGGCTGATTCTAACACGCCCCCGCATATCTACCTCACTATGTGGAAATATTAGCATAATGCCGCCCAAATGTTCACGCAAAGAAAGAAGGCGTGGTTTCAATAACCGCAGTTAGTGTTGAAGCAGCCATGTCAGGGAGACGCTGTGCTTCTAGGCAAAGGGGAAGTCGTGGCCTAATGGTCGTGGCCTTCCCCTTCTAGGGGAAGTCGTGGCCTAATGGTCGTGGCCTTCCCCTTCTAGGGGAAGTCGTGGCCTAATGCGCCTAATGGTTAGAGAGTCTGACACATAACCCAAAGGTTGTGGGTTCGAGTCTCGTACCGGCAGGGATTGTAGGAGAGTGAATGGACAGCGCTCTCTCCCACCTTCAATACCATGACTGATGTGCCCTTGAGCAAGGCACCGAACCCCCAACTGCTCCCCGGGCACCGCAGCATAAATGGCTGCCCACTGCTCCGGGTGTGTGTTCACGGTGTGTGTGTGTGTGTTCACTGCTGTGTGTGTGCACTTTGGATGGGTTAAATGCAGAGCACTAATTCCGAGTATGGGTCACCATACTTGGCCACATGTCACGTCACTCACTCACTCATCGAAAGCAAAAGCACTTTATTTGGCTTTCCGAAAGCAGATGCATTTAGGAATCTTTAAGATTACTTACAACAGAACAGCAATGCATTTTATGGACGACCGTTTCGTGAACCAAGGAGAGGAGGTAATTCTGACTTCGCTATGACAATCTGGCGCTTCTGAATCAGCTACTGTTTTGTTATTAGTTTAAGTATTTGCTATTGACTGTTCAAATGAGGAGTTTTGCGCATTGTGTGTGTGTGCGCGGGAGAGCGAGAGAGAGAGAGAGAGAGAGAGAGAGAGTGCGCGCGCGAGAGAGAGAGAGCGCGCGAGAGCGAGAGACGGGGTCACATCACAGTGGAGTTAGCCGTCTTAACCGTGGCTTGTGTACTGCAAACACATACCAGCTTCATCACTGTCTGTCACGCGACTCTGTTCCCCTTTCGAGCTCTGTCTTTACATTGATTTTGAAAGATGAAGCTCGCAATTATGGTAAGGGACGTTACATTTCCGACGAGTGCTTGCGGTGTTCGGCCAATCACAATGCACTGGGTCAGGACTTTGTAGAAAACGAAGCGTTTGAGAGAGGTGGGGCATAGATGACCTACAATAATGTACAGTATTTGAAAAATAATGTGTTTTTTGAACATTAAAGCATGTCAACATATTCTGTTACACCAAATACACCAAATAATGATCTTTAAAAAAGCATCATATGACCCCTTTAAAAAGACATGTGCTGAAATGGGATGCTGTCATTAAAACCCTAAAGTATCATACCAACTTGTGGAAAATGCGCATCCGATGTCCCCTTTAAAGGCTGACATATGTGCTTTGTGTGCTGCATCTCTGGAAATCCAATCTTGGATAATGCAAACAAAGTTAGAACATGTACACCAGCTCATTAGGGGTGAACATATGCTGATTTGAGAGAGCTGAGAAGGCAGACTGTTAAGGTTTTCTGGTTACCGGGGGATGTTTTCCTCATTGCGGAATGACAGCCGCCCATCACTGAACGTTACAGGGCATCACAGTTGAAAGGAAAACAGTAGAATCATGGGTAATAAAGTGACAACTTAAAAACCCTCTAAGCCAAGAAAGTACACTCACAGTCATGATTATCACAGCTAGTAAAATGTCCGTTCTACTTTTGTAGAATTCCAGTGTTTCCACACAATTGCTCTCTATGGTACAGTTGATGAGGACTATTTATCTGCAAGCCTAGATGCTTAACTTTTTCCTGGCAGATGGAGTGTTCGGACACATTGGAACAATCACACTATGTGCTACACGTAGTCTCTGAGTGTGAGGTGCAGAAAACATAAGCATGAGGAATAGATAACATTTGCATATGGGCGCTAAGATGGGATGGAACAGTCATGTTTAAAAGTTGGATGGAATAATGATAAGCTTATAGATACATACTGATCAAATCCAAACAGTTCATTGGTTATTTAATCATCACAGTGCTGGGAATCCAAATTTATATGAGCTATTCTTCTGAATCTAGTATGATAGACACTGGGGTTTTTGCACCCTTTATGACAATTATACAATAGTTTCTGAGGCCCAATTCCTGCCTTTGTGCCAGTATATCTTTACTTCAATGTCTATAAGATCTATAATAAATATATACTGGGTTTACCGAGTTTATTCCACTCATATAAGTTTATTGGTCTTTACTGGGGCATGGTCTTGCATGCAAAAAAACAAACAAAAAAAATTCTTGAGATTCTTCTCTGATCCAATTGAGGCTGGTAAATAAGTGCCTCTCAGCCATTATAACTACAGCCAGCCACGTCATGCTGGATTCTTTCTTAGAATCCTAACAAATACTATGCCCAAAATTCCAAACAATAAAATGCATAAATCGTGAAACATTTTTTAACGTTAATTAAAACTTCATAAAAGATGCCAAATTTAATATGATTTTTTAAAGAAAAAAAATACGCATTCAGCAAGGATAAATTAAAATAAAAAGTGACAGTACAGACTTTTAGATTGTTACACAAAATCTTTTTCAAATAAATGTGGTTCTTTTGAACTTTCCATTGATCAAATCCTGAAAAAATGTTTCATAGTTTCAAAACTATTAGAAGAGCACAACCGTTTTCATCTGTGATAATAAACAATGCTTCTGAGCAGCAAATCAGAATATTATTTGCGAGCATGCAGAGCTCAGCAATAGACATCTCCAGTGTTTTAAGTGGTGAGTGGATTCTACCTTAAATATGCCTCTGATTGGCCTTTGAGTTTAAGAAATCAACAGAAATGTCTGTGATTGGTTACATTGCTCAACACTGCAAAAACTTTTTGAAAATAGAAACCTTATGCATTCTCCAGAGTGTAAACACAAATACGTATTGGATTGTTTGCCAAATCTGTTTAGGCAATATGCTATTATTACAGCTTCAACTGAGGATGCTCTTGCTTTCGTTTGAGCTAGCACCACTGTAGATCCAGGCCTGTATGACAATGTAAACAACAGCTCAATAACACTTTTATTTAAAGGCTTAATATAATTCCCGTAGAACGGTCCATTGCAGTCAAATGTCCTGGTGTGTGTTCTGTTTGAAGAAATGTTCTAACCAATACACCCGTTGTGCTTTGTGGAGTTTTGGTGTGTTTTATGGACTCGATAGTGTTTCTTAAATGTGGTGATTAAGAAACAACATTGAGAAACAAAATCGTGCTAACCAATCAAAAGCTGTATATATTTAGATCTATGCAGATATTTTTCACTTGCTGTAAGTGTTTTTTGAGTAATAAATGGAAAGCAAATTATGTTTGTATTGCTTTATTCTATTTACTCCATGGATCTCCGATTTGATTCAGTAGTTTTTGATAATTCATTAAGTTTCAACGGCTAAAAAGTAACCAGACAGATCAAATAATTGTAATATTGATTCTGCTACAGTTAATTCGAAGATATAATCTAAATATTTATTATGAATCATAACCATTTATGATTCGTCATAAATATTCCCCTTTTTAGAGCTAATAAATAATAATAAACGTTACAGTAGATTTTGATTATGATTAGTCTCATGTTAATCTTGAGTACCTATAGAGTATTGCATCCCTCATATCTCCGAAGTGTCTTTAGTTTTATCTGATTTATAAAAGACAGATACAGGTGTACTGCTTCTCTCCGAAAACAGTCGAGCTTCTGGAGGCATGTCGTTGGCCACGAACACGCGAAGCTTTTGCATAGCGATCGTCTGCAAGCCGTGACATCGACATAAATAAAACAGGAACAAAAACTTTATTGACTTAAATTAACTATGGCTAAAAATCAGATCCAGCCATATATATTCGATCCAGAATCGGTTCCCGACGACTTCCGTGACCCGAATGAAGCAGACTGATGGGCGTGCTCTTGCTCTCGCTCTGGTTGATGTGGGTACGCTCTTCCTGGAGAAACGCACATTCAAGAAATCCTGCCCTTTATGAAATCATACAGGGCCATACTCGAGAAAAACTTTCCGAAACTTATACGAACCCTGAAGGAGTGTCTTTGGCACAGAAATACTTTGTCATACGCTCAACTCGTTTTTTGAGACTTTGGTCATGGTTAGTATGAAAATCCAACTCCTTGGATTTATGTATACAAGTCAGAATGCATGAAACAGAATTAGACATCCCCTTTAAGTACTTTTAACACCTGTACTTTTACTTGTAATTGAGTATTATTTCATTAATGTAACAGTACTCATACTTGAGTACAAATTTTCAGTACTTCACCACTGACAGTGAGTGAGCAAAGAATGTGTAACCAAAAGCTTGGATTAATCATCATATAAAAGGCTCTGACTGATGTGGAATGTTCTCTCAATCCCATTGGCTCTTCATTATGGGTCTGTATAATAGGTTTGGCAGGCATGTGGATCTCATTTGGAGCTGAGTTGTGGTGTGGAAGAGCGACATAGTGATTTGGTAAGGTTGGTAGAAGTAGCTCTTGCAGGTCAGTGCTTATAAATTTCGTCCACCCCCATTGACTCCCCTAGCCCCTTTTATGGTAAAACTTCCCCAGAGTGCAAGTTTTTCCCAGCACAATCTGACAGCAGCTGCTGTTCTTCTCCTGAGCGGGAACATACATTGCGAGTGTCCCCTATTTATGAGACTCACGTCCATAGAGAGCCAGAAAGGAGGGGAAGAACCCACTACATTTGCATGTAACTTTTAAACCCCCCCCCCCCCCCCCCCCGCCCACACACCCCACAAACAGAACGCAACCACAGAGGCGCGGCCCTGC
>NW_015505199.1:567715-578710 GCF_001515645.1 Sinocyclocheilus grahami | reverse complement strand
CCCCCCCACAAAAAAAGAGGCAGAGAGAAACAGTGCGTCTGGCAGGCGTCCCTATTTCCCATCTGTATTGGATTGAGGGTTTTATGTCTCCACAGAGTACAGAATTTCCAGTGCCGTAAAGCAGCGCACCCCCTTTTCAGTTCATCAAGCTTTAAACCATCTGCACTGGAAAAGATTGAAGCATTAATGTACTCGTATACACAACATAAGCTGATTCAAAAATAGGCACTTCAGCGTCTTAAGAAGATTGCAGACACTTACAGAGAGTTTGAGTCTAATCTGAAACCCTCTGTACAGTTTCGCTGTTCTAGGAACTCTGGTGTTTAGAGAAAACCTGGGTAAGTCTGCAAATGGCAGCTGTCCAATGACGTGCATTAGCATTCCTTCTTTTATGCATAGATGCATAATCAATGGGTATGATGTATATCGACTGCCATCTGACAGATCTCATGATCTTCACAGACAAACAGAGGTCTGTTGGCACATCACATCTAAACAAAGGAACCTGTTCAACTCTTGTTCTTTCTGTTAACAGAGAGCAGGACAAATTATATTAACTCCTACGATTTTGTGATCCTGCCATGACTTATTTGGGACAAGACTTAGCACAGTGAGCTAATCATGTGAGCCCAAGCCTGTATGTTATTTTAGCCTATAGGATCTTGATCTAAAAAATTACCTAGGTAACTACTGGCTCCTAAATTGCAAATTGTATTTACCAAATTACTTAAAACGCATTTTTGCAGCGTTGAGTAATGTATCACAGACATATCTGTTGATTCCTTGAACGCAATGTTAATCAGAATCCACTCACTGCTCAAAACACTGGAGTTTTGTTCAGTGCTGAGTTATGCAAGCTCACGAATCCTCTCATAATAACAAACAAAGTATAGACTGTAAATAAGAGATTCATAATGCAGTGTAGAGAGCTTCGTTGATTATAATGGAACTATGTGAGATTGCGGTGAACTAAGGTGAGTGACAATTGCAAATGTGATATTAATTTAATACAACAGTTCAATAAACAATTAGTTAATATTAAGTGACTTACATTGCCTGACTACAACACTGTTGCCTGATTTTGCTCTATTTTGTCAACGAAAATAGCAATCTCCAAGCAAACACAGCAGTGTTTCGTTTATTAATGAATGTGCATTTTTAAACGAATCTAATGAGTCAATGTTTCAATTGCCCATTCATAAAGACAGTCACTTGATTCGTTCCTGAATGAATATTTAGTTTCATTTTTAAAGTGTCATTTCAGTTATTTAAATCATTTAATATTTCTCAAAATGTTATATTTAAAACATTAATCTCAACTTGAATTTTATGCACTAATTTAATTGCACTCATGCCACCTCTGAGCCTCATTAAACATCTGAAAATATAACTAAAAGCCACTTTTGTGCTCTTCTGTGCCACCTCTGTAGTACAACTGAATTTTGTTAATACTGATTTCATTTAATTGGTAACTTATTCTTCTGATTCTACTTGTTCTTATTCTATTGTTTTAATCAAACATTTTGAAAAAGCTTATAAATTTTTTTTTTTGAATTTGACAAAAAAGATGACTTTCTTTTAATAAAATTAGAAAAATGGCAGTACAAAGGTAAAAAAAAAAAATGCCCCTGTAAGTCATTTTAATGAGTCAAATATCACCTCGTCATGGGAAGGCAAATTTTTTTATTGATCAGAAGGTGTGCTGTGCTCCTAAAAAAAAGAAAAGTACCCGTAGAGCCCTGAGAGGTTGTTTGTTGTATATTTTAAATTCTCAATGAATTTCAGGGTCATATCAAACAGCGGTTTCACATATTACACTAGACATTTGTTTATTCTTCTCTGCCTTTTTAAACATTTCAGAACATCATGATTAACTTCTCCACTCCCAGCAATAAATCACCATGTCTAATTGAGCCTTTGCACCTGTCACTGTGGTACTTTGCTAATCCAGAATAATTACAGCAAAATACACTGTTCTTTGTGAACATTATTGGCCTTGATTAAATGAAAGTGATTTAAACACAGCATTCATGTTGTATTGTATTTTGATGCATACACAAAATAGTTTTAAGCATCAAAGTAATTTCCAAGATTTCAAATGTACAACAATCCACTTATATTATGTTTTTTTTCGGTACACATGCATAATGAAATGGATATTTTATGCACTGGTCACTGCATAGTCAACAGCTCCAGCAGCCTGCCCTGCATACTTATGAAGGCCTTTTTCCCTGGCTAATGCAAATGAAACAGCCCTTGCTTTCCTCCAGTGATACCTGATGTGATTAGTATGCAACAGCATGTGACGGGATGGGAGCTGTGATTTTGGACTTTGCCAATGCAGTCTCCTGACCGGCTGCCCCCTGACCCCACCTGGCACCTTCCATATGTGCCCTCTCTGCCACCTTCTGTCTCAGTGCTCCCACATCGGCCACCTGCTTTATATTTGTGATGCACGGCATGAAAAGGGCAGCCTTCTCGGGGAAAGATCCATGTCCGAGGTGAAAAAAAAAAAGCACAGGCTAGCTCTTCAGCATTACAGGTGGCAATCTACATCCATCTGAAAGCCTTACCAAAGTACGCACATACTGAATATTAAAATGGACGTCTTTCTCGGCATTAAGGTCAAGAGAGTAAAGTACAAGATTGCACTTCTCAATTACATGGCAATAGAATCATCTAGCTCACTATCGCCACTTTCTCCGGAGGCTGCCGGTGGCATCACTGTCTCTGGTGGCCCGACGGGAGTTCACTAAAGTAATTCTGAAGATAATTAAGTCATAAATCTTCCACCAGCACCCGACAGCGCCTGAGCCAGATTACCAGACCCGACTCTGCATAATGTAATTCAGTCATACAATGATTCCCCCATCTGATAAGGAACCAATTCATTTCCTCAGGTATTAAGCAAAGCCTGACACATGTGGTACTGCTCACCTTGGACTAATGAAATGGATAAACAAACAGTATCTGGGGTGTATAATGCTGAATGACGCAATAGAGTACGGAGTGAGCTGGCAGACGGAAACGGCATATGGGTCGGCCGTTTATCTGGGTGTGCCAGACTCTCATGCAGAAAGCTAATGGCCGGGAGCTAATGTTGCCAGGAGTTTGCCGTGGTGGACAACAACTGTTACGCTCAAACAGTGCGTTAGACTGGAAACATGCTAAGCAAAAATCTGACAATCTGTATATACATATATAAATATATATAAACTTTTTCATCAATTTCTGTTATAAGAGAAATGTACCACATACTGTAATTTTTAGGTAAACGTTTAAAACAGACGTGTAACTCTTTACAATTAGGTTCAATTCATTATCTTATCATTATCAGTTAATGCATTAAGTATTATGAACTAACAATGAACAACTTTTTTATTATTATTAAAATTTTTTATTGTAGGTTAATGTTTATTTAAAAAAGTAAACTAACACAACAGCATATAAAATGTAATATAATCAATAATATAATATAATAACAATTAACATTAACCAAGATTAACAAATGGCAATACCTGTAATGATTATATTTATTACATTTATTTCTGACAATTTGTTAAATATATTCATTTTCTTTTTTTTCATTTATTTAAAAAATATGTTTATTAAATGTGGTTAATTTGTTTTATAACTATTATACAAAATTTGGTTGATTCGTAAAACCATCATTAAACAATTTTCTAAATATCTCTCAGTTGCAAAATACAGTGGTGTAATGAATTCAGGCAAATGAAGTAAAGCTCAACCACATGGTGCTTCGTGAATATCGTTAGTGAATAAATTGTTGATTTTTCATTTCCATTAATCCATCTCTGCATGGGGAAGAACAGAAATATGTATAAAGTGAAACTGACTGAGCCATGTGGCTCTGTAAACGACCCCTTGAGTGGCACTTCCCAAGTGCTTCCTGACTGTAGGCAAATCACAAATTGCAGGTGATCTGTCACACACTGCTCTAATAAAACTTCCAGAAGAGAGGGACACCCGGGCGGACATTTTCTATACTTGCCCTGATAAATGCCGGTCTCAAATGTGTGTGTTAGAGTAAAGTGAAGGGCCTGGAGTCCGTTTGGGTTTACTTGATGACTGATTAACCTTACATGCCCTGTTGATGCAGAGCTGCAGGGGACAAGGGAGGAAAGGCAAGAAGAAGGGAAAGGTAAAAGCTGTCTTTGTGTCTCCAGCTGCCTGACACAGACTTGCACTATTACTGTAGCTGCGCAGAGCTCAAAGCCTTCATTCCAGTTTGCCTCTGTAAAATTGCCTCAATAAAACATTGTGCCTTTCTTCAATACGGCTTTGTTAAGCTTTCTGGTGTGCCATAATTAAGACAAATCACTAAACCAATAAAGGCAAAGCATGCTGTTTTTGTTTAGACCTCTAAGGGACACTGATCCAGATTGCTGCTCATGCTGTTGCTGTTGATTATCATCACACTAATATGTATAAGGACACTTAAGGCACATAATGTATGCAAACCACTGTATTACAATAAATTATCAAATGTTAAATACCACGTCTAGCTAAATAAATGAAATAAATAAAGTTTAGTTTGTAAATGATAAAACAAGACATATTTTTTTAAAACTAAGACAAAAAGTGTGCAGAAATGAAATATGGCCATCATTTTTTGTGTGCTTAAGTACATTCTATATATTTATTTGTTGGGGGGCTCCATTTAATCAGTAATACTCATTCAGGCTACTTCAAAGTGAATTAAATTTTATCCATTAAATTTCAAAACCCTTCAAATAAGAGGTTGGCAGATGTTTTTCTGCCAATTGATTCTCTGATGAAAAAAGTTTGAGGGTCTTTAAAGGTTAAAGGACCCTTGACACAGTTTTACAATGACCAAGTTCATTCTGTCCAAAATGCCTAATAACTTTGAAAGGTTTTTCTTTGCTCACTTTTTTCTAAGTTGAAATGGTCTACATTTTTTCATACCAGGATCAGTGGTAAGCATATTTAACTTGCGCACAATTATACGGTTTGCCATGATTTATTGCTTTTGATGTTCACAATCTTATTACACCCTCTTTTTTAGTCGCGACCCACTGGTTGAGAAACACTGGCCTAGATAATAAAAAAAAACAAAGCGTTGTGAAAAAAAACTAAAATTCCTCAGCAGTGAAAAATGGCAGAAGAAAGTGAACCAAGAGGTTTTTTGCAGCTTTACTCAATACTACATTCTGGGTCAATGCACAGAACAACACCAACCTGATACTTAGTGGGCAGTCTGGTCATAATTCATCAAGATCTGGAAAATAATTCTCCAAGGCCAAGATCTTAACACTCTCCCCATAATAGCAGTGTTTATGAATTGTTCATCCCCTAATAAGTGTGCACGAGGACAGTTTAAGCCCATGATGTATCACACATAAGTATAACTCGCGCTCTAAAGACCATACAGCATACAAACATTCAGAGTTTTGCTCCCTTTGTCTGCTGTCCTTTTGGCCATTTGAGTCGAGCTTCAACTGTATTGTGTGAGATCATTATGGACAGTGTGAAAAGGCCTGGGAGAGGAGGATAGCAGCAACTGTGGAGAAACATCCTGGAAACAATGCCCGAGCACAGAGAGAGAATCAGAAAATAGGAATTTAAATTGATCTGTCTACCGCAAATCTCATCATCGAGACTAAGATCTAAAAGGGGGCCACTCACATAAGAAAACAAATATTTTAACGGCAATCAATTCTAACTTTCTTATTTGTTTGTTTCTCTTGCAGAACATACCTTTCCTGTTCAGCAGCCAGGCTTAAAAACGTGCCTAATTAATGCTTGCACAAAACGAGAAGGGGGAAGCTCGAAGCCGCCTTTGCTAATGAGGGGTGACAAGATGTTTATGTAACCCCAAAGCCCTCCAATCCAGATGAAATTAAAGGCCCGGACAGCCTGACCCAGGCAACTCAGTCCTAGTGCCCTGTCCCAAGGGAGCTGGAGTGAGTACTTTCACAGCTCCCCCTGATGGAGGTCTGGGGCTGCTAATCCAAAGTGACAGGCGGAGTGGGGGAAGAACGTCCCAACAGCAGGGAGGGACCCCAGAACGAAGAAAGCACGGGTTAGAGCAGGGCACTGCCGAGTGAAACCATATGGAGAACAATCTTTCTATAAAAATGATATAAAAGCAATAGTACTTCATTATGTAAAAGGTATTAAACGAGCCATATTGTGGAAAATTGGATTTTGCTTGCTCTTTTGAAATAAAATAATTAAGTGTACTAAGTAGACCTACTCTAAAATTTTAAATAAAGTGCTCAAGTCAGTCCATTCACTGAAACATTATCATGGGACAGCTTAACTATTTTTGATTAATTCTGGATATTTACAAACATTTTAATTAACTTATAGCTAACATTTTACATTCACATTAATGCATGAAAGTTCACATTCATATATAAACCCAAACATTCAGCAACATGGCCCACCTTGATGTACCACTTATATGTGGAGGTTAGCAAACGACAACAACAACAATAGTCATGATCATCATCACAATCATTTAAAAATGAAACCTAACTTTCTGAAAACTGTATAAAATATTTTACTTGATACTACATATTTGTACTGTATATATTTTAATTTTCTATTGATTCTTACATATACTTCTGTCTATAGCTGTGATTTCAGTTTACATCACAGTTTCATGCAGAAGATCAATAACTAACTATGTTATCCTCACTTAGGCTAGCAAAATCTACATGTTTAATTTTAAGATCAGAGAGAGGGGGGAGAATTATCATGCTAACCAACTGTTCCTCTTCAGGAACTCGAGCTGCATCGGAAACGCTAGGGGAACGCCCTTCAGCGTGACGGGCTCTGAACCTCGTGTGTAATCAGACCAATAGATGGGCGAGACGTCACAGCGGGTGACGTAATGACCAGGAAGCTATAAAAGCACGTGCGGTGAGACCAGCGCCAGCTTTTGTCATTCAGCAAGCACTCTGTGTGTGTGTCAGTCTGATATCTGTTTGTGAGTCTTATTTAGTGTTGTCTGTCACGAAATCTAAAGCAAGACAAAACCAGACACTAGATCCTTACCGCAGTCGCGAGAGTCAGAGAAGGCCGGTCACTCACTGTCAAGCAGTTTCAGAGACTGCTGGGTCTGATGGCAGCTGCGTCCAACGTGATACCTATTGGCCTGCTGTTCATGAGGCCCCTACAGTGGTGGCGCAAGACCAGGGGCTTCTCCCTGAGGGGAAGCCCGCTTCGCATGTTCAAGGTCACGCGGCGATGCCTACGTGCCTTGGACATGTGGAGGAAACCTTGGTTCTTGGCTCAGGGCCCGGTGCTGGGAGCTCCTTGTCGCCGCGTAACGCTAGCGACGGACGCGTCCCTCACCGGTTGGGGAGCGGTCATGAGTGGCCACCCTGCCCACGGTCTGTGGAGTGGTCGCCATCTCACGTGGCACATCAACTGCCTGGAGATGCGGGCCGTGCTTCATGCACTTCCTCCCAGACCTAAGAGGTCACCATGTGTTGGTGCGCACCGACAACACAGCGGTGGTCTCTTACATCAACCACCAGGGAGGTCTGCGCTCACGCCGTTTGTACAGACTAGGGTGGTGAAGCAGATATCGAGAGTTTTTGGCCAGGCAGGTGGACCTGTTTTCGACTCTTATGACATCGCACTGTCCCCTCTGGTTCTCTCTGAGTCATCCAGCTCCTCTGAAGGCTCATCCAGCTAGCTGTGCAGTCTTCCACACTAGGCAGAGACTTAGAAGTCTGGCAGCGTGGGCAGTCACGTTCCCCTAGCGTTTCCGACGCAGCTCGAGTTCCTGAAGAGGAACGTCTCAGGTTACGTATGTAACCCTAGTTCCTCGAGGGAACGAGACGCTGCGTCGCGGTGCCATACTTCCGGCGTCCCTGCCAGCGCTTGCTTCATTCCTAGAAGCTAACGCTGGTCTCACTGCACGTGCTTTTATAGCTTCCTGGTCATTACGTCACCCGCCGTGACGTCTCGCCCATCTATTGGTCTGATTACACACAAGGTTCAGAGCCCGTCACGCTGAAGGGCGTTCCCCTAGTGTTTCCAACGCAGCGTCTCGTTCCCTCGAGGAACTAGGGTTACATACGTAACCTGAGACGTTTTTGATGAAAGAAACCTATAAATGGACTAAAAACCTATAAAGGTGAAAATATGGCCCCCAAATGGACATTTAATAAGAAATCAAATTTATCTTCTGAGATTAAATTGCCAGATGTTCCATGAAAATATATTGTAATTTTCACAACTAAAAGCTTACTCGTCAGTACAATCACAGCATTTACCATATTGACAACACAATGCTAAAATCACATAACATGACCACCCATATTTACACATTAATGACTAATAGGAGATCAGAAATCTAGTCCTCCCAGTATGTAAGCACCAAAGTACACCACCCAGGGCTGCGTTTCTCGATATCGATTGATCTTAGAGCTTAAGAGCGTTTTCTTCGAGTCATTTTACGATCGTTCGTTATTGTTTCACGTGCGTTTCCCCAAAATGCACTTAATGCAATCGCACGTAGCCATGCTTTAAGTGCTACTTAGGAGTCGCTATCCGTTTGTCAAGTGCTGAAATGTCGCCTTATAGAATGGCTAGTAATTGTAGTACATGCTCTTTTATTGAAATGTTAACCTAATGCTGCGTTTCAGACAACTCGGACATAATAACTATTATATTATATTATATTACATTATTTTATATTTATACGTATAATATACTTTACATAATAATAATAAAATTTCCAACATTACTTCTTTTATTCATTTTTTGTTCAGTCATTTAATTTAGATGTGTATTTCAATTTTTTCTGCCGTTTTTAATTATTTCATTTATAAATTCATAAAAACGAGTAATAAAGTGTACAATAAAGTACAATCAAAACTTTATATTATAACCACATTGCACTTGAATAAATTTAAAGGTGTAATCTGCCGATTGTCCTGCAGGTGACTGCATAAATCTGTCTTCTTAGGCTTACGAAGCTTTTGGGAAACGCAGCCCAAGGCTGTTAATTTTGCAAGCAATGAGAAAATTCAAATCACAGCAATAAGAAGAAAAGAAAAAAACTGTTTTGACATTGAAAAAATTATAAGTGTACCTCTGGGGGAAAAAAATAAAACACAAAAATGACTGAAATTACTCCTTTTTGAAAATAATGGGGTTGAATTAAATGAAAAATGAAATTACAAATACTGAAATATTTAAAAAAGACTTTTAAGTTTTAATTGCAGCCCAGTGCTTTTATGAGCAATAATGTATCATAAATGTAAGGTTTGGGTAAAATGGCACAAATTCTAGGCGGTTCTTCAAGAAGAATATGTGGACCCATAAAGCTTGGGGGAAAAAGTTGGCTTTCGTTTCAAAGATGCCGTTCAGCTGACTCAGTTGAAGCGAATCTAACAATCCTTTAGTTTTTCGTTTTCAGCCGATCAGTCGTTTCTTGTTCAAAGAAACATTGAAAGCCTCGTCATTCAGCTCTCATGGCAGTTTCACATATGTTCAAAAGTCCCCTAAATGTCTCAAGTGCACTTACTGTAACTGTTGAGAGACTGAATGTAAAAAGTTGAAGTCTTAACAGGATCCCCCTGTCAGGTTATGAGAGCGCGTCTGAATCCGCCCTTCACCTCTAAGACCTGCTGCGCACATGTATGTTTTCTAACTCGAGTTTCAGTGACAGTATTTAGCACACTGTCTCTACGCTCACATTTCTGTGTTAATTGTATTTCTGTAGCTGACTGAACGAATGTGAGTGAACTTAGTTAGGAGGTCATGTGCACTAGTTGATTATACAAGATACGTGTGATGATGAGAACACAACATATGTACATCTACTCAATCCTCACGCTTACTCATGCTTCGGGTCAAGAGTCTCATCAGTTGTAAACACATCTCTTCCAGCATGCTTTTTGCACAACAGATTGGCTAAAACCTCCCCTGAGTGATGCAAATGTTGGAAAACTGTTGAATTTTGAAGTTAGCGATGTGTCACAACCAATTAAAATACTGTCAAACGCTAGAAAAAGGAGCTTTACTAGGCTAAAGCAGGGATGGGTTCGATGATCTGTCTGTAGCCAGCAGGGATGAGGAACATAAAATAATAGCTGTCTCTGTTTGAGCCCATAAGAGCTCCCAGTTCTGATCTGGCACGATCAACCGCACATTTCATACAGACACTTAAAATACAAATCAATGATGCAGCCCCTCTGAAATAATTGGAACACAGTAATCTAAACCACAATGGCATGAGTGGAAAAAAGCAGACTTCTGTTGCCTTTGCAATGGCAGCGTCTGATTGTACGATGACTCCCAGCCATGGCCACTGCTTCAGGAGGGGGAAAAAAGGTTTGTCTAATCAGTAGCAAGAAGCTGTTTTTCATTAAAAGTCACCATTGGCTGGAGAGATCCTAGGTTCCGGATAATCTGTCCCACAATGGTTTGGATCCGATTCAACGTGCATCACGTTGAGATTTTGGAAATTTGGAAATGTCTAATCTCATGGTGACATGGTGGTATGCGAGCCAAAGAGTGTAATCAGGATCTAAAATAAATAAAACACTGAAGGTGTGGACTTACCAGCTTGGTTAGTAGTGATGTTGACTGATGCATATTGGGGTGAGTAAGGGCTCTGGTCCGATACTCCGTTGACAGCCTGGACTTCAAAAGTGTACTGGGTGTGGGCCAGCAGGTCACTTATGAAGACCCGGGTCTCTGTGAGACCCAGCTGCCGTGGAACGAACTGCACGTTGTCCCCACAACGCGTGCAGCCCCCTCTGCCTCCTCCGCAGCTCTTGCAGATGATGTTGTAGACCACGTCATCGCGACCGCCAGTCTCCCGCGGAGGATTCCACTCCAGCATTAGCGACGTCTCGTTCACACTGGAGATGACGTTTTGAGGAGCCGACGGCACAGCTAGAAAACAAACAAGATATACAAATTAATAATCTATATATACAGTATATATATATTTATATATATATATATATATATATATATTTTTTT
>NW_015505199.1:550525-567431 GCF_001515645.1 Sinocyclocheilus grahami | reverse complement strand
ATATATATATATATATATATATATATATATATATATATATATATATATATTTTTTTTTTTACTTAAAACTACTAAAGTTTTCCTTGATGAAAGGAAAATTAGTTTCCACCGGTAAATGACTCAAAGATTTGACATCTATCTTAATGTTTAAAAGGGGAAAAATAGTATATACATTTAATAATATTATTATATTATTTATATAATAATCATATTAATTGTGTTTTTTTGTTTAATACATATATTTTATTGTATTTATTTGTTTTTTATAATTATTTGGAATTAGTATTTTTTTCTTAGTTTTGTTTCTTCTGTATTTTTGTAGTTGTGTAATGTTTTTAGACTTGAGATACTGCTTTTCAAAATAAATAAATATAAAATCTAACCTTTATTAAAAGGACTTTAAAGTGATAAATAAATGAAGGCAAGAAAACTAAAATATCAGTCAGATTTGAACACCCAACACAGCCCAAATGTTCAGAACGTTTGCTAACCACTAAACCATGGCTCTGTCGACTTCGGTTTTTATCTTTGGAAGGGACTGAACAACACAATGAAACAATGTTTATTGTGTGCATTTCCATGCGTATTTTCTCATGTATTTTCATCATACTAATTGAAATTATGATAACATAGCACAAATCATAGGCTTATTTGGGTCTAATCAAATAGTTTCCGTTCTTTTCCTGTGTTTGTAAACATCATTTGTGTTTGCTCAGGCACACGCACAGTATGTTTGAAGGAGAGTAAGAGCACCCCAAACAAACGCACCTCCAAGATCTCCTTCTGACTGACAGCCCAACTAAAACTAACAATACCCCATGTTTATCTTCAGCCGGCATGTGCTCCCAATTACTCTGGGTGCTCCTCTAGGGGCATGTGAGGTAATCAAGAAACAACCCACTGCCTTTTACCCTTTTAAAAAAGCCCCCCAAAAAGGAATGCCCCAACTGATTACTTTTTACAGTTGTGAGCCATTAAGAGGCATCTCTGTCTTGAAACTACAGCTTTGTCGCACGCACAACTGTTTCTAAACATCCCATTCCCAGGTTAGTGGGCGGTAAAGGCTGCCGTTTCCTCTCTTTAATCAAACCAAGGCCCACTGAGCTTTAGCTCTGCGACGTGATACTGCTCTCTTATTCACAACAGCTGCTCTCCTCCCAGGGCCAAGCTTTTGCAAATGGATTTTGTAAAGAAGCAGTCTTGTTCTTCCCTTTCTTTCTCCTTCTTCTCTGCCCCCACCTTGCCTCTTTCAGGGAGAGACAAAAACATGCCGCTCACAACAGCATAAGGAGCCTCTGCCGCTCTCTCTTCGTCTTCATGGTCTCATCTGTTTCAATAATAAAGCCACAGGTCTGTTTTTTTCTGCCTAATCTCAAGTCAGTGAGAATAAACAGAAAAGGCTGCTGTTTACATGTGGTGGAAAAAGAGGTGTGTTGTTGGCTATGCTGTAAGGATAATGACAATGAAAGTGAGCCAGAGGGGTTAGGCAATAATCAAACTTTCCTAACTTTTTGTCATATGTAGCATAGGTATGTATTGTCCATTTTTGTGAATCAGCTTGTATGGATTTTTCAGTGCAATCATGTGCAAAAAGATTCACTTTTTTTTTTAAATAAAATATTTCAAAAATATTTAGTTAAATACTGCAGTCCATTAACGTTTGCAACTCATTTTTTCTATTTAGTGTAAATTTATTTATAATTTAATCTATTTGGGATTAATTAAAAAATAATTTTGTGCAAGATACATACTCAAAGATTAAAAATACTATTTAAAATGAAATATTTTTTTTCATAGCAATAAAATTATTATTATTATTATTATTACTATTATATTGATTACAAGTATTGATTAAATTACAGGTATGAGTCACATTGAGAGTTTGGAAAATATAGTTTGAAAGTATGTTTTACATGCAGTTTGAGACAAAGCGGAGAGGACGCACTTGTACAGGGCATCTCTAAGGGGTCCGAGTCTGTGCGGTAATATCCATTTCGGCAGACGCAGTTGGTTGCTCCGTTGTTGGTTGTGCGGCTGTTGATAGGACACTGCAGGCATTTCTCGTCACCTTGTGCTGTCTTGAAGAAACCTGAAGGGCATGCTGAAACAAAGATAGCAAAAGTGATGAGAAAAGAAGAAGTGAAGAGAAGATGAAGAAAAGATGATGAACTTTTCAATATTACATGATTGCCAAGGGCCAGAGAACACCAAGGAAAGCATGGGCCACTGCAGCCAAATTGAAACACACTTTAAAGCATTTCACACATAAAAAGAAGTACTATAGTCAGGTAAACATAGCATGTTCAGTATATAGGGCTGAATAATTTAAACCCTGTGCTCTTGCATTACACGCTAAGAGCATTCCACTTGTCACCTGCTCATGGATGTCCTGGCTTTTATAATTACTAGGAATATTATACAGACAGTAAATAAAAGAGGTGGTAAAAAGGGGAAATAAATGGAGAAAAGGGCCAGAAACATTCTAGACAAGTACAAATACGCATATGAGTGTATGTTTCATGTTTTATTGACTGTAACTCATCCTTTCTTCTTTCCTTTTGCTGAATCTTGTACTTTTCACCTGTGACACCCTACATTTCGGTTGGTGCTGGAATCCCTCCCAGAATTCAATGCACCTGTAGAGTGTCAAGCGCTGTTTTTTAATCTGTTCTGGCTGGAACAGATGTGTAAAAGAGTTCCCTCCAGGTAACACACGCAAAATGTCTTACTATTTTTCCCAGAACCCACATCTAACTGTTAAGGAAACTGTCTTATAATCAACATGAAATGGCATTTACAACCATACATTTTGAGTGAAAGAGAACATTTAGGGCAGGACTTGATTTCATCCATAGGGAATTGATTGAATTGTGAAAAGTAGCCTCCAAAGCCAACGTGAAGCCAGAACTGATTGCAAGTTCGAGGTGGAATGCACACACTTTGGACTGTGGAGGTCAAGTTCACCCTTGAGAGCATCTCAACATAATGGTAATGTTTCTTTTCAAATCAATCATTATTTTCTGCTATTGCTGTTAACCTTTATTACGTTAACCAGACATTAAAGTAAGTCACTATGTCCTTGTATTGAATTCACCCAAGCTGATATTCACTAAATTATGTGTTTTATGTTCAGAAGAAAGTCAGTCATATGGGTTTGGAACGCCAAGGCAGCAGAGTTTTCATTTTCAGGTGAACTATCCCTTTAAGACCAGGATTGTGTATTAAGAAGATAAACAGGGTCATTTTTTATTTCATGATGACTATTTTCATGTTTGCTGTTGTAATCGCAGTTGCTCTACCAGAGAGCAGGAGCACATATTTTCATGTGTACATGCCAGAATTCCCTGGAGACCTTTCAGACCTGGAGAGTTTTCTTATCCGTACCAAACAAACAAAACACTTCCCAGTGAGAGGAACAAACACTTGACCGGGATGATCAGTACATTACTGTGGAGTACGTCCCTCTTGTAGGGTATCAGACCGAATCAGACAATTTAAGATTTGATAAAGAACAGTTGAAACACGAGGAGCCGAATTCCACAGAGGCCCAAGACACAGGATGTTCGTAAATCAGATCCTGGCGAGGGATGATCAAGCCTGAACCAACTAGCAGCTTTGAGTAGCTCACAGCATTTAAACAAAAGAACACTTATTGACAATTCCAAGGAGATTGTCAATTTTGGGGGCAAGTAATCAAGATTAAATGGTCAGAGATGCACAGCATGACCATCACACGTAAACCAGTGACGATCACGAGCTCTTTGGATTGACTTCCCCCACCTCGACGACAGAGAACAGACTGAAATTCCTTATGAGAGACCTCTTCACCTCTGGTCTTCACAGAATATGTCCTCATCCACAGAATGGCACAGAAACTGCCTTTCCATGCACCTAAATGACACTAAAAGGACTTGTGAGCAACTAATCCTTTCTATTCATAACTCCATATTATGTATGTAACCCACATGTGTGAATATAAGATCTTAATCATTTATTGTGTATGTATTTTGAATAACTATTGAATAGCTTAAGGGTTCATATTCATGTTTAGTATGTGTGTGTTTGAATCTTCCTGCTTGAAACGTTTCTTCCAATCAATTATTTGTCAAATGTATCATATTCTTGTTATAGAAATCATGTCCAAAATTTTACTCTGCAAGAGCAGGAAAAACTCGGACCATGTACCTGATGAGATAACATTTTGATTTATGAATTGAGAGGATAAATATACAACAACCCCAGCAAAGACAGCGTCTAATTGGTCAAAACACCATTTGGGATGTGTCCAACAGCCCAGTTTAAATACTCAGGACGCCATCAAATCAGTCGTCAGCCAACGCCCAACCACTGGCTTCTCAAGACTGAACTTCCAGCCAATCAGCAACCTCGGGAAACCCCTTTCGGCAACCAGACAAGGAAGGGAACCCCTTTCACAGGCAAGCAAGTACCTCCAGATTCTAGCTGAACTGGTGCATTTAATATAAATTTTAACCTCATCGAGGAACTCAATGCGAGGGTTAATTAAGTGATTGATGGTTGTTTAGGGCTATGCAATTGCACATATTGCTGTAAACTTGGGATTTCACATTTTCATTCTCTTAAACTAATTTCCTCACTTTCTCTCTTTCTACAACTTGTGTGAATACGTGTGTTAGATTAGTATATATGTCTTAGATTTATCCAATAAAGCCTTATTTATATTGAAAAGAGAAGTATCTTGTGTTTTGCGCTTACAAGTTAATGTCTTAAACTGCCGATCTTGTTACTGTGCTGATAAATAGTGTTTTCACTATACTTTGGATATTAATATCCATTGCAGAATTGATGTTATACACCATTTCAAAGTTCAATGAATCGCTGGCCGTCTCAGTGATCAGCCGTAAAAATTCCCTTTAAAATCTTAAATGATTCCCTTTTAGCTAAATTTACCTGTTTCCCTTACACTCTACACTAACTCAACCCTGAGCAGCAGAGAAAAAGACCACAGCCAGCGATGTCCCACATCCACACACTTCTGGAAGGGAAGGCCGTTTGGCTCGCCAAGTTTGAAAAACCCTGTCACCCCATTCCTAATGTGCGACCTTGCTGCCATTGCAAACGATTGCAAACGATTTCAACACACCTTCAATATCTAAACCATTTTAGGGGAGCTAAAAAACAATAAAGCGCAGACGCTCGGCCTCCATAGTCTAAGCTGGCAATCATAGCAAGGATTTGCGCAGCAGACTGGCCAAGGAAAATGTCTGTCGACAGGTTTATTTGGAGAAATCAACTCCAGTCAGGGTTCAGCCGTGCTCTTAAACACGCACAAATAAGCCGGACTGTACATCTGCTGAGGCGGTGAGATCGCATTCTTGCAGCTCAACTACAGGGGCAGAGGTTAACTAGTGCCCAGTGGTCATTAAATGGAGGTCTGTTATTTCAGTGAAATGTTTCAGACAGAAAGGGTGCTATTCCCCATTTACCCTCACCTGCTCACCCCAGACCATCTTTCTCGATCCCATTTCAACACCCTGGAAAACCACAGGACCGGCTCAGCATCCAGGAACACTTTAGACTGCCATACATGGACACACAAATACACGTTTTTACATTCCCTCTTTGCACTCAACACATCCGCACTCTTTTTCTTATTCCAAAACACCCACGCACTTTCTCCCTCTTAAGAGTTTAAGCAAACTTAGTCTTTACCAAATCCAGCAGACAGGTTTCTATAAGCCTCCACCAGGAAACCGACAGCCCAGATTCCCAACACACACACACACACACACACAAAGTACAAAATCATGGCTAAATATCCCAGAATCCCAAGTGAACAAGAATATAATAAACGTTTAGAAATGGACTGGTGGAACAAATGCTCGATGTGAAAGCAAAAGAGCACCTCAGTTTAATATTAGATTTGACATGTTTTTCTTTTCAAATGATTTATGGCAAATATATATTTATAGCCATATGTAAAGTGAAATATGATGCTTGTGTGTTCGGAGAAAGTGTCATTGGAGTCACAGAGACAAGCACAACTGCAAAGCTTCAGGATTTAGGATGAAACTCGGATAGAAAGGTAATCAAAAACAGCAATGGAAAACAGACTGGACCCAAATGGACTGAGATCAAAGAGAAAGAAAACAGGAAGATAGGGGGAAACTGTAGCAAGAGTGCTTAAAATAAATTAGCCTTTGTCCTATTAATTTATTCAAAATACAATAAAAATTCAATTCATACATAACAATGACTTGAATACTTCTCTTCTATGATGAGCATGAGCATGTCAATTTCTGAATCAAATTCATTTTATTATATTTCTGGGGGGCATAAGATAAAAAAGGGTGATACTGCCTTGATATAAAAATCTGATTATTGAAAAGAAAACTTATTATATTATTTCTTTAAAAAATATTCTAACAAAACTGCTTCCCTTCATATTAATATCTAGAAGAAAAAAAAAACAAACACAACTTCTGTTAGCAAAATAAAAGTCATGTGGTCCAACCAACTTGCAGAAAAAGCAAAATATAAAATATAATAGAAAGGACTCCTGTAGACCCTCATGACTATGTGCAAAGACCAATACGTATCTCAAAATGTCAGATAATATGACCTTTTTATGAGATGGTTAATTCAGGTTGCACAATATCATGTGGTCTGACTCCCCACAAACTTCATGTTAAGATCTAATCATTCATGACATTTATTAAAATACAGAAACTTGTGGGAACAAAATTAGACCTTTCTTGAAAATGGTATGTAAAAAAAATAAACTAACATATAAAAAGTGTACATTTCTAATAAATTAGCATGTGTTTTAAACAAGAGAACATTTTTAAAAGATTTATTTTTTATCGTCATTGATCTATTAACAGTTGTCTTAACACCTGATCTTGTAGGTTGACATACCCTAACTAGTGCTGAAAGGAAAATTGCACACCTTCCCTAAAAAAAAAAAATTCTGAGAGGGTCCGAGCCTCCCTCTTCAAACTCTGCCAGTATCCTAGAGAGGGTTAGCCTATGCCACACTGACGAAGGAATCGAGTATCTGTGCCTGACTCCACCACTTGCTGTCTGGGCATGACCTTGCATGTCTCCATACTTGCTTCCAGATGATTCCATCCAACCAATGGAAATAATCAGCCGTGCTGAAATCGTGGGGACTGTGCTGAACACGGCTGTTGAAGCATACAACTTAGCTTGCAGACCTACCCTGTATGGAGGAATGCAATTTGAGGATGAAGAGAAAAAGTGTCAGCTGTAGCCCCAGGGACGATAGAAAGCCTGATTAAAGAGCACATCAGTGCTTTGATACAGCTCACATCCAGATTAGAAACTGTCATGTTGTTTGATCACAATGTTTCTCTTGCAAGCTTGGCATGGAAAAAAATACAGCTGCTTTTTTTTTTGCGCAAATTTGAAATGTTTGTATAGAAAATAACAAATAAGGACACTTTTGAGACATGCCGGACCCTTTGGTCTCTATTTGACTGAAGTGATTAATCTGGTTCTATAATGAGGAAGAGATGAAGTCATTTCGAAATACTTGTCTTGCTGAAAAAATTAGCTTATTTACAGCATTAATTTACAACAGCAAGTCCATAAGGGCCAAGCTGACCAGCATGTTCTTTAAGCTGGTTGACTTAGTATTTATAGTTAAGCTAGAGAAGAAGGCTGGTGGTGACACCAGCATCTTGGCAACTTATGCTGGTGACCAGATATATGTTTCTTCAAAACTGGGCACTATGTCATTTCCACAACACCAAACTATTTTATTTTACTTACAATGGTATTTCCACCACCTTTCATTTCCACCAGACGCTAGAGGGAATTATTCTGATGTTCAAAATTAAAACAGTGATATTGTGAAACACTATCACATTTTAAAATTATTTTTCTATTTTAATTTATTTTAAAATGTTATTTATTCCTGTGATAAAGCTGAAGCAGCCATTACTCCAGTCTTCACTGTCACATGACACCCATTCTAAAATGCTGATTTAGTATGAAGGTAAAACAGCAGCAAAACTCAAGAGCTTGTTAATTTGAATGTGAGAACTTGCCATATTAATATTTGTATTTGTACTCACAGCTCTGATGTGAAAAGCTGAATCTTTCGATTTGCACACATGGACAATAATCAAAACACCCATGTTTTGAATTCGAAGTTGCAGATTAATAGTTACAAATGTGTAAAATGGCATTCACATAAACAAAATGGCAGACACAAATGTGTAAAACATATTTACTTTTTTTTAAATTTATCTATTTATATTTATGGGCTTTTATGTCTTTACTGTGAGAGGACAGTGGAGAGTTGACAGGAAAGCGTTGGGTGGAGAGAGGAGAGCAGGATAGACAAAGGACCACGAGGCGGGAATCGAACTCGGGTCTCCATGAGCACAGTTGCGCTATATGTTGATGCACTAACCAAGACCAACAAGGCTATTGGCACAGATATAAAATATAAAATAAAAATATAATAACAGCCTCTCAGATCTTTTGCGACTCCTTTCACGATATTCCTGTAGCAAAACTCACTTGAGCACTTGTAAATGCAGATGCGAGAGAGCAGAACCGGGGGTGTGGCAGGAGTGGGATTGAAGCCATTTTATTGGTCAAGATGCGTGACCAATGACATTGGATGGTTTCTTTGCGTGATGATGTCATGCAACAGCAGCAGCCAGCGTGCCATTTTGAAAGGAAAGCCTGCTTTGGGAAAAACAACTTAGCATGGCCGAAGACTGCGGAAGCTATCAGCTCACCTAATGGGCAACTAACAAGTTTAAGTTTATTTTATAATCAGGGTTCCTACACATTTTTCAAAATTCCATTATTTTCCAAACTCAAATTTCCAAACCTCTCAGTAGATTTTCAGACCATGTTTAATATAAATGGTTCATAAAGTATTATTTTAAGCTTTATATTTGGTATATACTGTATTACAGTCATCTGTAAATATTTGACAACACAGAGCCCATTAAAATAAAAAATACAGACTTTTGCATGCACACAAGGAACTTTTTTGTGCCCTCGAGAAACCATTCACATGCACACTGGAATTTTTAGCATGCTTACACATGTAGCGTCTGGACCACTCAAACACACAATATATATTTTGTTAGCTAGATTTAACAAATACTCTGTAACACCCCAGGAAGCTGAACAGGCCCCTGGTTCCATAGCAATGCTGACACCCGATAGATTTACGACCTCCTGGAATTTAGGTGAAGAAAATCGCTTCCTTGCCCATAAGGAAAATCCACAAGGGAAAGACTTTTCTTTGCTAATTAATTAATAGGAAAACCTTTCTTTGAATGAACACACATGATCCTTCAGGTCATTGGGTATATTATTGTCATCGGGTATTTTGTCTTTGAAATTGTATACTGTGATGCAGGCTTATAATCGAAACACACTCCTGTCATCCTTTCACTATATGTAATCCTACCTTGCTTAGTATCTATGAATTTGCCTTCTTAATCAAACTTAGTCTTATTAATTGATACATTAAGTATCAGTTACTCCTTTTTACGAAGGTGTGTTTGAACTAAGAATCTGACATTTCCCTCAGGTGTAGATCTGCTGAATATGCAAATGGTTCCATAAATTTCATTCCTTATGTCTCTTTTCTGTACTGAGTTAAGCTTTAACCCTTTCCTATACCAACTGTATGTGTGTGTGTGTGTGTATGAGTATGTTAGACTAGTTTAAGTGTTTATGTAGTTAATAAAACCTTACTTGTATCACACTTGACGTGGTTCATTATTTGCTTATAACTGGAGTCACTTAATCATGCAGATTTATGCTACAAGCTTTTGTAGAATTGTACAGTAAGAAAGTTATTTCCCTTAACCAGGAAATTAACGTTCTTAGAATTGACAAGACAGTTGACCCTGAGAGGTCAGCTAAATATCTACAGCGGATCTAAAATATAAATAATTAATTATAACTAGTTATGGTTAATTATTCATATTTCCTCATGAGCTGATTCGTTACACACATTACAGTTATATATACTATAACCTATTTAGTTAGTTTTTTGTCACTGCCACAATCTTACTATGAAGAAAACAAAAGCATGGATGCACATGAATTAATAGAGATCTACTTGCTCAAAATTGCTTTCCTTAGGGTAGTACCTCTAATATCAAAATGCTTATAACCTGCATTTTTGCATAATGAAAAAGTGCACCTTGAATTCATTTAGTCATGTTTGACAATCACTGAAAAATCCCTAAACAGCCACCATGAAAACACACTTCTTGTATGATAAATTTATTTTCATTAAATTCTTAATTTTCTATTACAGAAAACTAAATAGTGGCAAAAGTCTGGAAATGCACATATTTTCCCTCACTCTGCTTTTTTTTCATACTTTTCCAGACCTCGAAATTACTCAAATCAAATTCCATACTTTTCCAAACTGCATAGGAACCCTGTATAAAAGTCCATAAGGCTCAAAAGTGTGCAGAGTTAAAGAAACCCCCATAAACTGTCAATCTAATCCAGATCACATCAAAGAGGTTCAAGACCTGTCGTCGAGAACTTAGTTGTCGCATTTCAGTGACTACGGTGAGAAGCAGAGAACGCAAACCGCCTGGTGCTCTTTCAAACGTTGCCTTGCTTGTGTTTATTGCCTCTAATAACACGTGCAGACCGAGGAAAAGGTAGCAGTGGCATAATGTCAGGCTTAGTGGGCTGTGCGAGGGAAATCCCATTGTGAATGTTTGCTCGGGTGCCAGAACGCTAGTCATGTTTTATTACAGGTAATTCACTGGTGATTTCAAAGATTGCCAGAGCATTTTCATCCAGCCTGATTTACGTAGGTGCTAAAGAAAGAGGCGTAAACGCATGTGTGTTGGGGCCGGTTGGTAGTGGAGCAGGAATGTGTGTGTACATGTATCGGCGGATATGGCTCCTCCAGCTGCGTCCACTTCAGGAGCCAGCAGTACAAACAACGGCAAAGCTTCTTAGGCTGACATTTCCATCATGGCTGACTGGGCGTTATGCGGGATTCTCTACAGCACTGTCTAATCCAGCTAAAGTCACTGAAATCTAGCTAACAAAATATATATTGTGTGTTGGAGTGTTCCAGACGCTACAGTTGTTTAGAAAAAACACAACCTGGTCACTCATGTGCATATGCAATGAACATTTGTGTACCTCAACCCATTCACAGAGTCAGATGTCCTTTCTTTTCCCAACAGAACAAAAAGTCTTCTTTGTCTGGGGTGACTGTAGTAGTGAAAAACTCCCCTCCCTTTTTTATGCTGCCTGTCTATTCAGCCAATGAATAGCTGGCTCGAAAGTAATACATTTAATGAAAGCTACATTAAAGAGAGACCTGGGACAGAGGTGTGTGTGTGTGTGTGTGTGTGTGTGTGTGTGTGTGTGTGTGTGAAGAGAGATGCATGAAAAAGAAAAACAGAAAAGTGAAGAACCAAGAGATGCTCAGTTTTGTTTGCACAGCAAAAAATGTGCTGAAAGCAGGAAAATGGGGCAGAGTCTGAGGGGTTTTCTGTATGGAGGGGGGAAGTCCTATTGTGACCAAAGGGAGCAGTGTGTGAAACAGATGGGTTATGTGTTTGTTACACATCATCTAACTGTGCTTTAGAGCAGCTTTATATATAATCAAACCTTTACATCCATTTCAAATGAACTGGTGGTGCTTAGAAACCTGCCCCTCTCAATGTATTTTTCAAAAAATAATGTGACATTAAAAGGAAAGTGTGCTTGACAGTATATATACATTTTATATATAAAATGTATATATAAAATTATTTACAATTTTAAATGTATCCAATATCAATGATACAAATATTTAATTGTGCATGCAAATTTCCTCTATTTTTCTATTTAAATGACCTTTGCTGTCATCTAATGCTTATACGATTCTTGTTTTAAATTTAATACTGTACATTTTAATGTTGTGATGCCTAAATTCACTTCTTGCATTTAAAATAATTGATTTTAATGTTATTAATTTATTTAGACAAAACAGTGAAAAGTTTTAGTATCTCTGATTTATCCATTATCACCTGTTACATGAAAATCATTTTGAGCTTATCGTATTGGCCATAATTTTAATATTGTGCATCCCTAGCAACAATAGTCTGCGGTCTTTAATGATTGAGGATATTCAACAATATGCAAAATGATGAAATAACAATAAATGGACGTGCAGACAGTAATTTGCCTCTTAATATAGTTGGATACTAGTAGAAATTACTAACAACAAACAGTACTAAAATGATTCTACTTTTACTAATAGCTTAGAACATGATCAAAATATTTAATATATGAACATGCACAAATGATGTGTAATATGAACATGTAAGATCGGTCTTTTGAATTCTGCTTTAAGATTTAAGTAAGTTATTACTAGTTAGTAATTACTGGTAGTAATTACCTGGCCTAGTGATGATCTACAGACTAAAAGGTAATAAAGTTCAGCATTCACCATCTCCTCAAGAGTGAGAAAGAGAGAGAGTTAGATAACGAGCTCAGTTCGGAAAAGCATCAGTGGGTCTTGGAATTCAATAAAGGCTCAAGCCTGACCAGCTAATTCAATCAAGACTGTGTGAAAGCAATTAGACAACTGGCATTCGCCTCACCCCACCACACAGGCATTAATTACACATTTATTTCCCTCTCTAGGTCTTTTTGTCTGATGCAATTAGCATCCCAGAAACATGTTTGCCCAGCCTGTTAGTGAGGGACCAGGCTGTGGTCCAGGGAATAAAGGAGAGCATCAATGATCTTCTCAAGGTCTCTCAATGTCAACTCTGACTCTGTCAGCAGCATCAGTCAAAGTAACTGGTAACACAAAAAGGGTAGAGTTAGACATAGGTTAAGCAGTGCCATATGCTAGGCTGTCTTGCCACAGTAAGGACAGAATAGACACAATATTTAATTTGACATGAACAAAATCAAGTACAGCCCATTCAGTATGAAACTTTGAAAAGTCTTTTCAATTTAAAGTGGATTAAAAACAACTGTGGAATATTATGAATAAATATGGGTTATGAATATTATATGACCTAAGGCTTAAAGACAAAAATACTGCAACTTCTATCCATCACAACCAGGTTTTCTTTTACATTCAATTGCATTGCTGATCTATTCTGACTGAAAGACTGCTGCAGAATTTCACAAATCAAGTTATGTGTTAGCTACCGTCTTTTGACGTAGACATGATGTGACATATTTGCATCCGAATATGCATACTTTTCTGCTTCCTGCAAAGACCAGTTTGCTTCCAGCAAACAAGAAAACAATGAAGTTCTCTAAAGTGTGTAACCAATGGATACTTTGCTATCCCATGAGACCACAGGAGCTGAGGGAAAAAAAAACTTTGTATGTCTGGATATATAAACACATGCCTGTGACTCATAAACCCAAGCTCATAGCTGCTAGAGGCTTTCAGAAGTTCGAATACTCTAATTTGCGTGGCATTCTGACATACACGTGCAAACTTCTCATCAGAAATTAGGCGATACATCCCAGTTTGTGTGTCCATCTCAGCCCCTCTGCAGTTGTTAGAGCTGTCTTCAGACAGGATCTGTAGCCCAAATCTGCCCAGCAGGCGCCACCGCCACAAATTAAGAGCACCGCTGGAGTGTGTGTGGAGAGAGATTACAGGGAAATGTGTGTGGCACCTGGGAAAAGAGCTCTGTGGAGCGCTTGCAACAGCTGGAATGTGCATTTGAGTGTGCGGGCATATGTATGCATTCGTCTAACATGCATGCCTCACATTTTAGATCAATGCATGGTCCCCACATGTTGCAGTCAATAAATGTGTCCAGAGAGGAAAGGGGAAAAAATGCAGATGGCTTAAGTGAGAAGATGCGTGTTGTAATTAGAATAGATCAGAACGGACAACCTACTGTATTGTGTATGGGTTTGTCTGTTTTTCAGTCTACAGAACGGATGCCCACACAGACATGTGTAAAAACAAAAAACTAATAATAAATTGCAGTTGCCAACTTTATCTATTTGTTAATAAACATAATATAAATAGATGTAGAATATAAATAGATGGAAAAGACACTGGTTTACAGAATGACATTCTAAACATAGATCCATGTAACACGTTGGCCAAAGAAATGTCTGTTTAGTAGGTAAAAGGACAAAGAGGGCAGGAGGACACAGCAGAAATGCTGCCTCAGCTGCATTATAGGCCTTTACCGTAATGACAGAGAGAAACAGGACATCTGATAATGGCCCACTCTCTTAGCTCCTTTGTTTGTTGTCCGTAATTTGAAAAAATGGCAATGGGCAAATTAGTATTTTAGAGTGGAAGATGGATTCTGGCAATCATCAGATCACAAACATCCATACGTTTGAAAAAGGAAAACACACTGAGTGAAAGAAATGGATTTCTAAACTATATCTGGAGCACAAATTCCTCCCCATCCACAGCAGTCTAAATTATAGGAATCTGAAAAGGCCGCTAAGAAAGAGACAGACAAGTATCATTTGATTCATTTCATCCAGGCGGATTGCTTGACAGAGTTCACAGGAAAGGTGTCACTTAAGGTAGACGAAAAAATCCCCACACTGCCACACACACGCACTTATTTTGCACTGCCTCCTCCTCTGGAGTCTGTTGCAGATGGTTGGGGAGGGGCAAAGTCAAGTCACATTTATCTCCATTAAAGATGGATTGTCAATCACAGCACAGTTTTCCACATCAACCAGACCCTTGGCTAATTTAATTATGTTTTCAGTTACTGAAAATGCTGAACTGATCACATTTACAGCAGCCTCACACTTGCGATCATCTTAAAGAAGGTCAAACTAAACAATCATTGCATAAGGCACCTTTCATCGTCTATTGCTATGACATGGCTTCACCTGACACACTGATCTGGTCAACGGATGCGGCTATTGTGTTGGCAATGTTATGACAATTTGTAATTGGAGTGGGTTCTTTCTTCGCCTGTCCTCTCCTTTCCTCTCAGGAGGGAAAATGAAAGACGTGATGACTAAAGTGGTCTCATTTTTCAAGATCTTTGTCCACCTTTGTGGGTCTATCCCCCCTACCCCGTGCCCTTGGTAACAGGTTACAATAGGCCACGCCCACTGCTGCAAGATGACATGGCTTATTTGTGTCTAACTACTAAAAATACAACAAGCAATTCAACATGATGCAGTAGTCCACTGTAGCCATAGGCACAAAGGCCAAGCCCCTTATAAGGATGATAAACAAGCAGATGAATCATGCTATTTTGGGTCTGAATGTTTATAATAGCTGGATTGATGCGTCAGGACTCTTTATGAGTTTTGACTGCGCCTGTCAGAACCTTGGCCCTAAAACTCCAAACGTGCCCTTTCCTCAAGGACGGGGAAGTTGCCAGGGCAACCACAGCCGTTGCCATGCAGGGCCCTCCATGGTTGTGCATGCATCCAATGTTCTGGTCAAAGGCGTGAGATGCCTCTTTCAGGAGGGGCGGAAGGAGAAGGGGGAGGGCTCTCTTCGCTGGAAACCAAGGTGTCTTTACAACAGAATCAAAATAAGATTGGAGGAAGAAGAGGTGTAGTTCTGAAAAAAAGGAAGTAGTGTGAAGGCAAACAAAGGGAATCAGTCAGGCTAATGGAAATGGGCCTAGTTTTCCTAAACGCAGCTTTGCATCGCTGCTTGGCAAGATGGTTTTTCTCTGAAAGAATGGGAGGTGTTTTTGAAATTATGCCATTGCAATGCTTTTCACCTTAATGCTTTAAACTCAGCCACACATAGAAAAAATCAATACAAATACAAATAAGTCTTCCGCTAAAAGGACGGCAGTTTGTTCCTTGGGTAAATAATAGCTGCAAAGTGGGGAGTCGGCACTTGATGAGAAGCAGAAATGAAAGAGAGAGAGTTCAGTTCAGGAAATTGAGAGAGTCAAAGAGAGAGCGACAGGCAGTGAGACAGACAGGAAACGAGAGGGCTCTATTGTTGCCCGGCAGATGCAGTGTCTAATTGACAGAGACTGTCTGTGCAGCGTCCAGTGACAGTGGCGGCCTCAAGGTGGGGTGTGAAATGATGGGCAAGTGGCATAAAGGAGCTGTGTGTTCCCTGTCAGAGCGGACAGCAGGAGAGGAAAAGGAGGGGATTGCTGTGGGGCAGAGGATCTAGGGAGAGCAGCTGGTGTCCAATCCTGTTGCGATCCCTTCATACAGACATAAACGTGGATGCGCTCAGACGTACCCACGCACGCAAATAAAATAGGGAACAAGTCTAGCAGTGTTCATTTGATTCCTGTCTTGTTTCTTTTACAAATCCCAGGAGGGTATTTATATAAGATTATATCAGTTCTGACCAAAAGTTTAATGAGCCTTCAGGGAGTCTGACCTATTATCTGTTCAATCTGCAATAACAACAGCTGCATAATGCCTCCAGACACGTGGAACCCTATGCATAACATATGTACTGTACAAATGTTTTTATATAGCAATATCATCTACAGCTAAATCAATTAGAGTCTAAGTCCATTAGTCTAGTTCCATTAGTTTATTTGCGCAGAAATACAGCAAAGTTGGTACCAAAAGAATATTATTGTAGCATTAATTCTATCCTGAAGACGATGATTTAATGGAGATCCTTTTTCACATAACAATTTAAATAAATTAATAGAACGACAAATGCTTGAAAGAACAACAGAACAATAAATGATAGATAGATAGACAGACAGAAATAGATAGATAGACAGACAGACAGACAGACAGAGATAGGCAGACATAGATAGATAGACAGACAGACAGACAGACAGACATACATACATACATACATACATACATAGACAGACAGACAGATATAGACAGACAGACTGACAGATTAGATAGATAGATAGATAGATAGATAGATAGATAGATAGATATATAGATAGATAGATAGATAGATAGACAGACAGACAGACAGACAGACAGACAG
>NW_015505199.1:532282-550005 GCF_001515645.1 Sinocyclocheilus grahami | reverse complement strand
TACATACATACATACATACATACATACATACATAGTCAGACAGACAGATATAGACAGACAGACTGACAGATTAGATAGATAGATAGATAGATAGATAGATAGATAGATAGATAGATAGGATGTACTTTCTTGTTCAAAACAATGATGTTGCTTGGCTTCATGCAGAAACCCATATCAAACTGCGCCGATATTCAGCATTTATTGTCTGCTTCCCTAAGGCGTCTACACCTGCATTTTCCTGGGTGGGTATTGTTCGTCTGCGATTCATTTGAAGGGTTTAATGGTGGCCATTTAGGGGCGGAATACATTATAAGTGTCAATCATCAAGGCGACGAGAGGTTGCGCTCCTTAAGCACAAAGCTTTATGTGCATTGCATCAATTAATTACACTATAAACTATGTGTTTTAGAGAGAGAGAGAGAGAGAGAGAGAGAGAGAGAGAGAGAGAGAGAAAACACTTGCCGGTGTTGTATGCACTCCCAAAATGTCTTCCCCTCACTGCTGTCTGCTTAACCCTGGTACAGAGACTCTGGGCCGGCTCTGTACTCCCGCATGTGTACTAATCAAAGGAGCCTGTTAAAAGCAGACCCTGGGGGTCAGGGAAATTAAGCGGCTCTGCTTGTGTGAAGAAGAGGCCAGACCAGCACGAGTTGTGCGTGGGGATGAACAATGCTCCTCTGTTGCTATGGTGATGGGGTGCCAAACTACTATTCGCAGACTCCTCCGTATTAACCGACTGGCCCTTTGAGAACAATGGCATCTCCATGACATGGGGAAAGCAATATAAATGCTGGGTAGAAGCATGTTTAAAAAAAGGGATTTATTTATTTAAAAAAGATTGCTTTGTCAAGCATGTCAATTTTTTGATGCACAGGCCCCCCAAATATGATTATTTTCTCTTTACGAAAATAAAGATATATATCATCATGCATAATCACACATACAGTACAGTATAAGTGTGATATTATGAAGATAACTATAGAGGACCAATCCTGCAGAAGTTCAAAGTATATAAATAAATATATAGATAGATAGATAAATAAATTGAATAACAGGGAAATAAAGAAATAAATGACTTGATAAAAACCAAATATAGTTAATTTGTAATTTAATCCTGAATTTATTTTTATTACCTTTTTCCATTATGTATTATTTTCTGTATTTATTTTAATATTTATTTTTATTCTTCTTAATTTTTATTTACTTATTTTTCATTTATTTTTATTTTTATATTTATTTTATTTATTTATTTATTTTTAAATGTATGTATTCATGCATTTATTTATTTTTTTATATTTATTTATTCCCACATGCATTTATTTCCAGATTTATTTATGAATTTATTTCTTTTTACTTTTCTGTGTGCAACATGGAAATGAGGGAGGCGGTCCTTGCGGAGCTCCGGTGAATCATTGGTTAAGAGCTCACGCATAAGCATCAGATCAAACTAACGACAGAGAACAGAGTTTGTGGGATCAACTGGAGAGTTCCAAGATATTTTCACAGATTCACATTATGATGTTAAATTATTTTACAGAGACTGAATTCAGCTATTTTGTATTACTTTTCAGATTACATGTAATGAGTCGATCCAGGTATAGGCTTGCTGCAATAGACGGTGTTTTCAGTTATACCGGTGTTAAGCTGCAACACCGGTTACGTCATTTGCACCGCCCCCGAATGTCGTTTAGATTTTTTTATAGTAACAAAAATTATTTAGCCTAGTTCAGTTAGAGGACAGACACTTTTAAAAACAAAACGCTCAATGCAGCGTGCCGAACCGTGCGCGAACGACAGTGCACCACAGAGCAGGAGTCCGATTTTATTTATCACGTGAGGAAAGTGAGTCGAGCTGACTGAAAAGAGCGAGGTGAGAAATACAAGACGATGGCAGAAGATTGTTTAGAAAGGAAATGCAAAGGTGCCTGTTTGGCAATATTTTAGAATTTTAAAAGCCTATTGACTGTAAGTTTTTTTAAACATTCGATTGTTATTTATTTGGTTCCACAGTGTTTGCTGATTACTTTATTTAAACTTTGTGTATTTTATTTATTTTATTTTACATCAAAGTGTATATGCTGTGCCTCCAAGCTTTCTTATTCGTTTTGCTAATAAACGTTCTCTGTTTCTTATTTATTTGGTTCCACAGTGTTTGCAGATTTTCAGTTTTATATACCTATTTAAACTTTGTGTAGCCTAAATAATTTGTTATTTTATTAGGCATAGGCCTATATGGTGTATTTTTATTCGTTTTGTTAATAAAAGTTCTGCGTTTGACGTTGTTGTTGCTTGAATTGAATCAACGCCAAATTGCCCCAAATTGAAAGTAAAAGTAAAACGCGCATGGTGCTTTTTCAAGCTATTTGAAAGTCAAGAAATCCAAGGAAAAGAGGGAAAACTCAAACTAACAATTGCTTGACGCTGAATTGCGGCAATTCAATTGCCGCTAATTAAAAAAAAGTGAAAGTAAAATACGCACTGCACTTTTACAAGCCATTTGAAAGCGAAGAAAAGAGGGAAACTCAAACTAACTAACACCCTCCACCCCAACGGTGATACCGGTATTACCGGTGTTGTCACACGTCGATTAACCGGTGGGAAAATTTCCTCACCATCACAACCCTATCCAGGTAATGAAAAAAAAAAACAATACAACCATGATTAAGTTCTTTTCTAGGCCAAATCAATGGCTCCCAAAAGAACAATTATGTTGTTTTTATTCTTTTTGGACCACACACACTGAGAGCATGAACTGACCTCCTAAAATCAGTTCACGCTGGAATGAAATATGGGACATTTTTCCCACAAAAGCTAATGTGTGTTTGGTTTACTGTTGTCAGGAGACCATATCTCATGACAGGGCTGCTGTAGCGTTTTCGCACAAACTCCACTGTGTTCCCAAAATCCCACCTGAAAACAAAAATCACCATTTACGAGACCAGATAAATGAGTGTGCAAAAATTCCCTCGTACATTACTGCTGCTTTAAACAGGTGCACATATCATGTAACATAACTGTCACAATAGCTTACTAACTACGCAATGTGCCAAACCCCAAAATCAACATGATCCATCCCTGAAAACACTGTAACTTCCAAAAACACTATGGAGTTGTGCATGATGAAAGAGTTACCATGGAAATGGAGGCCAAGGACATCTCAGAATTCAGCTGAGGCTGATTAGGATGGGCCAATTACGACAGGTCCAGCTGTCAATCATCATAAACTGCAAATTCATCAAACACATGCTGAACTCACAGAGTCACAATATACGTACACATGGATGTAAATGCACACTTGCTGGCATAAATATGAGTTTAAAATCCCGTATTGTGACCGCAAAAGGTCACTTAGTCTAAACGAAGCGTAATGGGACCCCCAGAGGTTCAGCCTGGAGACCAACTGTGAGTGAGAAACTAGCAGGATTAGTCTAAGGTTTCTGAAGCAAGCAGGATTAACTCACAGGGTCTGAGAGGGCTGGTTGGATGGACACACTTTGCAACAAACATCAGAAAGACATGAGAGTTGGATGCTGCTTGATACAAGGGAACGTGCGGGTAGCCAGGATGTCTTGCACAGAAGGCTGCTTGCCAGTTCAGGGAGAAAAAAAAAACAAGACAGGGCGAAAAAGCACAAAGAACACTTAATGGTTTTCAGTAGATTGCATCAGCAAATCTTTACGAATGTGATTGAATTTAACATCGTTTAATCTCAGCTATGGAGTCCGGATGAATGATCCGTGTCCAAGTGTGGCTCCGGCCTACTTCGTCTTTTGCATATGCTATGTATAAACACAGAGGCCTCCAATCATGCTTTATAATCTGTGACACTCTTTAAGGGCTGGACCTGCTATTTAAGGTCCAGTGACACCGAGCTGAACCGCTACAATTAAGAAGGTGCCTGCTGCTGGAGGCACATGGTGTTTGAACTTGAACATGTTAATTGAGTCTATTTCCAGAGAGCCTGAAGCAACCTGGGCCTCCCAAAGGGTCAAATACTTGCTTATCAGCACAACTTACAGGTCATGCCCAGACAGGCTCAATTAACCAGCACTTCAGCTTTCTATGGGGCGGCCCCTGCTTTCGGCGCACACACTCCATATCAACAGAACCAGGGTGTCAACTGACAAGCAGAACCCTACAATAGTCTGATTGTGACCTGTGCTGAAAGGCTAAAGTGGGATACTGGATGAAAGATGGATTGTAGTTATAGGAGGAGTACTTTGTTTGGACGTGACACACTTGTTGCTGATATTGTACCATGATATTGAACTTGTGATATTGTACTTTTGTGATATTGTGATATTGTGCTTTGAAGCATTCTCGATGACTTGTTTCATTTCCCTTCATTTCTCTGGCTTAAAGGGGTCATATGATGCGATTTAAATTTTTTCTTTCTCTTTGGAGTGTTACAAGCTCTTGGTGCATAAAGAAGATCTGTAAAGTTGCAAAGACTAAAGTCTCAAATCCAAAGAGATATTCTTTATAAATTGAAGAGTCAACCACGCCTACCTAAAACGGCTCATTCTAACACGCCCCCACATGTCTACGTCACGATGTGGGAAGATTTGCATACCACCGCCCAAATGTTCACGCAAAGAAAGAAGGCGTAACTTTGATTCTCGCTGTAGTATTGTTGCTGACGCTGCCACCATGTTGTGGAGACACTGTGTTTCATTATGTTTGGCCTTCCAAAAGAGGACACAACTAGAAATCAGTGGTTAAGTTGTATTTACAACACTGTTCCGGTGTCTGTTTCTATAAAGTGGGGCAATTCCCACTTTGCAAGGACAGTCTGGCGCTTCTGACTAATAGCCTGTAAATACGTTTTCATATTTAAAGAATTTGCCACTGACGATTCAAACGCGAGTTTTGAGCAGTGTAGAGTAGCGCTTGTTGTTTGTCTTTTCTCCGATCACAAATGCAGACATGGGTTTATGTTTACGCAGCGCGATACGCAACGCAACGCGTAAAAAGACAGTATAAGGCATTATAATCAGTAATTATGTCCCCACTGGATGCAACAAATGCCTCGTTTATAATGGGTTTTACTGGTTTTGTCTCATCGTGCCTGGACACGGCATTATATGGTAAGGGGCATAACATTTCCTTCACACGCTTGATGTATTCGGCCAATCACAATGCACTGGATAGCTGGCCAATCAGAGCACGCCTCGCTTTTCAGACCGATGAGCTTTGTAAAAATCGACGCGTTTCAGAAAGGCGGGGCATAGAGGAGAAACAATAATGTACATTATGTGGAAAATAATAATAATTTTTTAACCTTAAACTGCATAAACACATTGCATTACACCAAATAATGTTCTTTTTAGCAACGTCATAAAACAATGTTGGGAAGTACGTTTGAGGTCTTGCTGAAAGGCATCAGACATGCTTACACGACTTGTCATTTTAACTAGATAGTGGGTCAGTGTTTACCTTATGCAAATGACTCACACAGTGCAGCATCAGCAGTCTTTACTGTTTCTGGCAAGAGAACCATTCCACTGAGTGATGGAGAGTTTGAGTAGAGAATGTCATGCAACTGAGATGATGAGGGTGAAAAACCAAAACATGCAACAATGTCAGCCTGTATGTGAACATAAATGGATGGAATAGATATATTTGCCATTAAGATGCTATAAAAAGGCAGCTACACTTGGAACACAGATTATTAACAGAGGAATTTTCCTCCAGTATAGAACAAATCCATGCAGTCAGTTGACTTCTGAACCATGTTCATTTGCTTTTGAATGGTCAATTGATTGAATTCTCATTCACAAGATTTTAATTTCATTCAGTTCAGTTCCTTTTCACAAGATCTCAATTCTTCACAATATCAATTATGATTCACTTAATTTGATTTGCTTAAAATTTTAAATTTTATTCTGATTCATTTGATTATATTTCAGTTATAATGTCCATTATGAGTATACATTCTTACATACAGAAAACATACAGATTACATACAGATTCTGATTGAAACCAGTAACTCATCTTTTTGAAAGATTCAGTCATTTGTTTCTTGAAAATAAAACTATATAATACAAAATAAAAACATAAAAAACATAACAAAAAATAAATAAAATAAAACCTTTATTATTTATAAGAAATTCTTTAAATTAAACAATACTTTATCATGTCATATGCATTCATTTTTGAAAATTTTACCCCTAACTTGACTTAAATGGCATTTAATTCTATTCTACAAAAATTATATTTTAATGGAAGAAATGTGCACAATTTGACTAAATATTCACATATTTTATACAGAAATGTATATGTATCATGAATGTTTCAACTGTTTTTGCCCATAAAATGAAACTAAATATGGTCCAAACAAACTTGGAGCTCACTGACCTCCACCGTATGGACAAAAAAAATAAAATAAAAACCCCTGTGACATTCTTCAAAATATATTTTGTGTTCGGCAGAAAAAAGCACACAGGTTTAAAACAATATGAGGTACAGTAAATGCAGACAGAATTCCATTTCTTTGTAAACCATTTCTTTAGCTGCTTAGATGTTATCTGATATGCTGCTGTGAGTGGAGACCATTCAAAAGTTGAACTTGGAACTTTCACAACAACATGGGGAAAAAAGGAGGACCTGGGAATGGTGTTGTCATGCGACATGGGTGTATTCATTAGTGAGATCAGTTGTGCATAATCAACCATTACTACATACAAAAGGTACAGCTGCGAATCCAGCGCCCCGTTGAAGATCTAGCTTTTTGGTGGGCTTTGTGATTGAGTCAAAGTGATCTATTGGTAAAATAGGTCAATGTGTGAAAACATGCCATGAAGGAACCCTTTCCCCAAATCAATACATGATGTTCTATTTATGGTAAAAGGGTCACGAGGAGGTGCTGCCATAGTTGTATTGGGAGGGAGTGACATCATCAGAGCCTTACGAGTTTCAGAGTCAGTTGGCACTTATTTTAATTGCATATGACTTCCAAAAGTCTCAAGACTTCTGTCGCTTTTGATAGTGCCAAATTCCACTCAGAGAGTCAAAGTCAACCATGTCCCGTGCCGTTCAAGCCCATGATTTATTACGTTCACTGTCATTTACTAATCACATTTAATTATTTTGCTATTGATAGTCAATGGTAGATTGAGAGAATTTTTTTTTTTAAGTATTTTATACACTTCTTCACCACAAGCTTATTCAAGTTGTAAAAGAGACTACAACACACCAGCCAGTTCAAACAAGACCTGAATGGAGGGCACACAGCGCGGCTCTTTGATCACCAGGAGCTGGTCAATAATGCTAATGTGTTGTTCTGGACCCAGCAAAGCCATTCATCAAATGGCCCTTTTGGACTGGACAGCAATACAAAGCACAGTTTACCCCGGCTCTTCCAGAAAAGCATATAAATAGAAAACTGAAATATAAGCAAATGGCTGCATGTATATGTATGCATGTGTGTATATATATATATATATATATAAAAATTGTAATCGATTGACAGCCCTAATATATATACAGTATATATATATATATATATATATATATGAAATAAATACAAAATAATAAAATTAACACTTATTTAGCAAGGATGCATTCATTTGATCAAAAGTGACAAAAATTACAAAAGATTTCTATTTCAAATAAATGCTGTTCTATGAACTTTCTATTCATCAAAGAATCCTCAAAAAACTGTATCTCAGATTCCACAATAATATTAAGCAGCACAACCGTTTTCAACATTGATAATAATGTTTCTTGAGCAGGAAACCAGCATATCAGAATGATTTCTGAAGGATATAACACTGAAGACTGGAGTGATGACTGCCGAAAACTCAACTGCCATCACAGGGATACATGGCATTTAAAAAAAAATACTAAAATAGAAAAGAGTTCTTTTAAATTGTAATAATATTTCCCAATATTACTGTTTTACTCCATTTTTGATCAAATAAATGCAGTCTTGGTGAGCATAAGAGACTTTTTTTGTAGTGTTACCGACCCCAACAGATGGACAGAGAGATAGACAGACTAAGAAGAAATTAAGAAAGAAATAAGGTCAATGGCAGTCTGAGAAAGTGTTAGCGTGCAGCAAGGCCTACTTCTCAGGACTGTGAAAAGAGCAATGTGGTCTTACAGGCATATTTATCATTGTTGGTTAGTCTCGACCAAAGCGTTTTTCTTTTTTTTCCCTTTTTTCTGCTTTCCCTTTGGTTTCACCAAAAAGCCTTTACGACAGTCTTATTTTCATACTTAGCTTGCAAAATGCCAGAGGGACAAAGAGAGTCATTAATAACAGGCTCTAATCCATTCCTGCCGGTCCTCCCATTCTAAAGCTGGCCTGCTTGTCTGAAGCAGGCTGCCAGTTTGGTGAGCCACTGTGGTGCCACCACACAGTCTGCTGGCACTAGCTTGAGAAAAACGAGCCGCCTTGACATGTAGCACGTACAGATGCCTCCTCGCCCTGCCCAAACCTCCCCACATACCACTACAGTGCCAGTAGCCTTGAGTCGACAACACTGGACTAAAAAATATATGGATATATAGCAGCGTCATACTGAATAGCTCACTTCCTGTAACGACCATCTGAAAGTTTTTTATTTTTTTGTCTTTCAGAACCAATATGCAGATGATTAATAAACGGACTGTGGCTGTGCCTCTGAGGCTGAGACGAGGGCTACAGCAACCAAAAAGGTTTCCACATTAGTGAACGAACATAAATGTGTTCAACCTTCTTACCACAATCCACATGTATCTTAGACAATATGAATTAATTTTCCTTTGAATAAATATAGTTTTCTTTTAACTCAAAGTACAATATGTATCATATAGCATCAACAGAATTAGGGTCTTCCGCAGTGGACTTAAGAATTGGTACCTGTTGGATGTTTTCAAGGCAGCATCACCATCATGTGGCCTCCTTGTAGGATTCATGTCCTATATTCTGCAGCTCTCTAAGCACCTCACAATCCACAAGGCCACTATTCATAATTGGAGATCGTCCAGGCCTCACTTACCACCCCACATTCTATTCCATCATTAGAAACCGGGTATTATCGTATTAGACTTGGAATGTTCCTTTTCATGAGAACAGAGTTAACCATCCTCTGTGCCACATGCAAGGAGAGATACTGCGTATTCAAATAGGGCTTGGACTGACTGCCTTTGTCGAATATTAAAGATTTTAATGCTGAAGAAAAGCCAGCGAATCATTGAGTCATCTGTTTTCTCCATGATGGCCAGCACGTATGCTTTGAATTGCCAACTGTACTGAGTCTGCAAGCAAGCCAAGAAGTTCAATTCAATTCAGTATGTGCCCAAAATCTGCTGAGAGATTGAAAATCCAAACATAAAAAAAGAAAAGAAAGGGAGAGAGAGAGAAAACATTATTTGCTGCATTTATTTATGCACAATGTGTTTGTTCAGCATTACTCTGGAAGGGAACTGAAAGAGGGATTACCTATTTAATGCTAGTTTACTAGGCACACAAGGCTATTCATTATGTACGCTGCTGCAGAAGAATGCACTCCAGAGACATGCTGCATGGACCACACAGCTCTGTATTTCATTTTGTCCATAGATGTATTCATTATTGTTTATTCTTTTTTGGCTCAAACATTAGACTATTAGAGACTCTAGCAAATCTGTCTGAAAGTATATGACTAAAACAATGTTTTAAACTTCAGTACACTACTTGAAAATGCCTTCATAAGTGTGAAACAGCAGAAATAACACAGCAAGAGGCAAAGCTTGACATCTATGAAGGCGACAGACAGTTTATGTGATTAAACAAGTGCTCTTCGAGAGGACACTGTCTGAGTGTGCCAAATAAAACCACAGACAAGTGAGAAACAAATCGTTGCTCAGGACGGGATGAATTTAGTATCCGCAGAATGTTGAACTTGGCAACAATTCGCTCAGACTATGGCCTGCATTAGTTGCTGAATATTTACTTTAGCCCTTCTAAAATGGAGTCCAAAGGAGACTGACTTCATATTTAGATTTATACATCTTCAAACAAACAGCAGGTGAGTATGTGATGGTATCCTCTAGATGAACTCCTTTCCCTAAACAAAAGTTTAGCACAGAGGTGGTGAGAAGATATCCATCTCACAGCGTGGGGCTCTAGATGTGCACAGAGTCTAAGAATAGCTTATTAGATTGTGTAATTTGCATTGCAGTGCTTGGGGCAAGTAACATTTTAAATTTTTAAGCTTGTGTTACTAATTTGACCAGCAATCGGCTGGTTTTGAATTCTGTATTATCTATTTTAAAATCCAATTCTTTAAATACTGTGCTTGGTTACAACACCTGAGATATCATAGACATCAAAGGTGGTAAACATTGTAAATATACAGTTCAGTCAGGGCCACTCTGTTTGATTACGATTATTGTAGAGGTCATGAATATTATTTTGGTGGCAGGCTTTGCTCTGAAGGGTTCAGATTCTGAGCTGTCCACAAGCAAACCTCACTGAGGTTTGAAACCCCCGAAGCCTAATGCAATTACCAGAATTTTTAATATGCAACAGATATAAAATTCCATGCAGAAGTGACACAGGTCTGTAAATGAGACTGGACAAGATTAAGCAACGATGAGCTGATAGATGATTTTCGGTATGTGATCATGATTTTTTCCCCCCCCCCCCCCCCAACAAAATATATTATAACGTTTAGCTTATGTGAAGATTGGTGATTGTTGTCTCCTTAACTGCAACAAGTATGTTCCAATAATACACAAAAAGCTTTGATCAACAGCATGTTTCCTAAAAACTGCTTATACAAACAACGAGAATATTCCAATGATAAACATAATTTGTGCTAAACAGTATATGTTCCAATGACATAGTAACAAGCACATTGCCAATAACCTGTTAACTTTTAAGTATGAGCATAAAAGGAAAACGTAGCTTAGCTTATTAAGACACATGCAGATGAATGGAGAGTGAAGTATATCCAGATGTGATGAAGATGCTTTATCTTACTGATGTCACACTCCTTCATGTAGGGTGGGCTGATCTTGACTGTATTGTTCTGAAGTCACTTCCAATTAGCCGCTTATACCGGTCGATGCAGTAAATTGTGAGTTCAAGATCACGAAACTGAATTTGAAGTGAAATTCGGTGGGGAACAAATCTTTTCATCTGTTTGAAAGCTGTCCTGTGTGAGTGTTTGTGAGGAACTAAGGTGAGTATCTGTGCGACAATTAAAATTTTGAAGACATCAAGCATCTGGCGCCGAACTAGAAGCAAGTGTCTGTGCAACAGACTGAGCTGACTTAACACATGTTTGTGCAACAGACTATATAGTGACTGAAAGCTGACTTAACACGTGTCTGTGCGACAGACTAGTGACTGAAAGCTGTCGTAATGCATCTGTCCGATAGAACTGAAAGCTAACTTAACGCGTGTTTGTGCAACATAACTGAAGCTGACTCAATGTTTGTCTGTGTGACAGACTAGCGTGTTTCTGTGTGACAGAACCGAAGGCTTCTAAGGCTGATTTAGCGCATTTTCTGTTCAACAAAACTGAAAGCTGATTTGAAGCCTAACAGAACTCAAGCTGTTTTAGCGCGTTTTTGTGACAGAACTGAAGCTGAGCTGTGCGACAGACTAGGGCAAGTGTGAGTACGGATGAACTTATATATCTTATTTAATTGTAGTTAGAGGAGTTACAATCAGCTGAGTGTCAGCTGATGAATTGAGGGAGAATCAGGGAATAATCAACTGTGAAAATTGAAGTCTAATATATACAGTATATATATATATATATATATATATATATACATACATACATCAAAAAAAGGCCTCTGTACCTGTGGTGCATTACAGAGGAGAGTGATAGTGTAAGGTACATACTATTGATCAGGGAATAATCTGACAGTAATCCCTACAGGTTTGATGATATGTGTTACAGTAAACTTTAGATAAAGGATTTTAAAGGATTAAAAGGATTTTAGATGAATCTGCTCAATTTTAAAATTTAAAAGTTGTAATAAGCCCAGCAATTTGGCACAGACAAATCCAAAAACCTGGACTGTCTAAATTTTGATTGCTTGGATGAATTATGCAGTGTTATCAAACAAAGCTCTGTAGATGTGTTGTCCCACCAAACAAACAATCCCACCAATAAATCCTACTAATGGCAAATATTTGTTTCTCCAGTATCATTCATGTTGTTTGGCAGAGTAAAACAGTTGAGCTCTATTCAGCTCTGAAAAGTCAACTAGCACTGTTCATAGCTTGTGTTTATTTTTCAAATTCTGGCCTTTTACTTTTTGGTCCCTTGCTCCCAAAGCTTTTACACTGCACTTTAAGCAACAAAATATTGTACATTCAGGAAAATAGCTCTTTGGAGAGCACTTCTGCACTGTCTGAAGAGCTGACAGCTGATATTAACACAGTACGTCACCCCAACAGTGAGGCATCCATTACCGATGATCCAGTCAAGGGGTGAACACATGCTCTTATCTTCTTCCCTTCACCCACTTTCTTGTTTAATTTTTAATCACCATGAGAGAGGGGACCGGAGACATCATGTAGGGAGACCTTTTGTCCGCAAAGGTTTCTTATTTTAGAATCCATTACTACTCTGCAAATCTATCCCCATGAAGAAAAGAGACACTCCTAGAAAGACGTGGCTTTATGCACAACTGTAAGTATCAAGCACTATTGTGAGAGTTGCCCAATAAGGAATGTCACAAAGATATATCAGTTCTATTTCACCTGAGAAAAATGCATATGAACAATTCATACATTCACAAAAAATAATGTTTTTGCATTGTAAGATCATTTTCATTAGAGTTAAGCATTTCCCAAGAAATGCAATTTAAAATATATTTTAATATGCAAAAAAATTTGTTCTTGACCTACAGTAAATACATAAAAAACTAAATGACAAATGTACTAAGAAAAATGTATTAGAATATTTAAATAAAATGTATTAAAAATATGTAAAAAGCATTCTAAAATGTTACTATACACTTAAATATTGCTATACACATAAAATAATAAAAACTGTCTTTACAATAACTTGTCTTTAATTTCATAATCTTAACACAATATAAATCAAAATTCATGCAAAATATACCTTCAAATATGACCAATATTTCTTAACAGTTTTATAAGATTCACTTTACAAAGTAACCATTAGTCTTACATCTTTCTTTCTCTCTTTTTTTATATAGACATTCCACCCAGACCAGAGTAGCTAATTTATTATTTTTGCTTTAGGAATGAAAGAATGCAACCTTTCAAAAGTTCTCTTGAGCCACATGTGGAGCACATCACACTGAAGTAAAACCTTACAGAACCTTAACATACAGTGTAACAAGATCGCCTAAGTGATCTTTGTGAGGTCATAAGACGGATCAGCAAACAACACACTTTGTAGCCTATACCCTTCATTGCATAGCTGGAGGTCAACAGAGTGCGAACAACTGAAATCCTGTAGCAAGGACAGTCGCAGCGTGACACAGATAGCAGCCCTAACATTGCATCGGCATGAGAGCAATCTATCAAAATCTACTGAAAAAGGCTTGAAGTGTAACAAATTCCTAACCCTGCACTAACCTCAAATGTCACTCTAGGTTAAAGAATTGCAATTTATATTGGCTTGCGTGTCAATCTAATTCATCCATCACCAGTCTCTTTCATGGTGGTGCAACAGCTGTACTGCTATTTGATCCTGATTTCTTCCCCAGAATCGAATGGTATTTGTGACAAAACATGCCCCGCTTTCTGTAACCCCTTGTTTGTTATTTGCCAGCGGTTAGCGCTGACTTGTAGCTCTTCAGAAGACACATGCTCTGTTTCTTTTCTTTAGACCCGTGACGAACTGATACTGGATCCTGTCTAGGCCTTTTAGTGGTCAGAGCATGAATCAAAACATATTAAATAGATCTTTGGTGTTTGCGAGAGGTCCCATGTATTATTGGAAAAAAGCTTCCACATTCTGACTTCTAAAGGAGACACCTCTTTTCCACCACAGTCTAGCTGTGCTAGAAGAAACAGTTCCATCAGCTACACCTCTTAACCCTTCGGTTTTCGACTCTGAGAACTTGTAAGGTGCCCTGAAAGGAAGACAGGCATGAAAAATCCCTCAAATGATCAGTGATGCCACAGAATAGTGATTACAGCCTCTGAGGATCATGGGACTCCAACAAGGAGAATCCCAGTGGAGATGTGAGCTAATGACCTGCATGACGAAGATGCATGTGGAACAAGTTAACACATCATGCTTGCTGAGTTCTAGGCCGTTCCCAGTCGTTTCAGTCTGGCGTTATCACTTTCAAGGGAGTGATGAATGTGCTGAGAGAAAAATTATGAGTGCTCCTCAATGGAGCAAGTGTGAGTGAGTGAGTGGGGTGATATCTTTAGTTTTCAGAAATGTTATATGTCTATTCTGCTTCAGAAGGGATGAAAAAAGAGCCAGGAGAAAAAACACCTGGACTAGCTGAAATCTCCATTACGGCTAGGCAACACGAAATAAAAGTGTATTACTACTCCCCTGGGTCTTGGTAGGTGGGTAGACAGCTCCTATGGTACTTGTGATCCTAATCCTTGGCTAGCGCAGAGGAATCTTTATTTTCTGGCCTCGGGGCTGCAAGCGACGAGTCTAAGGACTCAACTTGTTGGCTTTACCGTGTGTCTGCTGTCACCAAGAGCACTTTGAGCTCTTTGTCACACTCCCACTCCCGGTGACGGCCTCTAGAGTGAACAATTCAGTATGAGAGGGTTTAATTTCACTGCTTAATGTTCTTTACTTTCCCAATTAGAGCCCAGACTGGAGGGTTGGCAAGAGCAGAGTAGTTAGGAGCTCAGCCATAAAAGCCTGCCATGGGTCACATGTGGATTGAAGCTGGCTGAAAATGGTTGCTAAAAGGGCCGTATTGTACGTACTCACTAGGTGAGGGATAAGGGCAAAAAGAAAGTCGAGAGGTTTTTATTACATTGCGGCCACACTATTCTGAAATGTGTGTATGTGTCCGTCAGCATGAGATAATGCAGAGAATTGCTTGAACAAGTGTTGAAAAGCAGATGTGGTAAGAGGCCACTTCAGTCGAACTGCACTACAATCCATGGACATGGGATTACATGAATGCTCGTGACTGAATACTATGGGACAGATTGAGCACTAGAGCTGGGTCTAATATTGTCTTTCATATATTGTTCAAACCTTCAGCACGTTAAATGTCATTTGGTTTAGATTTCAAATAGAATTTCAAAAACAGCTAGAAAAGTTAATTTAACAACCCAGTGGCTTAAACAAACATTACAACATAATGTCAAAATCAAGGTTTGGTAAACCGTTAAAATGCACTGTAGTCAACAGTATACTGCAACTGTCAGTCTCTATAGAAAAAGCAATTCAGTAACATTTTACAATAAGGTTCTTTGTCCTCAATACTTTTACAGAATTTACTGTTCCTGTTTATTATATTTATTTGTACTAATACATTTAAAAATTTCAAGTGGCATTACTTACATATACCACTATATATATTTAATCAGTATATTAATTATAAATAATATTTATTCATTTGTAAAACAACCTAGTAAATGCTGTAAAAGAAATGTTTATTTGTTAGTATGTCATTGCACTTACATTAACACTGAAAGTTAACACTACCATGCTAACATCAATGATATAATGTTAACAAAATTAATGTAAAAAAAAACTTGTTACAATAATTTCTATACAGATTTTGTTGACTGGGGAAAGAGTTTCTGCAAAGCCCTTCATTTAAACACAGAGGGCTGAAAGACTATGATGGGACAATTGTTTGTTTTGTTTCTTGAGCCCCTGGGATTTCAGGCTGACCATAAGCATAGCAGTGCCCTACGTTTACTGTTAGCTTATTAGAGCTATCATTAAAAGCAGATGGGCCATGGGAAATAAAGGGAGCCACAACGGTGTCTGTGCATTGTGATGATTTCTTTGCTAAAGCCATGTGGAAGGTAGCCAGGACCAGGAATCCAGAGAGGACCCACTGTCCTTTACTCCTTTCCTCAACCTCTATATCATCATGACATGGTTGTCTTTTTGGTATTGAGAATTACTATAAGATTACATCAAACCCCAGCCTTAATCTTCTGCCTATGTATGTGCCATTACTCTACTGTCTCCTACTAATTCAAACCCAAAGCTGTGGTTGGAAGCAAAAGTTAGTTTTGAATTATTCACATCATTATTTATGTTTTGTCCTTCTCATGCTGTAGCATTTTAGTAACAGCTTTGAGGGATTTCCCATTTATATTGTCAAAAATTTAGACACCATAAATGAAACGCAAATGTAGAAAGACCTAAGGGAAACTGTGCTGTATCGTTGCAGAGCCATAAATAAACTGTTGTGGATCTGGATTGCACAGCCACATTCCTGAGGAATGTATGAGTAATGTTTACCACTGTAAAACCTGCTCGCTCTCTTTCATCAGACTCAAGTTCATGAGAACTTTCCAACAGGTGGAGGGTCTGCACTTATTCAGCTTTGGCAAAACAAGCACTTTGTCTTTCATCGACAATGCTATGTAGCTTAAAATACCTTCACCAAGAACTCCCCCAGTGCCGTTGCATTTGTTTGCGGTCATTTGATGTTCATGCTTATGGGTATGCGTCATATTTTTGTCTTGTTTTCCAGGAACATTTTTTTTTAAAAGTTGTCAGTGGAGGAAGATAAAAACATTTATATTAAAAACATATTTCCTGAAAACAACTCTTAAGTGTAAGTATTAATATGCGGTGCTGCTTCTCAGGTTTCAGTTTATTATGTTTTAAGTTCATAATTTGTAGATAATTTAAAAGTAAAACAACTCAAAACAGTCATGTTTTTGTAGTCTACATGTTTGCTACGTTAAGTAATATATTCCTATAGTTTACACTTCTAAATTTGTATTCTATAGATTGTGTGGTCAGATTACAATTTGGGAAAAATATGAGAATTGTTTGAAGAGCTAGAGCCCCTAACCATGAACATGTCTCCTATTATGTCTTTCTGAATATTCTGCTACCATTTCAAATGAACACGTTCTGCAAACAACACCTTGTGCATCTCCAGAGGGTTCCCGTCTCGCACAGCTCTAAACGAAATCAGATCTGCCTTTAGAAAGGGCATTTCTGCTAAAGGAACCTGGCTTGCTTCATTTACCTACAGTGCCTCCCTGGGAGGAAATTTAATATTGTTAGTAAAAAGATCTCAATTCTTTGACAAGAAGCCAATGCCATCACAAGCATAAATAAATTGGTATGTTGTCAATATTTTGACAGACGTCATGTTGAAGAAGCGTTATCTGGTGAAAGCACTGCCGAAGACTTAATTGAAACATGCGTAATTACACGCTCGTCCGTAGCGAGGCGTCTGCATAAAGTGTTAGTGGAGTTGTGAAAGTAGCTGAGAGACAGATCTTTCATCTGCAGATCTTATGACCTCCTGCAACCCAGAAAGTAAGTGGATACCCAGGCATTCCAGTGAAAACATCTTTCACAAATCAATTCATTACGCCCGACTCTCAGCAGTTAAAAAGCCCCTCTTTCTTGCTTCAACCCATCCCCCGACCACTGACCACAGTCCTGACATTGTCTCACACAGCGGTATCAGCTTTCCCCTGCTAGAGAGATAAATGGCTGGATGAACTGAAGGCAGACCTCGATCAAAACCGAATTTATTAATCCTGGTTAATGTAAATTGTATATGAACTAAAACATTTTAACATTTCAAAAGCATAAAGTAACATAATATTGAGCATATGCATATATATA
>NW_015505199.1:519041-531603 GCF_001515645.1 Sinocyclocheilus grahami | reverse complement strand
ATACATATATATATATATATATATATATATATATATATATATATATATATATATATATATAAAAGTACATTCTATTATATTCTTTATATATACTAATAATTTGTTTATTTACAAATTAAAACTGCCCTAATAAATGCTGTAAAATGTTGTTCATTTGTTAGTTCATGACATCTGTCTATCTATCCATCCATCAACCTAGAGTTGAAATGGTTGAGCTTTCAGCAAATCATTTGGTGCATTTCTGTATGATTTCAAACAAATTCAGCCATTTCTACATCCTCAAAACACATCAAGGCAATGCTAAAATACTATGACGCTCCGTCATAGTTTTCTCTAGCCTTAAGAGTGCTGATCCAAGGTCAGTACTAGTGCCTCAATAAGCTATTTTAGCTCATGGGACCATAAATGGTGATATAAGATTGGAGAAATTATATTACATTAGCACTCTATCATCCAGATTTGCAATCAGGTCCTGCCGTCATAAAATATGAAATATTCCTCAATGCATTAATATTCAATAGACTTTATGAATATGAGCTAAATGCTCAGTGATTAGGATCATTATTCTCTCTGTTAGGAGTAACAGTCTTTCAGCAAAACACTGACAGCGTGACGTGAAAGACTTTAACAAGCACCTTTTTACAGCTTGTTTGATTTGACTAGGAGCCTCGCCATTAGTCACTCACAATTATATTGTTTTTAAACCCAGGAGTTTACAGAGATACCGCAAGTCCAAGCAGATCATTGGGATATTACAATCCGTAGCATGCAGTAAATTACACATATGTCAAAAAACAACCAAATGTGTATAATTATAAAGGCTCTTTAATTTAGAGTAGACTGCTCGACGATTTATTGGCAGGTGCTCCCGAGGAAGGATTGTGACTGACTCATTAACTGCCATTGAAAGCATATCGGCAGAGCGCCGCCCTGTTAGTGCCTGCAATGAGCAGCTATTATCACAGCTCATCCTGGCCTAGACGGGGAGCCGGTGTGGTAATTACAGCCAGGCTTATGAAGAGGCTACGCGAGTGTGTGCGCATCTGTCTATGCGAGTGGGTGTGTGTGTGTGGGGGGGGTCTGAAACACAGGTGGGCATTTTATTGTGTCGTCTGTGTCAGCGTGGAGCCTGTCTGCAGGCTGTCGTTGCCGTGGGAACAGGACCTGCCATTGGGTGAAATGAGAGCTCCTGCTGTAGAGTGAGTTGAATTACAGGTGAGGCAGGCTGAAGGAGAGGAGCGCTGGGGTTTGAATAAGAAACGATCAATATGCTGACACGCTGTGAAAGGGCCAGCTTACATTGATGCTGCACAGGGATACTGTGAAAGGGGGGGAAAAACAGCCGTACTACCCACATCAACATGTTTGAGTTGCCTGGGATATCACAGTGAAACCACAACATCAACAGCAGGCCATTTCTAGAGCTTCAGCACTCCAGCTTGGAAGGAAATACTGTAGCTTGTGGGTCCTTTTCAAAGTACAAAGTTCTATTTTTTACAATACAAAAATCTAAAAATCTTCACTGGTCGATAAGACATCTTTCCGTAAAACTGTAAAGTGCTTTGTACTCAATTTCTATATGGTATTAGAATGTCACATAGATATTTGTAATATTTATAAGCAATGCTGACAGTATCTGTTCCTTGCATTTTTTATTTTTTTGGTGTTTTGAAAATGTAAAAGCCATCTAAAAAGCTGTAAACATGATATTATTATGAAGCAAATTTGTGCAAGATGAAGAGTTGTTTTCACACAATATATCTTAACAAATCATAATATTTTTAATACTCTAATCATTATTATATTACTCTAATAATTATGTGTTAAGATTTTGAAATCTTGAAAAAATCCTATACCACTTGCAATAACATAAACAGATAATATTCTGTTACATTTACACTTAAAAATAAAGTTACCAATGGGGTGAAAATATTTTCTATGAGAACAAACCTTAATATCACATGCTTTTATGCTTTAAATACATTTTACGACAATATTTACTAAAATATATATATATATATATTAAAGCATATGAGACTAGGAGTACAGTGCACTGAAAATACAACAGAAAACCAAAAGACACAGACAAGCAAACAAGGCCTTTTCTGCTTCTCAGTACTCAGGGTCAGGAGCAACTGTGACCTGAAAATGAAAAGTTTTGTGCAACATGACAAGACCACTACACATTAGCAGAAGAGCGTGCTTACCTCTGCAAACAGTTCCATTCTCCACTGCCTCGTGACCTGCTTTACACATACATCGGCCAATAGGGACCATCCACTCGCCATCTCCATTACAGTACAGTTTAATGGGAACGTCAACCTCCTCTGCATTAGGGATGCACTCTCCCCTCGCCAACACCAGTGAGGTGCTCTCTGCTCCCGAATGCGTCTCCTGAAATAAGGCTCCATTCCGAATAGTGCGAGGGCACTTCCGGTAGAACACTCGCACGGCGATTAACGACATACACCCTCCGTAGTCCTGGAAGGCTAGATAGAAACCTTTACGGGAGATGGGGCCGAAACTGCGAACCTCTGTGTTAATCTTCATCACACGTCCACCTAGGTCTACTTGCGAGAAACTCTCGTCTGCAGCAAGGGTATCCACCTTGATCCAAGGGTTTTCCATCCATGGAGGAAAGACTTTAGTGGCCTTGTCGCTGTCTGATTCATAGTAAAAGAGATTGAAAGTTTCCTTGCAGGAACCAGGGACTCCTGGGATGCTGCTGCAGTCTCGCACTGAGAACTTCATCTCCACGTGGATGCGTTGAGCCCCTCTTCTTTGGATGTACTTGGTGCGCACCCAGTTATTTTGGTTGGCATCGAAGACATTACACACCTGATAGGTACGAATGGTGTTCATGTTCTCATCGTAGCCACTTACTTCTTCCCACTATAAAGAGAGAAAATGATAAAGCAAAGGTTTAGAGATTTGTTTTATATGCAACTTTTTACTTTAGACAAGGAGAAATGAAATCAGGGTTAAAACGATTTGCATTTCAAATAAAAATACAAACAAATGATTACTCAATTTAACCCTCAGCTTGGGGAAAATGCTTTATTTATTATCATGGTTAATAATTAGTCTAACTATTCTATTTGTATAAATTATTAAATATATGGTCATGTCATGTGCACAAATGGTACACTGGATTTCGGTTACAGGTCATACAAAGGTCAATCCCTTCTTATACATTTAGCTAGGCCTGACAGCAGAGAATATGTCATAGACACGTCTTTATCTCTGCATCAGATATCTGGAGGGTTTTACGAGCACCTGAGCCATTTTCAGCAGCTTTCCCCATATGCATGGGCCAGATTACTGAGCACAGGAGGAATGAGGTGGGAAAGAGAGCAAAATTCTCATGCTAGTCAGCCAACAGGCCCTGGCACTAGGCATACAGAGGGCTGGCTTTGGCTTGGGTTTTCTGTAGACCCCCATATGACAGTGCAGAGTGATTCTGGTCTTTATATATTTTTATCTCTCTTACTCGCATGAAAAATATGTACTATTAATATCCACCTTATTTTTCAATGCGGAAGTAAGCCGTTTTTTGTGAATGTGTGAGACTTCTGGTTCATTAGCCGCTGTAGAGAAAGAACGAGAAGAATAACAAAGTCCAGTAACCTGTAAAACTGTTTGCACTACAAACCAGTGTGTTCATAATTAAGATAATATGTTAAAATAATATGGTAAGAAGCACCCGTTTGCAATATCAAGCAGCAAAACGAGCTGTTTTGTGCAGCTAAAAATAGCTGGAAGCGGATGAGACCGGAAAGCCAGACACATTAAATTTAAAAATGGCCGTGCCCGCTCTTACGGGAAAAATAAGGTGGATAGCTTACATAGAGACAAAGAAATGGTGATACACTTTGATGTTTACACAATTATTTATTCTTTGCTGGGCTGCCTCTTTTTTTTGTCTTCAGGCAGCTTAAAATGAAGCCAGCATTAGCATAAATAAAATCTTTCCCTCGCAACGAGAAAACAACCAAGCATCATTTGGCAAAGTTAAACAAGCATTCTGATTCAACAGTAAATCTAGGGGGGGAAAGCATCAAAGGGATAGTTTGGTTAAAAAAGACCTAACAGATAATCCAATGGTGGGTTGATATAGCAACGACCTATTGTTGGGTTATTTTAACCCAATGCATTGGGTAGTAAGCTTTACCCAATAATTTGTGTTATAAAATATGTAATTTGTTGGGTTATTTAGACAAATTTTAGCTTAAACCATTCTGGTATTATTATTATTATTATTATTTATTTTTTACTGCTGCTGCTACATAAATAAATAATAACATACAGCTTACAAATATATTGAAAATGTTTTATTTCCATTACATTTAAAGTCGCAAACACTTCTTTTAAATTAAGTTATTGGTTGCAATTGTCTTATCATTTTCTTCATAATCACATTGTGTTTCAATTTACAAAACTCACAAATAAATAAACAGAACAAAGCTAGTACAGATAATGCAATTATAAACTGTTGAAACAGGTGAAAATGTGTTGATGGAACAGAATATAGAGTATTGTGTGCTTTAAAGACAGGCCTGGGATACTCAGTATCCAAAATGTAAAATAATATAAAGCATCTATCAACTGCTTGTAAAAGACGGTCTTGCTTCAGTGTCATTCCTCCCACAATAACGAAGGCTTGTTTTATCCCAAAACTGCAGGACGTGAGGGTACTGCCTTTGTTACTCCTCCTCCAAATACTGAATGATATTTGTTCCAACCTTCAAACAGAAATTTAAAATGGTAAATATGCACATGTACATTAGATCAAATAATACCACAAAATGTATTTTCATAAATGATACACTTACCCACTTTGTATGGCAATGAAGGAAGGATATCTGGCAGGGTTTTAATGCAACATCTCCAAGATTATCTTAAAAAAAAAAGAACATTGATTAATCTCCAAACAAGAATTGAAAAAAGGGAGGAAAAGTCTTCAAAGCACTTTTGTAAGCCATGGTAGCTGTCTTCTTACTGTAATAATGGATTAAAATCTGTAATGTATCAATTTGATTGGCCAAGCGTTACAAGAGTGGTGTCTGCATCATTATAGACAGGTGTGGGGATTTTTGAACTCTTTCTGCATGTAAAATGTTTATGCTAGTGGATGGTAATGTGAGTCTATCAATGATTTAGTAAATTAAATTTAAGTTGTTGTATAAAAGCAAAATCACACTCATAATTAAGACTCGATATCAGCAGACTGTGGTTACCCATGGTCTCATACCTGATCTAAGTTGATCTAGAGTCTAATGCCAAAATTCACACTACAAAGATGGGGCAGAAACGCTTCTGAAAGTGGCATTTATGTGTCTTTACATGCTGTTTATTGATGCTCAGAGGTGCATAAATGCATTTACAGAGCAATTACAATGCAAACATAGATTCTGAAATGAGTCAGAAAAGGAATAATTTAGTCTGCCTTTTGAGCTGCATTGCGTCTATACAGAGAATTTTGAGCAGCCACAAAGCAGCCTTAAATCAGCTATGTAAAGACACCTTTACAGTACTTCTGTTTGTGCGATATTGCTTAAAGGTGGGGTAAGTGATTTCTGGTAGCCAATGTTGACATTTGAAATCACCAAAACAAACACGCCCCTACCCCAAAAGGGTCTCGCCCCTATTTTGATAGCTCCGCCCCACACATACATATGCAACCCAGGCAAGGATTAGTTCTGTGAAACAAAGCAAAACCAATGTTACACCGTGTCTACACTGGACGCGGCGCGACAAAATAATATAGAACTCATTATAATCAGTGACGCTGTCTACACCATAGATATACAGTATATACATATCTATGGTCTATACTGGATGTGACGCGGCACGACATGACAAATCCCCGACAGAAAACTGCTGCTGCGTTCTATTTATGACGTATTGACACAAATTTCAAATGATTTTCAATGGTCGCTTTGTCGCGTCCAGTGTACTAGATAGACTTTAGCTGTTGCGGCGCAGACACGGTGTTACTCACCTATCGAGAAGAAACAAAGCAACCTCGGTTTCCGATCGCAGGCCTTCCGCTGGAAAGCTGATCCGATATTTACACGGGTACTACTTCTTGCCTTATCGTAAGCCTTCTTTTGGTCCGCAGACATTTTCCTCTTTTATTTTTTATCCGCCATCTCTATCTTTCTGTCGCTCGGCCTCGGCTAATGTCCATCCTGTGCACTGAACGCTCTCTCCTCCACATCATGAGTAGACACGCCCTTTACTGCTGATTGGCTAAAAGTTTGTTTTGCTACTCGCCCCGAATCAGTTTTCTAAAGCGTTTTTGAAAAATCGCTTACCCCACCTTTAAGTGCGTGTGTGTCAGTGTGCTTGTCAGTACATAATTGAAATTGCCATGAAAATAGAGAGCTCTTATGCAGGATTCTCTCACCAGAAGAAATATCCAGAAGATCCAAGGCTCTATTCTCTGTCTTGCAATACGGGAATCTTCGTTGAGATGCATGCCCTTTAGAGCTCAAAGTTTTTCTCTGACGTGGGTATAACATACCTCAGTCCAGAGCAATCTAAAATTAATAAAGAAAAAGAACAGTTGAAATCACACATTATCTATCACATTATTATCTGTCAAATGAAAAACAGGGACAATGCATTTTTGAATGTTTTTTTTTTTTGCAGGTTCCATGCACTATTATCATAATTAACTTATTTAAGTTTTAGGTTTTATTATAATTCACCAAAAATCACACTATGAAAAAAAATATTAAACATTAACCACTGCAAATAGCAAACACATCAAAACACAACTAAATTATGATAAAATTATTACTTTACAAAACCCTTAACAAAAATTGTAAATATATATATATATATGTGTGTGTGTGTGTGTGTGTGTGTGTGTGTGTGTAAACAAACATGATAAATAAAAATTTTTGAATAAAACAGCGACATACCTTGTTCAGAGTGGACGCGACTCCAGATGGAAAAGGCTCTGCTGGGATTTAAAAGTGAGCGAGTTGGCCAAAAATATCTGAAATATATATATAATTTCCCCAAAAACAGAAAAAGTGAGGAAACCATTTTTTTTAATACATTTGAAAATGATCGGCTACAAAGCGCTCGTGTCGTTAGTCAAGAGTGCAGATAAAACAGATTAAAATATCAGTCGACAGGGAAGATGTAAATATGCTCATAGGAAAAACAGAAATATTACTGTGTCAGAGCTTAAGACTTTGTAAAGAAAAACAACATTACGCACACATTAATTTACCTTAATTTCAAGTTGTGCCGATCAACCTGTAGAATTTAACATTTTAACCCAACTGATTGCGTTGTTATAGAAATAACCCAATAAATGTATAAATAACCCAACAAAGGGACCTGATATGTTTAACCCAGATATTAGGTACAGTAAATAACCCAATGTTTTTTAGAGTGTACAGAAAGCCAGTTGATAGAGTGAAAAAGACTTCTTGTAAAATGTACAAGTATATATTGCACACTCTAAAGCATGAAGGGTACAAGGCTATATGCACCAGGGACTTCACTGCTTGGCCTAAAGTGACTCCAGATGACTCCATTGCGGTTTTCAGCCAACTTGCCTGCGATCAAGCCGGCTTTCAGCACTAAACAACTCAAATACCAGTCACAGAAGTCCTGACCTCATCCAACAGTGAAAGCCCTTTTCTTCACCTTAAAACATTTTTAGCACCACAGCCTCAAAGCCCAGCAAGCGTATGATCGCCCCAACCCTCCCCAAATCACCCTCCCCTCGAGTGTCTTACTCTTCACTTAACAGCTGACATAATTTCCCAAATTAGTTGCTGCTTAACAAGGATTTTGACAGAGTTTTGACAGGCTGGGGGAGAAAGTCATGCCTGTCCAAGACCTCCATTCTATCAAACCATCTTGGGCTAATTAAAACAGCTTTCTTTCCTCGCACCTTTTGTTCTTTATTCCCATGTCCCTGTTATTCAGCCGAGATGAACTTAAATTATTCTGGATAGGATTGTGGTCACTAACACTTGCACTGTGTTTTGTGTGTGTGTGTGTAAAATGAACTTTTCCATCACTATAGTTTAGTCCTTTCAAGCAGCCAGATGTGTCTTGGGTCACTGGCAGCCATTGACCGTGCCACCTTTCTTAAGGATGACACATTCTTCCATGAACCAAAAAGAGGGGTAAGAATGAAGGGCAGTTAAACAAGAGAAGACAGAGTGTAGCATCTTCTTGTTTGTAGTCTGTCACTCTGACTAATCAAATTAGAAAACACTAATAAAAAAAACAATGTTGTTAATGAGAGACTGAGTAAGTGAGTGTACTGCATGATAGGAGGAGGTGAGGAAAGGAGTGGGTTAAAGACGCTCCAAACAAACGGCCTTTAAATGGAAGGCCTCCCTTTGTGCCGTCTCAGCTTCTCTGCCACTCTTTCATCAGAGGCAAAGAGGAGAACCAAATGAGACATAATAAGAGCCAAGCGATCAAGCACTGAGTGTGAAATTAAAAGAAACATCTTCATTATCATAGGTTTTCTCCTGGATTTTCAATGGAAGTGTGGCTAAAGGGTGACCATGTGTTTTAAGATGTAAAAGAGGGATTCAGCATTACATGGGGAGCTCAGACAATATTTTGTAATAAGGCAGGTCAGCACTTCAATGTCTTTTTTTATTTCAACCAAAAATTTAAAATTAAATGAATGAATAAATAAATGAATGATCAAAAAAAATTATATAATACTATTTTAATATAAAAATATAAAAAGAGTAATACAAATATTTTTCAGCACACATTAATTCAGTAATTCAAATCAATCATTTTATTTATTTACTAAATGGTCCTAAAAACAGACTTCAGTATTTATGAGAGGTGAAATATAAATTAGACAGATTAAATTAGATTCTTCCTCCTGAAACTATGGTTAATCACAAGCTCTCATAAAGTGTGTAAAGGCATTTATCAAAAAGTTTGTTAAGACACAGAAGAAGAGGTTGGCTGCCCTCTGTTAAGAGGTCAGAGCCTTATATGGGGGGCCCTTCAGCGGTGGTGCACCACTAGTTCATGTCCCTATTTACTGGCATAGAAATACAAAAAGCACCAACAAAATTATGTCGTCATTAGGTCTAAGGGCTCCAGCTATGTTTTGAGGGTCACAAGCAAATAAGGAGAACTGCTAGTGCAGAACCCAAGGTTTCAGTCCACTGGATGAGAACACAGCCTGGGACTTATGGGCTCCACATGGTCATGATCTGCAGTCTTTTAATCATGACAAGACAGGCTAAATGGAGTTGGTGTTCTTCTCTTATTCTACTACAGTCCTGTGATAGTTCAACAAGATATTTCAGGGCGTGTTAAATTAAGCCAAGCATCACTATTATTTCATTTCACAGTTAAAGTCTGAACAATGGTTCAATGAGGTACAACATTCAACCTTAAAATTTAGTATTCATGAACTTTCTAGCTAATAACCGTTATACAAATTTTTCTATAAATTTCATTGATTTTAATGCCACTTCAATACATTGAAATTTTTATTTAAATTCTTTATATTATTCTACTTCGATTCAAAGTCATGAATCAAATGAAAAATTTAAAAAAAAAAAAGCATTCTTAATTCAATTCTAAATAGTGCACAACCCTGCAAATTATTAAATGGGTCATGAAATGAGAAATCTAATTTCCCTTGATCTTTTGATATATAGCAGGTCAATGTACTATAAAAACATCCTGTAAGTTTCAAAACTCAAAACTTTCTCGTTAGTTTAAAAACAGCTTTTATTGAAATCAAGCTCAGAAAACGACTCCTTTTGGAATGTGCCACTTTATGACGTAATAGTGTGGCTAAACACCACCTCCACAGGAGAAGATCAACGCCTGCCTCTACATCTCTGCCACTTTAGCCCCGCCCACTGATACGTGTAAACACGGGGTAAAATTAGCAAAGAGCAGATCGCATCAGTGAAACACTGTTTGTTTGTTTGTTTGCTTTACTTTGCTAAGGATTCATTTTTAGAAAAGACAGTATGATGCAGGCTTTTCAGAGAGACTGAAAGTAAACGATGATGCAAAGCTGAGTCTGACTAGAGTGGATCCAACAGTAATGTCACAACACATAAGTGTGAGTAAACGTGCTTTTAACACTACTGCATTGTCTGTTCCAGGTCGTTTGATATATACTGAGCATTTATATGTTTTTAACCCAAATGACCCATGTTGTTTTCAGAGTGTGTCACAGCAGCGTCCATCTGTTATTTCAATAAGCGAAATATTTTTAGCCAATCATAGCAGTGGGTGTTTACTTGCGAGTCTCGAATGCAACTCACCTATAAAAACAGACCGTTCTGCAGAGAAAATAGCCCATTACTTCTAAATTGTGATGTTTTTTTATGTAAAATCACACTAACATTATGTTAAGTGAACCAGAGAACAATCAGAGAACATTATAAAATAATTTTAAAAAAAAATGCAGTTCATGATCTCTTTAAACTGAGGCATATAAATCATGCCATTTGTGCTAAACCTGAGGAAAAAACTCAGAACAAACAACGTCCTGCTAAAAACCTACGACATAGGTATTTATCAAGTTAAAAACAGTTCAAGTTTTGGAGACACTTGCCTTCTGCCCCTCCGTCTTGATGTTTTTGAATGCAAGAATGTGTCCTCCATGAACATCCAATAAGGCACCCTTAATGATGTTGATAACACTTTGGCAAAAAGAATGTTTGGTTACACTTTATTTCGATAGTCTACTGTAGACATTCTACTAACTATAAGTAACTTTGCAACTACATGTCAACTACATGTCAACTAATTCTCATTAATTTGCATCTACATGTCTACTAACTCTCAGAGTAGACTGTTAGGGTAGGTTTAGTCAATAATCATGCAGATTTATGTTACAAACTTATAGAATTGTACAGTAAGAAAGTTATTTCCTTTAACCAGGAAATTAACGTTCTTAGAATTGACAAGACGGTTGACCCTGAGTGGTCAGCTAAATATCTACAGTGGATCTAAAATATTAATAATTAATCATAATTAGTTATGGTTAATTATTCATATTTCCTGTTGTGAGCTAAATTCGCTACAACATGTAGTTGCAAAGTTACTTACTGTTAATAGAATGTCTAAAGTGGACTATCGAAATTAAGTGTTACCGAATGTTTTAGCTATATGACTAATCTCATGTAAACAGTGTCTTCGGCACAGCAAAGTTACAGTCACAACTGAACTAAATTAAACTTGTAACTTGCACTGGGAAAAGGAGCCCTGTGATAAATGACACAATGTTCTTGTGGACAGAAGTTTAGAAATGATAACTCCCCTGCCACCCAAGGCGAAAGAAAGTTCACAACCGAGCTGTGATCTATAAGTCGCCTAGACAGAGTCTCTCCTGGTTAAAGCGGAGGCGTGAGCTTGTGCTGAATTATGAGAAAGTCTTGCTCGAGGGGAAGCAGAAATTGGCCGCGATCAAGCTTTTGTGTTATATTAATTGAGCCGCTATGACATGACTCTGAACTTTTATTTGGACTTCAGCATCTTTTACAAATAAACTGTCAGAACCTTATGAAGTTTACAAAAAGCCAGCAATTAAAGCTCTCCCAGGGCTGTCATTTGTATTCGAGCATTTGTAACTAGTTCAGCGGTGCTGACGAGTCCTTCTGTGAAATATGCTGACTCCACATCTCACGCCAAAGCAGTCCGTGGACTCAAAGAAATACATTGTAAATCTGCATAAATAAATAATTCACACAGAGGGGCGAAAGGGAGCATGTATGACAGCTCCTGAGGGAAAGTTTCCTAATTTGCAGTTGTGGGAAATCTGACAGATAGAGTCACACTGAGACATTTGTCCTGAGGGGACGTGTGGGACAAATGACATCCGTATATTTCAACTAAAGTGCAGTGGGATTATAACCCTAAGCGAGATACTGAGCTCCCCACCATTAGAAAGATTGACAGAGGGAGAGAAAGTGATTGAGAGAGACAAAAAATGAGAGGCGACCATACAAACTGAGCCGTCTTTGGCAGTCAGCTTCAATTACCTCTATCCACTGGTAATGCACAACATGTGAAGACAGACAAACAAGCTCCTTATTGCTCCCTTAACCCTTGTGTCTATCTATATCCATGTGGATCATGTTTACATATCTGATATAAATCAAGGACTTGACAAAAGGGCAATGCTGCCAAAGGATTTCTTGTTTCAATTTGACAAGTGACCACACAAAGATTTGATTCCCTGATGAGGGGAGCCCAAACAATGGTAAAATATTGTTTTATATATCAATCCTCAGTGGAACTGATTTCAGGACAGTTCTTGAACCAAATGATTTTCTAAGGCGGTTCTGATTTGTGGTTTGCATCAGTTGAAACATCTTATACAATGCCGATCAGAAATACTGAAATTACATGATTTTAATTAAGAACACAAAATTTTATGGTAAGTTAAAGGGATAGTTTACCCACCCTGATGTCATTCCAAACATGTAAGGCTGTTTTCTGTGGAACATGATATGAGATATTCTGAAAAATATATCTGTGTTGTTTTGGACCCCACTGGCTTTCTTTGAATGGAGGGGGGGGGGGG
>NW_015505199.1:496376-518304 GCF_001515645.1 Sinocyclocheilus grahami | reverse complement strand
TTTGGCCCCCCCGGGTTTTTTTGAAGGGGGGGGGGGGGGGGGGGAAATAAGCATTCTTCAAAATTTTCCACAGAAGACAAAATCATAATCAGATTGAATTGTTGAGGGGGTTAGTAAATGATGACCATTTCCATTTGTGGGTGAACTATCCCTTTAAAAGAGGCCATTTGTCAGCTTGCTTCCCTTTACAGTATCACATTTCATTTCATTGTTCATTACTTGCAAAACAGACAGTACCTGTTTATAAGCATGCAAATAGAGTCACAGATGACTAATGACAGATCTTTGATCTGGACCTCGAGGCAATCTAGTGAGGGCCACATTATCACACCGATTCGTTACACAAATGTACTGGCTTATTTTCATGTTCTGCATCAGTAAGCAACAAGTCTAGATGCATGACCAAAACCAAGTTTGAACATGGTGACATTTACACACATTTGTAATGTCCCCTACAACACTGTTCTCTAACTAAGCCGGTAATGACTTAATTTGCAGCCTTATGAGGCTCTCCACAGACTGCACACACCATAGCAGTTATAAATAAAAAATCAGTCATTTTAAATAAAACGTTTACATCCTATCGGTCTTTACATAAAATTCTTCCACTACTGTGAAACAAGTGAAATTGTGTTTATATATAAATATATTATAAGCTTTTTGATGATTTAAACTATGAGGTCAAGAGAATGAATCAAGAGGTTCACATAACTCTGTTTATTGAAAGTGCTCTCCAACTTAACATTTTCTCTACCACTTTCTTTTTGTTTTTAAGTAAACATGAAGATTGCATATGATTCTATGTAGCTGCTCGAAACAATTACTGAATACCCTGTGCAGGCCGAAAATCTAACAGACCAAATTAAAAGCGAGCAAATTCCAACTTCAAATGATTAAACAATATCTGAAATAGCACGAGTTTGAAAAGCTGCAATGATGTGCAGGTCCAAACAAGTCTCTATGCAGTCATGTGGAGTAACAGGTACAGTCAAACATAATAACAGCAGAAAGCACATGAAGTATGTGCTCCTCACACCTGGCTGTGATACAGGGTTTCCATAAATATTTCTTTAATTTAGGTGTTAACTTCCATAATTACACCGTTCTATACAGTATGTTCCACCTGCATGAAACATCAAAGTGTTTAGAATGAATTCAGCACACAAATGTGAACGAACCAAAGAATGAATGAGAGAAAGAACCACATCTGGATTTTTTCTCCTTGACAGTACAGCAACAGGGGTTTATTTTACAAAGATATTCGGTGGCATGAAAGCCAACTGTTGATGGGGTGCTCTATATTTTGACTGACACTGATACTTTAGTTAAGCCCACAAGGCTCTGCAGGGGTGTAAGACAATAACTTAAGGCCTTTCTCTCTATAAGGTTTACAGAATCCCACCTGTTTAGTGCTGCTGTGGGGGACCACCCTTCCCCCTACTGAAGTTAAAGTACGCTATGTCTTCCTATGACTATTCTCTATATCTCATTTACTTTAAGAAATGTGATATGCTCTTTGAAAATACTGTATGTAGTGTCAGACAGCAGAATAACTGAAAACGAATCCGAGGGAAAGTTGGACCGATCACCAGCATTCCTCACTGAAGAATCCATGGATGTTGAGGCATCTTTAGACATCTTCGTTTCTGAACGTATCAAAACAGAGAATACGTTTTGCATCTGAACCATGTGATATGTCATTTCACTTTATGTAGTGAAATATATTAATTATATATTAAGACATTCTGTCTAGCTATTAGCTGTGGTACTGAAATAATTTGATGTTTGCAGTTGTTTTATTAAACCTCTAGAGTTGTAAAGATGGAAAAGATGTGGTGATGCAAACCATGTGTAATTCCGTTTCCTTTGTTAGAAAGGAAAAGGAGAGGTGAATCTTATTCGGTACAGACTTAATCCAGAGCCTCAGACCCGGAGAAACTTTTACATTGATTGCTGGAATCAGTACAGAAAGAAAATAAAAAGCTGCATGCCCTAAGGTTTGAAAAGAAGATGGTGAGCAAAATTATATCTGAAGAACTTTGAAGTTGTTCAACCACAATGGCAGCCTTCTATCCTCTTTTCTTGCTCCACTTTTTTAGTCTCTCTCTCTTACAGTCTTCCATTTTTATTTTCTACTTCCAGATGCACAGAATGGTATAATTTAAACCATCCCCCAAAACAGATACAAAAGCATAAATAATTTAATAAAATAGGAAGTGGCTTTTCATAAATACACCAGCAAATTACTAGGGCCCTATGAGTTCTGCGTTTGTGGAAAACATGGGCAGAATCGTGGAATCCAGTCATAAAAATGGAATTTATTAAATGGAATATAACTCGGAATGTCACGGAATTTGTCAAAGTTTGGATGAATTAATCAAAAGTGGGTCATTACACTTAAATCAAATCATGATATGGACTAGTATCTGTAAATATTAAGCTGCAAAAAAGACTATTTAAATATGAATCTTGCATGTTCTGCGTGTCTCTGTGTGAATGAATGGCACAGAAGCATGGTTTCGTTTACAATACTGAAGTGCGCGTGATACTCACGGTGATTTCAGCATCTGCCTTCTCATTAAATGAGGACATGGTTGCATAAACACATAAACAACATCCCCAGAACTGCTCTGAGAGTACTTCATTAGCATTTCACCATTTCATTTGACAAAAACTATCGTCATATCATATGCACACAGAAACTTAAAGGTATTCTTGGCAACCCGTCAAAACAAAAGTTCCCTTTAACTGGAATAAATTGTGTCAGAAATATATTACAATCGTGCAGTAGAATGCATGTAATACTACTACTACTACCACTACTACGAATAAAAATGAAGCATAGCGTTAGTTCTGGCAGGTCACGTTAGTCAAGCTCGCATCTGCTGACTCTCAGCTGATCCCCATCTACCTATGGGAATACGACACCTATCTAAGCATTCATATATAAGCAGAGGTGTAAAGAGTACCTAAAAACCATACTTGAGTAAAAGTACAGATACCTTACAGTGAAAATTACTCCACTACACGTTACAAGTCACCAATTCCAAAACAACTTGAGTAAAAGTCTTAGAGTATCTGATTTTAACAGTACTTCAGTATTTTACTTATACTAAATATAGGCTCAAATATGCACTAGTCACAGACACATGCCAGTGAAAAACTGTAACGTTGTGTAGAAGCTGCGGAAAACTGCTGCAGAAAAAGCTAGGTCCATGCAAACTGTAATGTGTAACTGCAACACTCATTTCAAATGAAGTGGATTAAAGAGTACAGATACTCCTTAAAAAAATGTAGTGAAGTAAAGAGTAAAAGTTGCTAATATCTTTGATACTCAGTACAACTACAAAGTACCTGAAAAGATACTCAAGTACAGTAACTAATTACATTTACTCCAATACTTTACACCTCTGTATATAAGGTCCCTCAGAATTATGAGCAGTTTTCGCATTGCTCAATAGCTAATTACCCTCCTCCATCCCCAACTCCTCCTCTGTCAGTCAGGATTCAGCCTTCTGATTCTCCTTTGAATCAGACTAATTCTAAAATGTGTACATAAAATTATTGAACTTTAACAATATCTGCAATACATTTATGTTGGTTCTGTTCTGTTTACCCTGGGGGGTTATTGCTGCTCTCCCTGCTCTCATCCATGCTGGCCTGCATGGATGCGCATGGAGTTCTTGCCCAGAACAGAACCATACCGCCAATCCAAACTGTATGCTAATTGTCAATCATCTTTGACGATAGTGGTCCTGACAGAATTATTGATTTTGAAGTTGGAGGAGAAAATGAGAAAGACCTACCCTAAACGAACAGCTCCTTTAAACACAGAATTTGGTAACAATAAAACTGAACAGGAGAAGAAAAAAAACATATTTTATAGGGCCCTAAATATGTAATGTTTGTTAAACTTTTTAAATTGATGTTAAATTGTATAAGTTTCACGATTTTAATTAATTAGGCATGCCTTTTGATTAATAAAATTTAATTGAACCATTAAAAAGGAGTCCAGAAAAATTCAAACAGAAAAAATGTATTCCAGAAACGGAATTTGGAAAAAAATAAAATGGATTTCATAGGGCCCTAATTTTTCTTCCCCAGATCCGTTCGAAAGAGCATAGATCCTGGTGTGGGGGAGGAGGTGATTAATTACTCTCTGACCAGTGGGTGCTGAGCAGGCGTGAGCCTAGATGAATGAAACCTAGTCTTTTTGGCATTATATAATAAGGATTCACATCCAGTTTCTGTCACAATCATCAGACAAGTAGCATTATTGGATAATTTCATGCAACCTCAGACATCTGTTAATGTAAAGAGAACTTACACTTATACTGCTGTCAGCTGTTGCCGACACTGGATATACTGTCCAGCCAAGCTCTGCGGTCGCTGTGGTGGAGTCCATCAACATTTCTGTGGAAGCAGGAGGAAACATAAAAAGGTTAAACAGGATATGTCCAGGTCATGCTTTGTACAATGTTCAATATCGTTGAGTTCATGCACAGATATCAACCAAATCTATCTAGCAATCTATCAGTTATCTTCAATAAACAGAGTGAGGGAACTTGCTACTGTTGTTTCCAGCATTTCCAAGAGGTTCCTAAATTACAAATAAACTTCAACATAAAAACAGACTAAAACCAAATATAGAGCTTAAATGCTTTTTATACTCAGTCTTTGCCTAAGGAAATGCTGGGGAAGTATAATAAGCTATGAATATGTAATACATTTTCATGCATTAACATAATTCTTTATCCAGACATTTATAGAGGCTTGTGTTCCCACTTAACCAACTGCTCCATAAAATACAATCAACACATTTGACACGAATCAGCCTTAAATCTGTTTTGATATTGCAGCCGTCTCCAGTAGTAAAGATAAAAATGCTGTAAAATCAAGAAAGGAGCAGGATAGTGGGTTCTGCTTCCCTGCTGTGTGATTCAGCGAAGATATTTTAGAGACAACAGCCCACTATCTGGCTCCACCACTGCAGAGGTTACACGAGGGTACAGGATGTAGGTTAGCAGTTGGACAAGGATGAGATAACCACTAGAGACACTTTCAATAATGATATGGCAGCATATTGATACTGGGAAAAGCTAATCTTTCACAGACTTTCATATGCCACTGCAGGCGAATGTGCATGGAGATCTACAAATATGCATATTGCATCGTTCTAGCCATATCTCTACTCATGAGAAAAGCTAAATTTGTGTTCAGGCTGACTTCTCTTATCACAGTACACAGTTTGGGTCACCACTTATGGGCGTATAGGATGTGAAACCACTTTAAATGCCTGTATTTTCATGCTGAACAAGGCAAGTGAATTTTGATTTGGTTTGTTCATACTGTGTGCTAATTTGAAAGATGATTTAAAACATATTCTAGTTGATTTTCTCAATTATTGTGACTAAAATATAATTCTGCTGCCTCCCATAATATTTGTCGAAAAAATGTGGGAAGTATGCTTGTCGCTGATGCTAAACCCACACATTTTAAACAAAAATCTAATAACGTAAAAAAGGAGTTATGAAATCACCAAACAGGCAGCGCTGCCTCATCAATGTTCTGCATGAATATAATAGTTTTTAAATCAGTTATCACTCACAGAGCTCCATAAATAGCCCTCTATATACATCAAACATTTGTTACACTCTTCTCACCTAGATAAAAGAGTTTAGAAATATTGAAATATAGGGACATGCATTTTATGCATGTCTGAATAGTACAGAATCTACAGATTTAAGTGGCACAGCAAATGGAAGAATTGATCAGATGAAAGATGACCATTTGGTTCAGCAGATATTAGTTCAATAACGATTACTTCAATTACTTATTACAGCTGTTCAACGTCAGGTCAGACCTTCAACTAACAAGATTAGCCAGCCTTTCACCAACTATTTCTGTGCTGAGACTGCTAGGTTGGGGAAAAAATATAGTTACTTGAGGCCAGTTACTCTATTTCTACTGATTAGTTGATGTTAAAGAACATCAAGTAATTGGGGTCAAAGAGAACACTTTTTGCCGTCTGGGGTCCTCAGAGGCACGGGGATGATAGTTCTCAGTTCAGATTGGCCGTCAGTCATCCCATGTGAATAATTCATGTTATCACATTGATGGCTTAATTAATTTCCTCTAGTAATTAGAGTAAGATTAAGTTGTTGAACTTTGGAAAAAATTAGATAAAGGAGCTTGATAGAAACAGAGGAAGTTTGGGTTTTATCACAGTCTGATGCAGCTGTTCTGACTTCCTTTTACAAGCATCGCAGTACAAAACATCTTTCAGAGGCTCAGCTTGAGGCCAACATAATTACTAGTCTTAACTATTGGAAATACTTATTCATTTACAGAATTTCATTAATCTTGCATTAGGCTATTTGATCATTTTAAATATGCTTTCGAATGCTGGTTGCAATTAAAAAGGGGCCTTGAAAACGACAGCGATTTTGAAGGAAAACAGTAAGCGTACTGTTTGGGGCTATGTGGAGGAATGCAGCTTTTTGGGCATGTCTCTATACCTCAGATTCCCTCTGAATTATATTCCAGGAAAAACCAAAGCATTCAATTAACAAACTACACGTGTGTCCAAGTTTATTTTACAAGGACATGGAATTTTATTACATCTCTAAGGCACACAAATCTAAGCTAAATTACATTTGACTATCACTAAGCCTAAAATGTATACACAGACTCATGAAACTTAGTCTCTATGTAAATTCATAACCCAAAATGGCGATCAGTTTTCAGTTGGTACACAGAGGTATGGAAAAGTGGCAAAGTGAATTTTCTAACCTCATGCCATACTTGTGGGCATGTGGTCCTTTATAAATTCAATTAAATTCAATTCAAATTTATCTGAGTAGTTTTATATTGAGCAACTTTTATTTTTACTTCACTACAACAAAGCATAATAGTGTACTTTTTACGCCACAATATTTCTTAAAAACATGTCGTTTTTCATTATTTTGAACTGGAGAAATCGTCACCCACTCTGAGACGCGATAGTGTTGTGTGCGATTCGTGAACAAGCTGATTCTTTTCAATGAACCTCTTAAATCGGTTCGCAAATCACACTGAACGATTCATTCGTGAATTAGACTGATCGGATTGCAGCTATTCTTAAGTCAACAACTCACTGAAGTGACTCAAAATGAGTCAATGGGAGATTCTCGGAGCTTGAGTGCACTCACGACTGATGGCGTGAAAAGTAACTTACTAATGATGAATTTTAAGATTTATTATTGTAAATAAAAATCATATTTAGGTCACAACTATCAGTTTTTGTGAACTCAATCTGCTATAAAAGCAGATTTTAAGCACACTGTAAAATGCTTGAATGAGGACATGTCCACATTTGTGTATCACTTTCTCAACGGGCTAGGTTTCAGGTAAAAATTAAAAATAACATTAAAATAACGCAAATGCAAATACTGCCCATGTATCTTCCCCACTGAAGTAATTTCAAATGAGTTTCAAACTAGTATGTTTGCATACATTTTTAAAATTCGATATTTTTTACATCTGTTTTTACAGTATTTTGTTTGTCGACTCAACACAAATTTTGTTATTTTTTCCGATGCTATTTTATATATTATTTTTCACTTGTTTGCATGCATAAAGTATCTGTAACCTAAATTGCTATTTTAATATATTTAATGTTTTGATTGTGTACAACAAGTCCCCCTCTCCCAGGTATTTTGAGCAGTAGAATTTTATAAAATATAAAATTATTAAATATAAAAGTGTTAAATAAAATTACAAAATAAACATTCATTGATCAGTACTTTTTACTTTTAATATTTATGTACATTAAAAATCAAAAACATTTTACTTTTACTCGAGTAAAATTAAAGATTTGTGTGCTTCGTCCACCACTGGTAAACATTCTTTCACTTTCATAAGCTCCTGCACTTAATAAGCTCCTGCCTTTCGTAGTCTGGAAGAGTGATGCAACCGTGCAATGGATAACCCTCCCAACCAGAGGCCTCTGCTTACGCAGAGCCAAGCTCAAGATTTACGACTCCCTGCAGTTATGGCCGTACTTCACTGCTACGTCTTGCTTCCAACTCTTCATCTTCTGTGACGAGGTAAACCAGAGGGGTCTGTCAGCACCACAGGATTCTCTTGTGGACTTTTTGAAGAGAGTGGTGGATGTGGCACCATGAAGACTGAATGTGTTTACACTCACAACATGTCTGGAGGTGACAACACATTCCAGCCCGGGCCTATGAATAAGCTTGAGTCACAGTACAGCCATATCTCAGCCATTGTAAGACCCAGGAGGACACATGAGTTTAAGCTTTTCAACAGGATTGATTTTTTTTTTTTTTGAAGCCGTGCATTTCCCCAATGTGAATATGTAATGGTAGGAGGAGCTTTCTGACAGTTTAGTGAGAGATCTTTGCATAGTATGATGGAGAAAAAAAGACCTTTTGCTCATACTTTTAGCTCATATTAGTCATGTTTTAATTGAGTTTGTGGTCCAAATTTAAAGTATTAAAAAAATGATGTGCACTGTAAAAGAATTGAAAAACTAATGACACTTACGAACCTTTAAGTGAACTAAACACATACAGCACAACTAGTAAACAAATTATTCTCTGTTTGTGAATCAGGCTTTAAGTATTAATAACACAGCCCTTGTTTTCCTTGGGTTTTAGGGCACCATGGCATTTCATCTGAAGGTTAGATAGGCCAGTTGTTCACCACAAGGCTGTAAACAAAAGCAGCCTCTGAACACCAGTCCACGTTAATTGATAGGAAACAGGATCCTTTCAGACCAGGGATTACCGTCGGGGAAATTGATTGGTCAGCAGCTATGCTCCTGAGCCAGAAAAAGTGGCACCTGTTAAAATTGCTACTTTTAAAAAGGCCACAGAAAGTTATTTGGGGACCGCTGCCATATAAAATGGCTACATGGATCATTAACAGGAGGGTCTGTTTATTTGGGGAGGTGATTAGCGTTTGAGCTGTAGGCCACAGAATGCCACACACACACACACACACTCTTGTTGCACAGGCACTGGACTTTGTGTACCCACTTCACATAGTCATAGATATACATTCAGTGACCTTGAATCTGGGCCTGTTTCCAAATCTGCATCAAGAGATGTTGACTTAGAATGATAAATAGCAAGACTTTGGATGATAATTATATTGCCTAAATCCCTGATATCTCTAATACCTGTGTATGTCTTCGGCTGATTTTATATACTCTCCGGAGGATGCTTCCGGAGAAACCGGCTGGGCTGACTCTAACTCAATTATGTGGGTGGTGGGTGGGCCAGTTATGACAGAAGGCTAAGGTATGGTTATTCTAAAACTTGCAGAGGTGGACATGGAGAGACTGACTGAAATGTTTTGGCAGCAAATGCCTAAAAAAACCTCCCCTCATCCTTTGATAGCACATGGCAGTGCTTGAAGCAATGGCTTCCAAATAGGCCAAAATTCACATCAGTGACTCAGAATCAGCACCTAGAAGCACTGGTAGCACTTTACAATAAGGCTAAATGTGTTCATTTTAGTAAATTAAAAAAAAAATGAATAAACAAATAAAATAAAACAAAATTATGTTTTTGCAGCGTTTATCAATCTTGGTTAATGTTAATTTATACATACCACTGTTCAAAAGAATCAAGATTTTTTTTAAAGAAATTAATACTTTTATTCAGCAAGGATGCATTAAATTCATCAAAAGCAACAGTAAAGACAATTATATTTGAAATAAAATGCTGTACTTTTGAACTTGCAAAGAATCCTAGAAAAAAAATTTATGTCTCACATTTTCCACGAAAAATTTATATTATGCAGCACAACTGTTTTCAAAATGTTTCTTGAGCTGCAAATCAGCATATTAGAATGATTTCTGAAGGATCATATGACACGAATTTCAGCTTGGCCATCTCAGGAATAAATGAATTAAGATATTAAAATAGAAAACAATTATTTTAAACTAATAATATTTCACAATATTACTGTTTTTACTGTATTTTTGGTCAAATAAATGCATCCTTGGTGAGCATAAGATACTTACCAACCAATAACTTTTGAATGCCAGTGTATACACTTTTGTTCAATGTTGACTTTTTTTTTTGTTTAAATAATAATGAACTTAAATGCTAAAAATGCAGTAGAAATTAATTTAAAGAATATTAACAAAATGAATGAATGCTGTGAAAGTGCTACTTACTGTAAGTTTATGTTAGCCACAGTATTAACTAATGTTACCAAATAGAACTCTATTGTAAAGTGTTACGAAGTACTTTAGACACTAATACCATACTGATTCTGTCAGACTATGTTACGTGTCTGTGTGTGTTTTCTTTCCCCACGTGCTCCAGGTTATGCTTATGTCCTTATTTGTTTATCTTCCTGTTCCTGTCATCATAGTTCATTAGTTTCTCCCTGTGTCTCATTATTAGTTATCCTCCTCACCTGTCTGCCCCTCGTTATCTGCCCTATTTGAGTTCTAGCCCGTTCTGTTCTCCTTCATCAGGAATTGTATATGTCTACCCTTGCTATGTGTGTTTTCCTTGTTCCCTTGGTGTGATTAAAATCTATATGTTTGAGTTCCACTCCTCGCGCCTTCGTTTACGTGCTCCTCACAGTAGCGAATTGTGACAGATTCCCAATGTGCCTCATTCTTCTGACACAAAATAATGGCTAATGATTAAGATTAGCCCACTGCACCACTAAAATTAAGAAAATTAAGAGTAACAGCTCTCTTTGTCAGTTTGTCTTGAATGCGGTGTAAGATTTGTAAATCCTTTGATAGCAAAATGTTTCCTCATTAGCAGCAGCAGTACTGTATGTCTTCCTGGCACAGAAACAGGCCTGTAACTCCAGGCACATGCTCCAGACCAGATTAGAGAAGTCATCTCTACTACACAGTCATTTGTTCCTCATGGGCATGTAACCTCACGCTGTTCTCTCTGAGACACACCTGAAAAATTAAAGCTAGTTGGGTCAGGAACACATTAGAATTGAAACCAGTATTTAGGGCATGTGACCGATAACCACATTTCTGTTGCCGCAATTAAGCACAAGCAAATACTTTTACATATACGACAAGAAACCACACAAGAGGTAATTAAAGCAGGATCGATGTAACACTGGGATCCGGCTGCAATGAAGGGTCCGGAGAAACCATTTTATCCGAGTGGCATGTGCACGTGATAATGACGTTCATATGTCATGTTGAAGGGCAGAGAGGCCTGTGCAGTTGGAATGATGAGTGAGCTTCGCTCCGCAGCTCTGACGTGCCCCTAGCCGTTCAGAAATCTTTCAGCACAACGAGGGTCAATTAGGTGGAGCGCACATAACCGCCGCATTACAGAATGGCTTTGTATAGGTAATTGAGTCCATATGCCAGAGCATACAGCACCCAGAACGTGCATGAGAGTGAGGCTTTAATCCAGGAAGGTGGCAGATACCCAAACCCCACCAGTGTTACTTCAGGGGCTTGAGAAAACCAAAACAGAATCTGCTGCACTTTAGACAGATCCACCGAGAGGTCTCGCTCTCTCGTGGAGATTTATGAATGCTCTGGGATTACTGCTAGGCAACTAAATGCTGAATTTAGGGGTCAGATGATGATAATGAAGATGATGTAGGGAAGTGCGGAGTGATGTGGCAGACCAGGCAGAAATAAAAGTGGACTCAGCCAACAGAGAGTATCAGTGTGTTTCAGAGGAAGAGGAAGCGGGCGGTTGATTTTGGCAGCATGCGGTTCCTTGTGAAATATGCTACCACACAGTCGGTGGAGCGTTCCTGACTGCTTGACACAATGATGTAGCTCTGAAATCCCAGAGTTCAACACGGGACGAGCTACAGTAATTCTCCATCCTTACATAGCCGATTAGCACATCATTCAAGACGCTAAGGGTTGAAAAGGAGTTATAGCAATATAGAAAGTTGGGAAAACACTGCACATTTTTTATCTCCCACTCACACACATTAACAGACGGTTCCAGACACACACACACACACACACATTCTCTAAACAAGTAAGATGTTGGCTACTCTCTAATTTGTGTTTGTCTCAAGGCCAGTCCCTCAAATCAATCCCAGCGCCTCTTTAGCAGCTTGTTTAAATGGGTTGATGTTTCTTCGGTGAAAAGCTTAATTATTTACTTTGAATGTGCCTCACAAGGGGACCACGAAATGGTAATTGCAAGCTACGCTCACACTCGCTTTTTTTTTCTTCTTCAAGCCCTTTTTCGTCTAGGTTAGGATCTGGCTTCAGTTGATTGGCTGTGTCTGACAACACGACGGAGAGAGCTGACAGACAAACTGTCTTTCCAAACGATCGCTATTCCAAAGCAGATCAGAGCACAAATGCTGGACCTTACATCATGCTGGATTACAAAATCCTATTCTTCCTGCCAACCAAGTGCTGTGGTCTTTCCATGTATTGAAATATGTTTTTGTTTTTAAGGAAGCTAGATGGTGTGCCACCAACTTGTGAGATGCTAAGGGCTAATGTGTTTTGGTTTTCAAAGATCACCATATTTAAAAACCATTACAGCTGATGCAATGTAAATCAAGTGTCATAGATGAATCATTCTACAGTTTAGTTACATAAATATACTAACGTGAGCAGGAAGATTTTGATTTAAAAGGACTGCGCAATGAAATTGAAATAAAATTGAAATTATAATTATTAAACCGCAAAAGGCAGCAATTTTTACATTAAGAGTGAAAAAAATGTGAATGTGCCAGGTTTACTTCATTTTCACAGCTGCATAATTTGTATCCCTTTTGTGGCCAGATAAGTGTATTAAAACTTTTTTCCCAGCTACACAGAAATTTCCACCAAAATAAAAGCTGGAGGATTTAACATCATGCCATGCCACTTGTACAACAAATGTATTACGTTTGTCTTTTTGCCTTGATATCTAATAAGCAGCAATACGAGATGATTTTTAAATGTTTGTCTTATCGCAGTTCAAATCATAATCACACTATTTGTAATATGATTTTTGTTCCAAAACTTGCAGCCCTATTTCTAACAGAAAGCTGAAATTTCCAGGAATAGACAGCATCCTCATTTGCAAGATCAACACCTACTGACTGTGCTGCATCACAGCAAAAATACCTGTGAGGTAAACAAGCATGAAAAATCTCTGCATCAAGCTGACAGGTTCAGAAACATCATCACGCATCCAATTGATGAAAATGACAATTGCACGCATCCTACTCCTTGCCCACAGGCCATAGACCAAAGCAATGACGATTAAAAATGTGTACATTGTGCAAGCATGAACACAGAGGAATCCAATTTGTCACGGCTGTGTGGTTTGGAAGTCTGCAATACACGCTGATGCCTTTCTTCTGGCTGAGCTTGGTAGGGATATGCCTCTCCTGAGCTGCTTATACAGCGTGGGCGCTCTGAACAAGGGATATATGCTCTAGTCTCGGTGACTAATGACCAGAGATGCATAGTTTTCTGACTTAATCTACATTGTGACTGCAGAATAGAGATACTGTACTATGGATTAGAGTTACACACCTTTTTTCAGGTTGACCTATGAGCAATGTAATGTATTCTAATGTATCTCTATCTTGTGCTACAAGTTGCATGCACTTTGAATAACCGCAACAAGGAGCACATAAAGATAATTGCATCCAAGAGCTTCTTTCTTCAGTGTTCTGCAATGAAAATCAAACATGACCACAATAATTGTTTTCCAAATGACCATCACCAAATAAACTCTCTCTTTGCACATGTGATTACATTAACCAGTCAATTCTGCTTAGTCATCAACCTGCCAAAACAATGGTTTATTACCCATTTTATGAGCTAAAAGACCCTTTAAAACAATCAATAAAATTTGCTAAAAGTCAGCGTAATTCTGTGCCGGGATCTTCTCATTCAGATGGGATTCCCAGGAACCTTTACGAGACCTCCATGCAAGCCAAAAAAGCTTTGTTGGAGGAGGAAGCCACAGATGGACTGCTCGCGAACTGTCAGAAACAGACGCTGCTCTACAACACCCTGTTATGTTCCAGAACCAACTGGAGACGGATAAATATTCATAAGAGTGGAGGAGACGTGTGGCTAAAGGTTTCCTCTCTCTGATATCCTTTTGAATATTTAAATCTGGCCATAAGGGACCCTAGACTTTCCTAGACCCGCGGGGTTAACCTCAAACAGGTTTGATCTCCTTCTGCTAGCTTTGGACAAGAGTTACACTGTTACGCATTTACATTAATGCATTTGGCAGATGCTTTTATCCAAAGTGACTCTCAGTGCAAACTGAACCCCTGACCTAGGTGTTGCTAGCGCCATGCTCTACCAGTTGAACAATTACTGAGGCTGCAATGGCAGATTAGAACTCATAACTGTAAGACATTTGGGATGATCATGCTAAATTATTGCTATATAACACTATTACATTTTCAATTACTTTGATAGCATAATAAACATACTATAAAAATCTAAAATGATTAGTCTGGGATCTATAACAACAAAAAGGCAGACTGAAGCAGGCTTGTATTAATATAAAGAGGGTAAAGGTCAAATATCGATGCTTCTCTCACCTACGTACACTGCATTTTAGCTGTGTCATTAAACACTAATGAGAGTGAACACTTCACGTCATGCAGAATGGGGCCTGTGGCCATCTAACACCTCAGAAGACACTCCTCTCCGACAGAGAGGGAAAACCTGGAGGTCTGCTGTTCGAGTGGTTGTGATGTCACAGCACCCTGAGGCTGGATACAGATGGTGGAGGCACAGACAATCTAACGCGTGTTAGCTAGCACTTCATAAATATGCAATTACCTTTCACATTAGAACATGAAAAGTAAACAAAAAAGGAAAATAAATATCAAAAGAAACATTTTTAATAAAATAAAATATGAAATATACATTCAATCTCTTTATGAATAAATATGTAATGCTAATATTTAGGGATGTAAAGATTCACTCAACTCACGATTCGATTCACGATTTTTTTAACAAAATGAGATTTAAGACAAATTAAAAATGAAATGTGTCCTTTTATTATTGCTTGGACAAAATACTGTACGTTTCTTTGTGAAATTGAAATATAACACTATAATAATATACTAATATAGCACTTGTAAATGATTGCTCTTTTGTTGGTTTTGATTGCTTCTATTGTCCTCATTTGTTAGTCGCTTTGGATAAAAGCGTCTGCTAAATAACAAAAATTAAATATATTGTAAATGTGAATAACAAAACTAAATTGAAATTTTAAAACAAGCCCCAAATCAAATAAATAAGTAACACAAAAAAAATAAATCTATTCATATAAACAAACTAAGGCTTTGTCTGTGCTCTTTCCATTTAAAATTAGAGGCAACCACTGCATTTTAATCATGATCCAAACAATGATAATGCATACATGCAACATGAGCCATTTTTAATCTAAATTACATTGTATAATTTCGAAATTTGAAGCAAAAACAGAATGGTTTGACTTCAGTTTTGTGAAACAATGCATAAAAAATATCTGCATGAAACAGAAGCAGCAGACGAGCTGAATGAGACGCAGATTCACTCTCTGCCAGCAGGCGGCGCTTAAAGTGTTTCCTTGGTTTCCGCTGTAAACAAAGCAGCGCTGCACTTATGAACTTTAATATGCATTATACAGAGGCAAGAGGAAAAGAAAAAATACCATCGACAGAGAGTAAGTTCCCCTCAGACATACATTCATATAAACTCCTACCCCTAATTGAATCGCGATTTGTTTAGCATCTCAACCGATTTGAATCGTCACATATTTAAATCGATTTTCAACCGGCTCGCGGTTAATCGTTACATCCCTACTAATATTTAATACTCTGATTCAAAATCCATCAGAAATCCTCAACAGATGGACATTTGGAACAGGATTTAAATTTTAGGGCAATTAGTGTTTATGGTAGGAACATGATCTCAGCTCTGTCCTGATGAGGCGAGAAATATGGAGCTTTAAATGTTTAATGAATGCCAAATAAATAACTAATTTCTTCATATGCAGTAGTCTCACGTATCTGAGCGCCTTCAGTGAAATTCACATCATGTAATCAAATTGGCTGGACACTGAGCATGCTTGACCGCTCTCTGCTGCATGTTAATTGATCTAATATGAAACGCTTTGCTTACTCGATTTCTGCGATAAGTCAATATCTTGCGGGCTTTCTTTTTAGCGGCCATGTGTATGAGAAACCATGTTTGTGGAGGGAAGACAACTCATTACCTTTCCCTCTTGTTCACATTAAAACCAGTGAATTGAACACAATGTTTTTCAACATGAACACATGACGCTCCAAAGAGTTTTGAAATATAATAGTTCCAAAAGGACACACAAAATGGAACTAATGTAAGTCAGATTTTATTTTGCATTACTTACTTATGGAATACACTTATGTTTTGCATTAAGCACAGAAAATCACTGATGGTTGACTGAAAATATTATTTTAAACAATCCAAAATTATAACTGTTAATTATTAAGGATGCAAAATACTACCAAACGTTTCAAGGCCACAAACTAAACTCAACTATCGAACAGAATCTAGAAAGCAACCTAAAATATGAATTGAGTTTAACCAAGTCCAATGACATTTAGTTGTTGAAAATACAACTCAAATAATGTTGGCGCAGCTAAAAAAATAAATAAATAGCACAACATACCACAAAGTAGAGCTGATTAAGAAGTCATGCACTGATTATTTTGATCATCCAGTGTGTGCTTGGATGGAGTCAGTGGCATCTGTTTTCATTTAAAAAGGGTCATCACCACTAACCTTGGAGTAAAAAGAACCAAAGCCAAGCATCAAACAAACAATAAGGCTTGAGTCTAAAAATATGAATCAGGAAAAACATCCTGCGAGCATATGTTCAGTTTACAGAGACACTACAGTTAACATTAACACCTAGCATAATTGCCGCATGCTTATCAGCATTGCGACTCAGCGAAGGTGTGATGAGAAGCTATTCAGAGCAACAGTTTTTACACCCAATAAAGAAAAATTAAAAGTACTGCCCTGCTGGGCTGGATCACACCTTCAAATTACCCCCCTGAGTGATCCATAACCATCTCCCAAGTGCAAATTATTCAATCTGCTACAGTACGGAGTGTGCTGCTGATACTCAATATGTTCATAATGCCGTGGCCTCATCACATAAGGCTCTCTTTATTACCTGCAGCTGCAATTATGAACTTTTCCTTGTTAATGTCGATTCTCAGGCTTGACAATAGGTAATGGTTTCTTTTGACCGAGAGTGAGACCCATGAAAGACACAAGGGTAGATTTTCTTGTCGATATTTGAAGAAGGACGCGCACAATGGCATTGAAAGAGAGTTTTAAAAGGTCTGACGCGACGAGATGTTCCCCTTCAGAAACTCGAGCTGCGTCGAGATTCGCTTTGGGAATGCCCTTGCGTGACCGCGTTCTGAAGCACGTGTCAAATCAGTCCAATGGAGCAGCGAGACGTCACGAGTGGGGTGACGTAAGCACCAGAAAGTATAAAAGCGCATCCAGCATAGCGCAAACCAGCTTTGATGATTTAGCGGAGGGATCCGAGACGGGCTCGTCCTTTTCTCGGTCCTCACCCGTTAGATCCGCGGCTCTCTCTCAGTGTTCGGAAACCCGCGCTGCGGTTTCGCCCACCACCCACCCGAGAAAAAAAGAAAAAAAAAAAAGAAAAAAAGTGGTCGAGGCTATCTCACTAGCTTACGAGTCCTCTGGCCTCCCGTGCCTATGGGGGTCAGAGCGCACTCGACCAGGAGTATGTGTGTGGGTCTCCTCACTGCCCTCATGGAGGGTTATTGATACCCCTGCCACCCTCTGTGCTTCAGGGCTCAGTGAGCTCCGACGAGCGAAAATCCCAGCTGGACGCTTACGCACACAGAGCTGCCCCGTGGCGTAAGGCAGATCAGCTTTTGTTTGTTTGTTTTGGTCCGCCAAGGAAGGGATCTCCGGCGATCAAGCAGACTATAAGTAGGTGGGTGGTCGAGGCTATCTCACTAGCTTACGAGTCCTCTGGCCTCCCGTGCCTATGGGGGTCAGAGCGCACTCGACCAGGAGTATGTGTGTGGGTGTCAACTTGGGTGTGGCCTTGCAGGACATTTGTGCTGCGGCGGGCTGGTCCTCTCCGCACACTTTTGTCCGCCTCTGGCTTGCTTAGTTGGGGACACTTCATTTCCAGCGATATCGTTGACATGATTGCAAAGATATTATTTAAACTGAGCTGGATGTTGACATCACTGAATTCAATGATGAACTGTCTTTAACTGAAAAATGAGTGTTTACTATTGTCATTTTGCATTATTGACACTATTTTCCTAATTAATGCTGTTCAGTTGCTTTGTCACAATCTGTATTGTTAAAAGCCCTATATAAATAAAGGTGACTTGACTTTTACAACCTAGACCTGGCATCTACCCCAGGTTCCCAAGTTCTCTCTTCTTGATGTGCTCATAAGATACACACACAGGCAGGGACTTGGTAGTATGGCACAGTGGGTATTCTCATTCCCAAAGCGAATCTCGACGCAGCTCAAGTTCCTGAAGGGGAATGTCTCTAGGTTACGTATGTAACCATGGTTCCCCGAGGGAACAAGACCCTGCATCCCTGCAGGCGCTACTTCATCGAAGCTGGTTTGCGCTCTGCTGGATGCGCTTTTATACTTTCTGGTGCTTACGTCACCCCGCTCGTGACGTCTCGCTGCTCCATTGGACTGATTTGACACGTGCTTCAGAACGCGGTCACGCAAGGGTGTTCCCAAAGCGAATCTCGACGCAGCATCTCGTTCCCTCTGGGAACCATGGTTACATACGTAACCTAGAGACGTTCTCCTGCCAGTCGATGGAGTGCTGTCTGCCAAAAACAAACTTTATTGATATTTGTCAGCAGAGTTAGGCCAGGGTTTTAATGTATAATCAATGCAAAGCTTCTCCTTTCTATCCATAGTAGTCTCTATTAAACCATAAATCAACAATAATAAAGAAAAAATTAGCATTATTAGTGTGCTGAGGTGGCAAAAAATGGTGGAGGGGCTTTATGCGAACAGAAACGGTGTTACAGATAAGAACGATAGCATAGAACAATTATTCTTGAGGGCTGACAGAAGCAGTGCCTTTAAGCTGTTATCCAAACCACAGACTGATGTTTTTATCTCTTCGGGACTTTTTATGGGTGGACCATATCAGTTGCTGCTCCATCATGTTTCCTGACCCGGGGAGAAAAACAGTGTTACTCTTCAGACCCGTGACCCTCCCACCAAGAGGTTGCATGTTAAAGGGAAAACCGAGAACGAATGGAAAGAAAAAGTGCCGTCTCGCTGCAGATTCCAGGCCCATGAGTTTACTCGTCATCCCGAGATGAATAATGGCTCCCTGTGGTCCTCTGGGAACTATAAACAAGAGCCTCTGGGGCGGCCTCCACTGCAGGCCGCATGCACAAGACCATTATGTGTCTGGTAGCCTGCTGCACCACCTAGATTTCACAAGCCAAGCCCAAACAAAATTCGAGAAAATGACAGACAAAAAGTGCTTCAGGTCATCAGATTGACCTGTTATGCCACTCTGGACGGAAACTAGCTTTAGTTTTACTTAGATACTTGAGCCAAATGACAGAGTTTAAACCCGTTGAGGGCTCTTATATGTCTAGCACTAATTCAATGCTTGTGGAACAGAAGTGAGGAAAGAGGCCCATGAGTGTGCAAGATTTCTGGGATGGATCTCAGTGCAGCTGCGGAGAGGGAAGCACAATATATAGGGCAGCAAATTTATCAGGAACTTTCCTTGGAAGCCCTTATAACTGATGAGTCTCGGTCTGTAAACTCCCTCAGATGGAATTACTAACAGCTGAGGTGCACAACACCCATCTGAAATTTGAACTATTTCAATATCACAGAAGCACCATCCAACACAAACCACGATTGTATTTCTTTAATTACTTTGGACTTGCGACATAATGAATTGGGAACCATGAAAAAAATCTTCTAGATGAAGAGAATGCTGCTTGATCTTCAAATACCGGACAGTTAAAAGTCATCAGTGAATCTAATCAGTCGTACAACTGATGGGCCTCATTTCTTATCTAAACAGATCTTGCACAGAGACACCTCCATAATTCAGGATCCGTGCTGGACGACTGTGTGGGCTGGAGCTCCTGTGATGAAGGGGTCAGTCAAGTGCACTTAGATTTCGGTGCTTCTAAGCGATCGAGTTGATGGAGGCTTTCAGGACGGAGCTCGCTCCCTCTACTCCTGGAGGAGCATGGCTCAACTGCTCATTCAGAGGGCAGACGTGAGGCTAAGCAACCTTGAAAGTGGTATAATATTGCAAGCCTGCAAACAAAACAGGGGCTCAAAATACTTGGGTAATTGATCGCCAGGAAGGGCAAGGGTAAGAAGTTTCCCCTGAGCAGAAACAGGCACAAGTCTGTCCGTCAAGCCACTCTGTCACCTGAAATTATCCAATAAAAGAGTTAGCAAAGGACAGACTTAGTCTTCGACTTTAAAACACACATAAACGTTTGCGTAAGACCTGTGTAATGCGCAGACAGATTGCTTGTTTAAAGTCTGGAGTCTATGTTCTTGCATGTCAAATGGCCCCTCGTTCACATTCCTCAGTCTTTGCTCTCGGTCGATTACAGTCACTTAAGGTGATTTAGAGGTTTGGTTTGCTTATCTAGCAAAAAGCATAAAAAGATCTGTGTTTTGACCAGTAAATAGACCTTTAGGTGCATCATTTTAATGGTTAACGTTAATGCTTTAAGTGCTTAAGCACTGTACAGACAAAACAAGTAGCCTAATGTCTAACTATTAAATCTCAGTTGCTCTAACTTCAAAGACTAATATGGAAATGATAAAAACGTGCCAAAAAACATTGATTAAGCAATGGAACAGTGTGCATATTTATTGGGCAGTGTATTTCTTTTTACACCCTCTTCAGCTTATGAAAGATGGACTATAATAAAAGTGTCAGTAAAGTCTGGCAATAAAAAATGGCTAGTAGAGTCATTCAGCATTGTTTTGGCAAAGCAAAGCAGCACCATCAAATAAGGTGCTTTATCAGAGACAAAGCACAGGCTATCTTGGTACATAGTCTGCTACAATTGCAAGTTGAAGAAAGAGACACCATTTTCAAACCTGTTTACCTACTTTCCACAAACAATACAGCCATTAAGAGAAAAACAAAATTAAAAAAATGTGTACATTCAATACAAAACTAGCCATGACAGCCTATTCACAATTGTGATACATAATTTAGCTTTATGATTTCCTCCTCCGACCTAGGATTTTATTGTACTGTTTGAAATAAATAAGCGTTTATCACAGTCACAATCAAATGTGCTGCAGTTGGCTTATACTGAATAAAGTGCGGCTTTAAAACCAAGGTGACCATATAGTAAATTTATAGGTAACCACTTCACTGCCAACACAAATTTACAGTTAATGTTTATGACAATTGGATATTTCTGCCAACATACCAATAGAGTTCTGAGCATTTCAATTTAATTATTTAAAAAATAATAATAATTGTGACAGCTCACTGTAAATCCAAGAAAGTATATAAAGTCTCTTTTTAAGGCAAGTTTATGTGTATTCATATTAAAGGGGTCCTATTATGCTTTTTCACTTTTTTAATTTTAGTCAGTGTGTAGTGTGTATGTTTGGGCATAAAAAAGATCTAGAAAGTTACAAATCTCAAAGTCCACTGCAAAGGGAGATTTTTAGTTTAAAAAAAATCAATTTTCAAGAACTACAGCTTCCGGGCTTTATGATATCACAAAGCGGCTCATTAGAATTTCATTACAAATAATTCCCGCCTACAGAAATTCGAATGGTTGGGGGGTGGGGAGGGGCGAGGTCGTGGTTAGAACGCTTGGTTGAGTGAGCGCATCAGACGAGATGACGAAGAAGAAGAGCTGCTGTGCTGTAGCCTCAAATTTTTGGCATGTCTAGAA
>NW_015505199.1:435313-476929 GCF_001515645.1 Sinocyclocheilus grahami | reverse complement strand
CTTCTAACGAGATGATGATCTGAATCAGGTGTGTTAACAAAGAGAGACGTGCAAAACATGCAGAGCGGGGGTATGCGAGGACTGGGATTGAGAACCGCTGTTCTAGAACAATTCTTACAAGTACAACACGACGTAGCTGGGCGCCGCGGACAGACGCCGAAAGTCGCCGCCGGTGTGAGTACACTCATAGAGAATAATGTGTTCGAATTTTAAAGCCGTGGCGCAACGCTGCGCTTCTTGTCCGGCGCGCGACCGCCTGAAACGCTGTTTTTTTTCACTTCCGAAAGCGGATGATGTCAGGAAACAGTGGTTGCAATTTACTTTTTAACTCTGTTCCTGAGCATTATAACCCAAATTTGCTATTGTGTGCTGCACACTTTACTGAGGACAGCTTCCACATCACGAGTGAGAAGTGCCGGATTCGCCAAAAGCTTTTGTTGAAAGACAGAGCAAGAGGCGGGGCAGTACTGAAACACTGCCTAAGCTGTTCGCCAATCACAACGCACTGGGACAGCTAACCAATCACATCACATTTTGTTTTTCGGAAGGCGGACCTTCATCAAAGCCGGAACTAATCAAGCCGTTTGTGCCAGCCTGGGGAGAAAGGTATTTTAATAATGTAAATTATGTGAAAAATAATGCGTTTTTCGAACCACCAAGCATGAGAGCATGTTCTAGTACACCCCCAAAACAAAATCAAGACTTTGTAAAAGAGCATAATAGGACCCCTATAAACTAAACTAAAATAAAATACTAACTTAAGTGCATGCTGGAAAAAGGAGCCATTTTTCCTCTGGCTTTTCAATACTTCAAGCTTTCAAGCTTCAAGCTCCACCTGAGAGGCAAATCTAGTAGAAAAGACTATTGTTCTATATTGTGGCACATTCCTATATCCACAGAGCACCAGACAATACCACACAGTAGAGGAGCATTCTCTAAGATTCTAAAGGACACAGGGTTATGGCTCTGCAGCCTCTAGAATACATAGTCATTCTTTAAGAAAGTCTTCAATGCCAACATTCACTGAAAGAGACAGAGACAGGAAGCAAGCAAGAAAAAAAAGAAATTCAATTTGTGTGTGTGTGTGTGTGTGTGTGTGTTTGTGAGCACTGGAGTGTAAAGATCACTCTAATTTAAAATGTGCAATCTTCTTCCATGTTTTCCTTTAGTTTCTGGCCGTCTCTAAATAATATGACAACCAACAGGTGCCTTAAAAACACAGAGAGATAAGGACATTTTTATCTGCCTACTTAAACACATGTGTGTGCATGCATGCAAAGAAAATGCCAGAGCACCAGCTCCGTGTACGACTCTAAACAAAGCTGATGAGTGATTTATGCCCCTCCACTGGTCATAATGAAGCTCAAAGGGAAAAAAAGTAGAAGAATAAGAAAACAGGCACAGAGAAGAAAGTGGCCAGTATGACTGAGCAATTCAGCGCACACATATCACGTCCAGGTGCACATGGTCAGCTGGACAGACAGAGAGAGAGAGAGGGAAAGAAAGAAGGGAGAGATAGGGACAGAGGGTTTAATTCACTGGCTTGGCTAAGCAGTGGCCTGGGAAAAGCTAGGGGGGGGGGGGAATTGGCATGCAAATCAGGTCTGCATGTGGACGCGCGGAGCTGAGCGGGACTTTTAGGAGAACCAGCGTTCACCTCCCATTAATATCACACGCTGTTAATGAGGAGCTGGGGGAGAGTGGCGGAACAGGTGTCGGAGCAGCTACAGAATGGGAATAAAGAGGGCAAAAGCAGTGATCCAAGAGGAATGCCTATGTGTGCTGGGACTGGTGGGGTGGGGGCAACTGCAATGTTCCTGGCCAGAGGGGGGATACGGCTGGCCCACAGGAAGTTTAAAGTTTGAATGCATCCTATTTGAGTGCTATGTTAATATTCATATGCAACTGCATTTACTACCATTCAACAGTTTGCATTACTCCAGTCTTCAGTGTCACATGATCCTTCAGAAATCATTTAAATATGCTGATTTGATGTTCAAGTAACATTTTTTATTATTATCAATGCTGAAAACATTTGTGTTGCTTAATATTGGAATAAAATGTTGCTTAATAGTGAAAAAAACAAAAACAAAAGAACAGCATTTATTTGAAATAGAAATCTTTTGTAACATTATAAATGTCTTTACTGTCACTTTATCAATTTAATGCATCCTTGCTGAATTTTTGCTAATTTACAGGTTTGTTTTTATTCTTCAGTTTAGCAGCTTGAAAGAAAGCTGTGATATAGCTGGTCATGTGATGTGTTTCTCAAAGACGAAAGTGTGACCATCTTTGGGATGAAAGCTAACACAGGAAACTCTTTTTTACAGCACTGCTATTTACTTGCCTCTTTCTGATGGGTGAATTTGAAAAAGTGAGTGAATGACTATAATAAAGAACTATACAACATCCTTGTGCGGCCAGGGAGGAAATGTGGCCATCTGAGGTTCACGTCCACAATAAAGGCGCAATGAAAAGGGAAAATGTTTATTCAATTTTAGAAAATCTCCATCAAGGTCTTCCGTGTTGTTTTACAGCGTTTACAATCAAACGCTTGTCAATTTACTGTCTCTACTGTGCTGCTAACTAGACTACAGTCCATAAAGTATGCTGTAAATCCAAAATAACAATACAAAACTGTTACATAAAACTTGAAATGGGACTGCCAGGCTTAGACACACTAATTTAATATCACCTATAACAAGCATCCTTGGTCCGTCGCCCAGTCCCTCACATTCCTTTTGTGACAGGGTGCACACGGCTGGAATACAAGATGAGGATTTTGGTGCCAAATTCAGGATGAGATACTTAAAAAGACAGGATAACAAGTTGAGAACCTGAACCATAAGGAAACTGACAGGGAAGAGGTTCGCCAGGGGCCACTGAAGAGGCCACGCATTCCAGCCTCAGCGGAACGGTATTAATGGTTGACTGCCTAAATCAATAAGTAACTATTGAAAAAAGCAGGAAACTGCAGAATCCAAAACAAGCAATTAAGTTTTAGAGGGATTTGGTATGGTCATCACCACATATGCATGTCTTGACCACTATGATGGTACACTTTAGTCACAATATTTGAAAATGTCCAAATCAATAAAGAGAATCACTTTGAAGAAAAAAAAGTATTTTTTAATTGGCACCTTTCAAAACACTCAAGGACACCTTACAGATTTAAGCACAACAATACAAGACTAACTATATTTATTAAAGTCATTATAATAAAGAACATCAATATAATCCTAGTATTACAAAGAATCAGCAGTCAACTTTATGTATGCATGTATAAATAAATATAATATAAATATGAATATATGATACAGACCTCCTTGGGAGGGAAACTAGTTCAGTCCAAATAGGGCTTGGGCCTGTTTTTATTACTTGGTTGATTAATATAGTGTATGTTTGTGCATGTCTGCATATGAAAACAAATAAACAAGTGAAGGATATGATGAAACAAGCCACGGCTCCTGTATGACATATGTGGCTAGACACTGTCACCATTCAGATGGAAAAACTGCTGTCCTGTTTATTTTCACTGTGTGCATTTTTGTTAGATGATACAGTGGAACAAACTCTAGTGTAAATCTTGACCCTCATGCATGCAAAGAACATCTGAATAATCAGTCTGAGTTCCCAGTATTTCAAACCGACACACAAAAAAACAGAAAATCTGCATTCTTGCACGTCTTCCCCCTTCAAAAATTAACTTGACTACATCATTTTGGGTTCTTGACAATAAAGTAACACCCCATCATAAAAGCCCAGTGAACTAGAAAATCAGCATGGGGTTAGTTAGGTCCAGAGCATGTGAGAGGGACGGTTGGTTTGGTTTTATGTAGCATTTGCCATCACACCATGTGCTGGGCCCTTCTCCCTGGTGACCAGAGAAGGTGTCTGTACTGAATAACCACTGACAAGCCCAGGATTGAGATGAAGGCTGAGAGGTTAATTGAGTCTCAGTGCTGTGCCTTCCTCTGTGTAATTTACTGTGATTAATGCAGCAAGGTTACTGTCAGACTCATTTTTACAAATTGGCCAAAGCGCAGTAATTAACTGCAGTTCTGCAAAGGAGCTGCAAATATGGCTTCACCAAAATATTCGTTTATGTAATTTAAAAGGAGACACTTTAATGGTGTTCCTGTTCCACATGTGATGTATTGAGGCAAGCTGAAATGCATATTAAAATAATTACGAAGAGCATTGTACAAGCTTTTCAAAAATATGCACCTATGCTCTAGTTATGTATAGATGTTTCTGGAGAGCTTGAACAATACACCCAGAAATGTGCTTGAAGATCTACTGTCACACAAATAAATGCAATAATACATCACATATTCCTTAGATATAAACAAGCTACACTCAGAGCATCTCCTGAGAAGTGGGTTGCTGAAGAAGGAGACATGCATTTCTACATATACTTTAGTTATTTAAAGGGATAGTTCATCCAAAAAGGAAAATTACCCCATGATTTACTCACCCTCAAGCCATCCTAGGTCTATAATGACAAGCTTTATAATGGCAGTGAATGGGTGATATCCAATAGTCCAATAGAAGTCCAAGGTGTTCCATCCAGATGATGTAGGGCATAGGCATAGTGTAAGCTCCGGTGAGAATATGCAAGTCTCGCGCAAGTTTTGTTTACAGGAGCAAAGGAAGTAAAGTTTCCTTTGTTTAGCCAAGGAAAACCAGTCTCTACTTGGCTTTTATCGAAATCCTCTGACATTTTTCTTTACAAATCCTTGTTTTGTACTTCTAATTCATGACCAGTGTGTTGTTTTGCTCTCTACTCTGTGCTTCCGCGTTCGTCACTTCTCACTGGAGCTTACGCTACGTTTGCGTGCTACGTTATCCGGCTGGAACACCACTCTCTCATGTACATGCGTACCAGTTAGCAGTTTGGGTGAACTATCGCTTTAAAAGAACAGTTCACCCAAAAATATAAAAAATACAGCATTACATGACTTGCTCCCCAATGGATCATCTACAGTGATTGTGAGTCCACTGAGTTCAAAATATTGTGTGGAATTGTGAATTACTGTGATTGTGTATTTATCAGCTGTTTGGACTCAATCTGATGGCATCCATTTACTGCAGATCTTAAATGATTTTAAATTAGATGTGATTGGAAATTAAAGTGCATAGTTATCGCAGTTTATTCAACTAGATTCAAGTTGCAATTGGAATAAAAATGGCTTTGCATGAATTTTTCAGCTTAAAAACACTGGGCTAATTAAAGCATCCTCGGGTGCTGACTTGTTCTGTTTTATTATTGTAATTTTCATCACAAACCTATACTAGCTGCATTTTAGATGTGCGTGCTTCACATGATGTGCCAACCACAGCTACATTAAAACACAAGCAAGTCTTAAAAGAAATAATTGAGAATGGCATTATTAGTTAAGACTTCAGGTACAATTTTTGAGATGGAGACAGGAAGAAGCTGGAGCGTGAAAATATTTCTCAGATCTGTGAAGGGAAATGCCAACAGTACGAGACAGTAAAATGTAGAAGGTTTAAGAGGAAGTGACGGCAGTATGTTTTCTGCTGGAGGGCCGGCAGCAACCTCACCATAACCTAAGTCGGCAGCCACTGAAACTTTCCTCTGGAACTTTCTCTGGCAGCTCAAACTTTACTTCAATGAAAATCTCCAAAGGCACACAGATCATAGAATACTCATCAAAAAGGCCTTCCTGCCCAACAATGCGATTTCCAGAGCAAATGTTTCATGTTTCACGTCTTCTTCTGTCCGCGCCTTGTCAACATTTCTCTTAGCAGCTTCTGTGTCTTGTCAGAAACAACAGAACGAATGCTAGACAGAGAAATATTCTGGAATACATCTAAAATACGTTTTTCTTTGTTTTTTCAAAGGCACCTGTTTAAGTTTTCAAAGCTAAAGTACCAGTTCAAATTAAATTTTGTGTCTTCCAAGCCAATACACTCCTATCATTATCTTTCCCCGATGAATATAAAGAGAAGAATGACAAATGTGTCTCATGGCTGAATAAGTTATGCTTTCTGCAGCTGACTTCAATTTAAAAGTCGAGGTGACAAAATGGAAAAAATGCGACCAGCTCGCCTGTGTGAGGTATTCTTTTATGATATGGATGGCTGTATTCCTTTGGCAACAAATTCACTGGGCTTATCACTGGGAGTGTGAGTGCATCAATTTTCCAGTGTGTTCCCTTCAGAGGGATGTGTGCCTGCATAAGATGTGCACATTTGTCAGCATGCACATTATAACCTTGTTTACAAATCTGTGTGCATTCACTCCCAAACTCTATTTCATTTATTTATTCATTAATTGACATATACATTTATATTAAAGTACAACCGATTCCTCCAGTTTTTTTCTTTTTCTTTTTTTGGTTCAGGGAGATGATCTTGGCAGTGTTTAATGCAGGATGTCTTTGCCAGAGAAATGGAAACCAGAGAAAACAAACAGGAATCTGCTCAGATTTCCCTCATTGTGACGCTGACCTCGTTTCTCTCACTTGGACAATCTAAGAGGCTACGGACGAGGGAACAGACTAGTCAAAGATAGAAATGGAATTTCTAGCCAGACGTGTGAACATTTCTCTTCTGTTGAAAAAAGACAAGCAACATGAGTGGCTCGTTCTCACACTAGATTAACTTTAAATCTTTTTAACTTGATGTGAGCGCTTCAGGCGGCATTTATCATTAACACCTGTTAACCAGATTAGCTATTCAGAGTGGGGCGGGTTTGTTTAACAAGGCTATAGTTGCATGTCATCAATTTCAAATTAATCATTCACTTGTGACAAGTGTGACTGAAAAGTTTACTCTAATGAAACGTGCCAAAACGTAGAGCGAAATCTGATCCCTGCTGTTTGGGTGAGATTTGTTCACCTGAGCTTTCTACAGTTTGAAACGTTTTGCTTACAGCTGGCAGATACCTTCTCATAGTCAAATAAGAATTCATATTACGAGATATTTACTAGTGCTTTCTAAAGCAACCTTACACATCCAAAGAGGTTCAGTGATTAGAACAAACCTCTAACCCTAAATATTAAAATGTGCCCTTGTTCTGGTGGATGAATACCTATAATAATGTGGTTTGATGGAGAGAGATGTGTTATTACTTTTCTAATCAGTCCAACTTACAATTTTTACCTGGCAAACGTTAAAACGGGGCAGACAGGCAGTGGGCTTGTCTTGAATTTGGTGGGTAAGCAAGAACCCAGATCACCCTAGCAAAAACAAAAAATAAATGTACTTGAAACACTTTAGTAAGCCTATAATAATGACCTGGTAACCACCATATCAACCAAATACACCATAGAAACCACACAGAATGCACTAAATCTATTCAGTTCACTTAAGCAACCACATAGCAATGCCCTGGTAACCACACAGAAGACCTGAGCAACGCCCTGGGGTAAATATCCAGATTACCAAAACCACATAAAATGCATTAGAACTACTTCCTCCACTACTAGCAACTCAGAAAACCCTCGCAAATCACTCAGAACAGCTTAGCAACTGCACAGAAACACACTGGCAACCACCCTAGCATTGTGTTGATGACTTTTGCATGGGCAAGCACCACTAATGTATCATTAAAGATTGTGAAAAAAACCAATGACATTTACAACAAACTCATTTACATGCTAAATCAATGGAAGGGATGGTATCTACGTCTGCGGTTCTGCCAGAGCTCTGGGCTCTGGGCTCAGTGCTGTAGACTAGAGTAAGCAGCCAACTGCAGTGTTCAGCTCTTGAGGGAAAAGGATGAAGGAAATGGAGAATTGCTGTTCCTAATTAATTATGATGAATTTGCTGCTAGATTACACCAGATAATGCCCATGTCATTACGGCATTACTGCCATTAGAGGTTTGAGGTACAGATGCTTTTGTGTTTAGTGTGTTCATGTGTTTGGTGTGGAGGTGTGTATGTGTGTGTGAGTGTGAATGGCTTGTTTTGGCCCTAGGGACTGTGAGTGAAGGGGAAATGGGGGTTAATTAAACAATCAGATGTAAATACATGGGCAGGTGGTCTACTTTGAAATGGAACATGAAAATCCAATCAAATACAATAACAGCTCCTTAATCCATAGCCTGGCATGTGCCGTCAAAAGGCAGACGCACTTCAGCCTGTTTTCCTGTCTCATTTGCCCTGATGCAGTCCACTTAATTCACGGCTGGCCAAAAAGCTTATCTGGTTTCAAAAGCACTAAGCTACCTGTGAGTGGGCCATTTTGCAGTTTGTGCACACAAAAGCAGTAGTTATATTTTTCTGTGGAGCGCAGGGTCCCTGGTGCATTTTTTGAGCAACTAAAACCCTGGGTTGGTGTTCCATTAATTGGGGTTCAATTGTTTGCCCTTTAACGCTCCTGATGAAATGTGGCGCATGGCGTGCATTCCAGCCCTGTCCCCGGCACTCCAAAAAGTGGACAAATGTTTGCTGTGTGACAAGCCACTAAGCCTGTAGGGAATGACACCTCTTTCTTCAGCACCTCAATCTCTCACTCGCTCGCTCTTTCCATCAAACTCTCTCTCTATCCGTCTGGACAAAAGCTATTAAAATGCAAAATGCTTGACCATTCCACTAGCGTTCTTCTTCTGTTCAGACTTGCCCCTTTTGTCTGATTAATACCTTCATGTCTTTCAGAGTGTCCCCCTTCCCCCTTTGCCCACTTTAGCCTGAGCTCCAGCCCCCCACCCCTAGACAAGCCATGCTCCTCATTATACTACCCGCTTCCACTCTAGTTCCCAAGATTAGGCAAATGAGCTGCTCAACACACTCTATAGACTCCCCTCAAATTGCTAACTCTTTTCAAAAAGTCTAAACAACAAAAAATGGGAAGGACTGAATAATAACTACTCTCCTGTTTGTCCACCCGAGTCACAAATGCTAGGTTCTTCTTTCTGCCTGACGCAGAAACCGTTAAAGCTTACGACAATGGTGACTGTGGCAGCAGTGATGAATAATGAAAACAACTTAAAACTCCAGAGCACACCCTTAATCACACAAAAATTCAGAAAATCCTTCATTTATAGCTTTGCACGTAAAACCCCCTATGAAATTACTGGATGTGTGCTGCTTTCTTTCCAGTGTGACATATTTCCATATTACCAGGATGACTGCAGGATGAGCCATCAATATTTTTTGTCTTTTTTTAAATAAAGACATTTAAATAAGAATATCAGCTAAAAGTGAAAACATTTAGGAGTACATTAGCATATAGATCCCCTAAAAGCTTATACACAAAGACTAAAAGCCTAAAAGCAAACTGTTGATTTCACAAGGGTCTGTTTCTGAGACTTCAGGTGTTTGCCCTACTTACATTTTTAGGGATGCACTGATATGGATACTGGTATCGGTATCGGGACAATACTGCACTTCCGTACTCATACTCGTACTCGTTAAAATGCTCGATACCAAAAGCCGATGTTTACAGCAGTGTGTAAACAGTGCTGTGTCCAGACAAAGAAACAACGACAACTCGTTGGGTATCGATCAAAAATGTTCTATATCGATACCGATACCTTGACTTTGATACCGGTTCCTGAACGATACTTTTTTCGATACCAATTTTATGAAATCAATTTGAACAAGATTACATTATCTAAAAAAAAAAAACTTTGGTTTTATTTTTCAGCTTGTTGATGTTTATACATACTGATAAGCATTAGCAGTTTCTAGCGCTGTCTGCCTGTGCTCTCTCTTCCATGATCGCTGCTCTGACTCAGAGGTTATAATATATTTAATTTCAGCAACATTACATGGCCAAAACACACATGAGACGGCAATCTGAAGTTATTACAAACACTCAATGGTGGTTTAAAGTGAGTTTTGAGTAAAAGCGGAATATAAATCTTATTTATTGTCTTATAGCATGATGCTACAGTTTGCATGAATGGTCACATATGTTACGTTCGGGGACGTAGTGATTGGGTGCCGGTTTTCTTTATTGTAAATATCGTTTTCTCCTGTTTTTGTGTTAGCTAGGGAGTTAGGGAAGAATGCTGTCATTTGTTTCCTTTTCTTTTCACTTAGACTAATTAGAGTCTTGGGTACAGGTAGTGATATGTTTTGTTTGTTGTTTTGGCCCTGATCAATCCCGAAGGGATAGCCTGGTTATGGTGATGCTACAAATGAGACTTAAAAAGCAAAAATAAATTCCCCAACACAAAGGTAACAGCGGTTTCAGACTTTTTTTATTTATGTTATTTTCCCTGACCCTAGACCAGGGTCGTAACACATAACACGCGCTTTCGGTCGTGTAGTATGAATGGACATCTGCATATGATCGGAACTCCACGCAGCTCCCGCGCTACTCTCCATTGGAAATGAATGACTGAATGACCAGTCTGTCGCTTGTCGTTTTTCGGAGATAGTGGAAAGCCGGCTTGAAACGCAGTGGAAACGCCAGTATGACGAGGATCGTTTTAATTTTTAAACATAAACGCACCAGTGTAAATGTAGCCTTACATTTAAGGGGGCTGGGACGCATTCGCACTACAGCCTCACGTGTGCGAAAGTGAAAAAAGTGACGTGACGTGGCCAAGTATGGTGACCCATACTCGGAATTAGTGCTCTGCATTTACCCATCCAAAGTTCACACACAGCAGTGAACACGCACAGCCATTTTTTTGCTGCGGCGCGCGGGGGGCAGCTGGGGGTTCGGTGCCTTGCTCAAGAGCACCTCAGTCGTGGTATTGAAGTTGTGTGCGCCACATCTCTGAGTGTAACCGGTGTAAACTATACTGAACAAAATTATAAACACTATTAAAAATAGGCTAGAAATGTGGCCAAGTATGGTGACCCATACTCGGAATTAGTGCTCTGCATTTACCCATCCAAAGTTCACACACAGCAGTGAACACGCACAGCCATTTTTTTGCTGCGGCGCGCGGGGGGCAGCTGGGGGTTCGGTGCCTTGCTCAAGAGCACCTCAGTCGTGGTATTGAAGTTGTGTGCGCCACATCTCTGAGTGTAACCGGTGTAAACTATACTGAACAAAATTATAAACACTTTTGTTTTTGCCCCCATCTACGACCATCACCTCATGTTGCAGCATGATAATGCACGGCCCTGGAATGGGAGGGAGGTTGAATTCCTGGAAGCTGAAAACATCCCAGTTCTTGCATGGCCAGCTTACTCACCGGACATGTCACCCATTGAGCATGTTTGGGATGCTCTGGATCGGCGTATACGACAGCGCGTTCCAGTTCCTGCCATTATCCAGCAACTTCGCACAGCCATTGAAGAGGAGTGGACCAACATTCCACAGGCCACAATCAACAACCTGATCAACTCTATGCGAAGGAGATGTGTTGCACTGCGTGAAGCAAATGGTGGTCATACCAGATAGTGACTGGTTTTCGGACCCCTCAATACAGTAAAACTGCACATTTTAGAGTGGCCTTTTATTGTGGCCAGCCTAAGGCACACCTGTGCAATAATCATGCTGTCTAATCAGCATCTTGATATGCCACACCTGTGAGGTGGATGGATTATCTCAGCAAAGGAGAAGTGCTCACTAACACAGATTTAGACAGATTTGTGAACAATACTTGAGAGAAATAGGCCTTTTGTGTACATAGAACAAGTATTACATCTTTGAGTTCAGCTCGTGAAAAATGGGGGCAAAAACAAAAGTGTTGCGTTTATAATTTTGTTCAGTGTAGTTGGTGTGTCCGATACCCAATTTTGTTTCTATACCCAATATTTTAAATAATTACAAATGCTATGAATATACAGGACTTGTTCTGTAAAAAGTAGTATCAGTGTGCATCGCAACACATTTTGTGTTACGCAACAGCACCATTTATTCTGCAAGGAAGGCAGGGAGAAAACACTCAGAGATATGCTTTGATTCACTCCATACAATGCAACATAAACAAAACCAATGCTCCCATGCATCTAATCTGAAAGATGTCACAAGAATGACATTTTTAAAAAGCCTCTTCAAACCCTGTCCAGCTAAAAGGCATCTCTTTTTTCCTCTCTCTCCCCTTTATCTCTCTCGGTTTCTTATTTCTAGATTGGTTTTCAACTGACAAGGTCATAGGTCAGTAAGCAGCAGCAGTGTGTGTGCATGTCTGTGTCATGGTGCCTCAGGCTGCGATCAGGGCTGCAGTGAGCAGCACAGAAGGCAGGCAGGAAAATCCTGACATGCAAGCACAGAAGATATGGAGCCTTTCACTGTAATGAACACAATCTGCTGATGGGATAGTGGGCTCACAGACAATGACATTTGCCCTTGGTGAGTGGTGGTAACCACTGATTACATAACAGAAAATACAATTAAAAGGCATAGTTCACTGAAAAATTTCTGTCATTATATACTGTATGATCATGTGTTTTTAAACTTGTATGACTGACTTTCTTCTGCAGAACACAAACGGAAACTTTTTGACTCTTTTCCATAAAATAAAAGCAGTAACCAGCTCCCAAAGCACCATAAAAGTATTATAAGATTGGCCCATATGATTTGCACACTTTGAAGTCTTTGTCTTTTTTTTCTGAGAAATTAACTGAAAATTAAAGTCATTATTTCCTTTAAAATTATATAGTTCACTATATAATATAAGTTTCAATAAATTTAAATATGATGTTGAGGATGTGCCAGGCCAGGTTTTAAGCCAATGAAGCTGAACGCTATTGGTCACATGACCAATTAGAACACAGCAAGATAGCTACAACATAATGACATATTTCTTTACTGAGGGTTAATAAAGCATGAAACAATGAACATTTTTGTTTTTGGATGAAATATTTTTACTGAACGAACAGCACATTTTTTAATTATTGCACACATCATATACATTTATGCTTGCAAATATATTTCATAAGAGGTTTATGGAGTTGTAAAGTAGCACTCTAACCTTCAAAAATTAAAAAAATTGATTCATAAAAAAAAATACCTAACCTAGCCTAAATTCTACAGATTTGATGGAGATGCTCAAATCACCAACAGACCCTGGTTCTAATTCATCAAGAGGGCCAGAGACACTTATTGTCTAGAGATGAATAATCATAAATTCACTTTTGCAATAATACTCTACAGTCCACAGTAGTGGTGTCTATGGCTTGAATAGAGTAATATAATTCTGAATTTCACATACATTATATTTTACCCAGATTAAAATATCAAGTATCTTAGTGCCTCTCAGACACAAGCTGCCATCTTTGGTGTAAAGAACGCAAATCTCACCCTCTTCTCTAGTACTCTCTACAGTCTTTAAACGCAAGCGCAGCCATTGAGAAGGTGACAACAGGCACAGCATGACGAAACGTCCTCCTCTTCAGTGTTCAGTTTTACGTGGATTAATCAGTAGAAAGCTCTCAGCGAACTTCCACAAATGCCGGACCTGATGGTTGAGAGGCATTGCTGCTCTTTAGCGTGAAGGATGTGCATTAAGAGGGAAGGAGAGAGGAAAAGAGCAGGAGAGAGAGAGATGTGAATGAGAGATGAGAGAGTGTGGTGATATGTTCCCCGCTGAGGTGATAGATGCATTTATGCAAACTGAGGGGTAAATCAGCTGAGAGTTGTCTGGCCTGCTGTGCATAGGCAGACTGCATGTCAGATTACATTGTGTTTGACTGAAAAGCACGCTTGTACAGGTGAATATAGAAGTCTGACTTAATCTGGGAGTGATCAGCGCCACAAGGAAGGGAGGGTGAGGAAAGTGGTGTGAGATGAAGCAGTGTAGCCGACAGGGTGAACCCTATTTATCACACTCAGCTGAACACCATTTTCGCCTGAATCCAGGCTGGAATGGCACCAACACACCACTCATATATAACTGGGAGACAGAGAGCGAAGACACCTTTGTGTCCTCTAGTATGAATAAATTCAGCTGTTGGCATGTAAAATTCTTCTATTTTGTGTGCACGGTTGTGGACGTGGCACATTATGCTGTGAACTGGCAACAAAAAGGGGATATAATAGACTGCATCAGTATTTTGTCCAGTACAAATTGCCTGGGGTAATGTATCAAGCCTAGGTGGCATGCAATGGACCGGGAAAAAACTATAGCACACTGCTTAGTCATCGTTTAGGTTTGTGGACATCACTGAGGGCCACTACATTTCACATTGCCCAGAAAAAAGACTGGGCGTTACCCTATTTTTAGACTACAGTTATTGTATGGTAGACCTGCCACATCTCTAGCGGTGTGAAAGATGGCTTTAGAGCCAACATAGGGCTTGACCTGGTGAATCCCCCAGACAGTACAATTACAGCCAAAGAAATGAGTCCCAGAGAATCAGACATTTCACTCGTGTTGGCATTAGTACCACCACCCTGAAAACCTTTGAGAAATTATGTCTGACATTTGCAGTTAATTAGCGCTGTTTTTTAAGGCAAGCATCACTAATCTTATGGCACAATCTTAAAGTCAGGGATTTGAGCACACCCCAACCCTAAATATTAAGTTTTAGCATTTAACTCATCATGAATGATAAATCATGTGGCTTGTTCAAGAGAAGTGTGCTTCTACTTTTCTAAGCCATCTAACACATGATTTTCACCTGGTGAATAATAAAAGTCAAAAATGTTTCCATAGACGTATTAGCCATATGTAGGGATCAAGATATCAAAGACTTGAGGATGGTCTCTTTTAACTTCGGCTACTACCCACCTAGCAACAACTTAGAACACACTTGCAACCACACTTAATGTTAAAACAACTCAGAACAACCTTAACATTCCGTAACCGTAACAACCACCCACAAGATCCAAACATCATTTTTTTCTTTTTAGGCAAAGTAAAAATTTGTTTTGTCAACAACCTGTCCACTTCCACTTCAACCTTTGCTGTAAACAAGTATGGTTAATCAAAAAAAAAAAAAAGGATGACAATGTAATCTCTATTTGATACCTTTGAAGAGTAGATCACAGCCACAGTGTGTAAAGTTCAGAAAGGAGCAATGAGGTTTGGCTAAATAGAGGATATGTTCTGCTCAGACTGAATAGAGTCACTCAATAAGTCCAGATGTGTCTTTCTGTGGCACTCAAATTACTGTAGGTCACTTCTCTTAGATAACACATCTAGCATCGGCACTGACCAAAAATCGATGAGTGTTGGCTTACCTCGCTTTAGAATGCAGCCCAGTGCCATGTCAATAATCTTACCATTTACAGAGTAATCCTCCTGCAGCTGCTGTTCACTTCATTTGAGCGAATCCCATATAGAGTACGTTCCATTGTGACCAGAATGGGTTTTGAGTCATAAAACAAAAATATGTCCTGCTAAAGCTATAAAAAGCATTTTTACAGTCTATGTGAATGATCGTTTGCAACCCATTATACTTCCATAATTTGATATATTTCTTGGGGAAACAGGACATTCAGTGAGAAAAATGTAGACTTAAATTTTATTCATCAAGAATTAATTGGATCATGAAAAGTGATTGTTACACAGCACAATATAGCTAATGAATTTGTTAGAACAATATCTGAATAGCTATTTGGCTATTGATCAGCATTTGTCCAATAGTCTGCATGACTTACAGTGAGTGACATCAGCAGAATTAGAAAGACACTAACAGTAGCTAACTACACCCTGGAGTTGTTTGGGGGATATTTTCAAACACTAATGATGAAAATAACTAATAATAATAATAATAATAAGAGTATTTATCTTTTACAAAAACAATAAGGGTCTCAATAAGGGTGACAGCATTAAATTAATTACTACAATTAAGAATACTGTTGTGCACCAACTCACTGAATCATTAAGTTTTAACCAGTTCAATTAAATGAACCATCTGAACAAAATTATTCTCTAAAGTTAATTGGTTCACTAAGATGAATCGGTTTGTTGAAAAGAATCAGTTTGTTTGAATGGGTTATTTAACAGACATAACAGACATTTTTGCAGAACACATTTGATGATTACTTAATTCTGCAGTGATAAATGTGTAATACAATAAGGCATAGATAGCGATGTAGTAATGTAACTTATTCAAAAACATTTTTAAAACATCTTATGTCATGCTGAAAAATAGCATCACTACTTTTAGTTAGCTACTCCCCAAACGATGATCCAATAGCACAACAGATTTAAAAAAAAACTCCTCCAATCTCCATCCCAAAAGACCCTTGAAAGTCAAAAACCACATGAATTCTGTCAATTCATTTCTGACCATCACACCCACTCTTTATTATTTCATTTTCACAACTTGCCCAAGATCCGATACAAGACATGTTCGAAATCAGCATGAAGCAAGACCATACTTTGTCGTAATGGGAAAAAAAATGCAGCAAAGTCCGTACTCTTTCCAGCTACGCTGGAAAACTCATTGCTTTTTCTATCAAAACTAAGAGCAGGAGGCATTCCTCAGGCGAGCTGTGCCAATCAGTCCTAAAGTGAGGTCAAGGTGTCACTTCCCCTCCCATTCCTCATCGGCGGGTGTTTATGTCACAGCTTTGAATGTAATTCTGTTGGGACAGAATATGTAATTGGGTTTGACTGAGTGTGAGTATTATGTATCTGTCTTCAAATCACTGATGATTAGGCGTTTGTTTGATGTGTGAACATAAGGTTTCACTTAACACAGTGAGTCCTTGACAAAATTCGCGTCTAGCTTTCTGTGAAAACACAGGTCCTAGTGTGATTTTGCGGATGAGGGTACAATCACTGGGAGTGAATGATGGGGACAGGGTTAATCAAGGCTGGGATTATTTGAGGTGTGCTGAATTTTAAAAGTGGCTTTGGGCTTCTTGTACCTCACAGCTTTGTTCCTTTGAAGTGCAAAACAAAACCAGAAAAAAATTTTCAAAAATACTTCCAAGGAAATAGCAAGAGCCAACCTGACATCTAAAAGAAAAAAATATTTGGAGATATGATTTTAAAAAAGATGAAACAATAATTTAGTATGCTACAGACTCTAGTCTACCAGGCATTTTGTTAGAAATCCAGACTAAAATGGACAAAAATATAATTTATATTTCTATATTAATTTTGGACAGGGCAAATTTGAACCTGTCTTACTCATCTAAGCACTCCAACATGTATGGAGCATGTGTGTTACACGCTCAGCCAAGGCCCAGACGTGATGTTCTGTCTTCATTAATCACTGCTGTGCATCATATACCATACTGAGGACAATCTGGGAATAGTGAGAGAGAGCTGCATCTTACAGACAACCATCTACAGCTTCTAGCAGTCTGACAGAACTGACAGCCTCTAAGGCCAGTCCAGGGCAGATGGACCACACTGTCAGGGTGCAGATGATCCACGGCAAGACATCAGAGAGGGAGCTATTCAAGCAGAGAGTCCAATCTACCAAGCAGGCAGAGATCCAGCTGTAGCCTGACTTACCCTGCCCAACAACATCCAATCCATTTAGCCATTGGAGCCATCAGTGTCCAAAACGGGTATAATGACTTGAAAAGAGCAGATTTAAAATCTCATTTTCTTTCCAGAATGTGTCTTACCGCCTTAATTCATGTTTGTACGCAAAATGGGGATGAATGATCCAGCAACTCCCGGCCGATCAGTTTAGGACGCTGACGTGTGAGCCTCACCATTCTTGAAAAATGAGGCCATCGTTCACCTTAATCATGACTTCAAAAAACACTCAAAGTAAATAATCTGGCAGGACAGACAAAAGAAGAACCTGCCTTGGTTTTTATGTCTATTTCTGCCAATACTTCAAACACTTACTATGAATAGCACCCTAAGCTCTCGCTCTCTCCTCTCAATCAATGGGAAAACAGATCATTGCAACAACAAGGCTGACACATATAATCCTTGTAGGCTAGTATGCCATAGAGCACTAGTGCTGGATTTGATCCAGCAGAAACATTACCAGCGCCTTAGGCGAAGAGTCGCAGAGAGCGAAGTAAGTATATAGCTCTCTGTCCTGACTGAACTCACTTCTTGGTATCCATTCCACTTTTTCTCTATAGTACTTTTTGTGCCAGCTTAGGTGTTGAGTGCCAACTAGAGTAAGTTGCCAAAGTTTTAAAATCACGAAACGCCAAAACAATGGCCATCACATTCCTTCAAACCAGTTTTAAAGATTAAAGCTCATCCAGGAGAGGAACAGATGAAATTGTGTGATTGGAAAGTGTGCACAAGTGCCCTGTGACTATGAGTGAGAAGTTGTTAATTCATACAAATAGGATGGTCCTTTGTGAATTTAAAAAAAACAACACATCTGGTTTCAGTTGTCTTGGCTTACCTAATGTGAAGGAAATATAAGGTTGGCTACAGCTATGAAGAGTCCATCACTGCTTCTGTCATCCGTTATCAGGCACCGTGGGGAGAGGTTCAAAGAGTATCAGATGCATTCCAACTCCAGTCTTAATTAGACTAGAAATGATTTTCCTGCACACAGCTAATGCTCTAAACACTTTCGATCAGTGTAATGCATTGCCCTGCTCCGATATGTCAAGACGGGCCAGAGTAATGAGCATATTAAATGCATTGCTGACAGAGAAAGCAGTTTTGTACGCTTGTGTAAAACTTGTTGCTTTCCAACAAAAATATTTGATTATTGTTTGCAGAGAGTCCCCCCGATTTCCCAGACCTGAGCTCTGCATACAATCTATCTCAATTCGAACAGCTGCCTCCGAACCCACAAAATGAGAAAAGCAGAGGTTGACGTGAACTCGTCACGGACTGGGAGACTGACCGCATGAAATGTCTCATAGGCTACGTTCACACTGTCAGTTTTTGGGATTGACAACCGCATTTTCTTTACAGGTGTTAATCTCGAAATGTCCCGGTCACACAGCAGCTTACAGTTGTGTTTAGAATACTGTCTGTATGAAAGTGCAACGGGGGTCAAGCCCGTATTCCTTACCAGTAACCATAGCGACAGTGACCACAGTAAAATCAAAGATGGCAACATCCATAAAACTGAAAGTCTTATCACTTTCTGACACGACAAGACTCCAATCGAGCCGTGAGTTCTTTCCTCAAATCTTCATTAACCGACAGCAGCCTTTAAATTTGGGTGGAGAGCGGAGTATTTGAGTCGCGCGCAGAACACAAAACTGACGAGAGCGGCTCCGGTGGAAAACTGACGGGATCTAAACATTTCAGATGACAGACACGCAGCTAATCTCTCCGTCACAGGTAGATGTGCGTTTGTGCAGCAGGGTGGCTCTCTCTCGCACTGTACGTGACAGACAACTAGTTGTCCAGTCCTGTTCCATTCAGACAGTGCGTGTGTTCCGAGAATGCGGTTGTGAGTCCTGAAAATGTACAAGTGTGAGTTCGGTTACAGAATGCAGTTGTCACACCCGTAAATAACCGAACTGTGTGTGAACGTAACCGTATTAAGGATTAGATTTTCAATTTTGAGATTTGAATATTCGGTAACACTTTATTTTAGGGTATCTTAACTAGTTGCTTATTAGCATGCATATTACTAGAATATTAGCCATTTATTAGTAGTAATTAAGCACATATTAATGCCTTATTCTACATGACCTTTTTATACATCCCTAATCCTACCCAATACCTAAACTTAACAACTACCTTACTAACTATTAATAAGCAGCAAATTAGGAATTTATTGAGGGAAAATTAGTAGTTAATAGTGAATATGTGTTCCCTATTCTAAAGTGTTACCGAATATTCTTTTTTTTTTTTTTAAACACCTGGCATCCCCCGCAAAACGGTTCTCATTCGCGCTTGAATATGAATTGTCCATGAGTGAACGTCATGAACGTCATGATTCAGTTCATCTGGAAGAGACGACAAAATTGCCGAAGACCTCAGCTGTGTGGCAGCACTTGAAATTGAGTGAGGACAAGACAAAGGCAGTGTGCCAAACATGCGATTTGAAACTGGCCTATCACAACAGCACATCAAGTTTGAAAAATCACCTGAGTTCTGTAAGTAGTACGCCTATAGTATATTGTTGGTGTAAAAAAACGAGCTGCTTTTATCCACCATGTTAATCAGATAAAAACGTGCACTTAATTTGCTTGGAAAATACTTGCGAGTCATAAAAAAACGTACAGTAGCCCAGCCTAATAATAATTTGTCTATATTAAAAGTATTGCTCTTAACAGACCTGTGTGTTTTGTATCACTAGTGCAGTGTCCGTTCTTGGAGCATGTAAGCCCTGCACACGTGAGGCGCGCCGCTTCCGGATCGCGCTGTTCTGTAGTTTATTAATTCTGAACATGTCACGTGTCCATATTGCACCAAAATGCGACACTACACTCCCTTGGGTCCGCAGCAACACACCCGCCGCGCTTGAAGTCGATTGGATGAACGGTTCTTGACATAATAAAAATATAAACAGACAGACACACAGAGATTCCTGCCTTTATTACACCGTGTCTATACCAGACGCGACAGTTGCCGCGCCGCGCCGTGACAGCTAAAGTCTGTCTACACTGGACGCGAAAAAGCGACCGTTGAAAATCATTTGAAATTTGTGTCAATACGTCATAAATAGAATGCAGCAGCAGTTTTCTGTCGGGAATTTGTAATGTCGTGTGGCAGTTTTGTCCTTTGGCTCGGTTGTTGCAAAATTTAGCTGCCAAGAATTTTAATTTTGTTGCATCACTAAATAATATGCATGAGGATTTGCTGAAAGAAAAATTTATAAAAAAAATAAAAACATCCATTTTGGCTTGTACTCATTGTACATTGCAAAAGCACCCACAGGTGCTATTAAAAACAGCTGAGGACGGATATAACCTACTGACTGATAACCTACTGGTTGTAAACTTTCTGCCACACACGTGCCATTTGGGTTTATTTTGTGCAAGTGTAAAAATTGTGCAATGCAAAGAAGAGAGTGCAAAACACATAGTTGTGTCCTTCAATAATGTGAAATATGGGGACATACCACACCATGTTAGCACACACACCTGAACAATAACTTGAGTTGCCTGAGCAAAAGCAATTTTCTTTGCAACATGCACTAAATAACAGCAAACTGAAATGTTCTCATGTTAACAAAATGCTGTCATCAAGGTCTTACAATAAACACGAGAGGAATTCATTTATAAATATTTTCAATGGCTTCAAAAGGTTTTGTTTTTGTATGAAGTGGACGATGAGTGAATTGGACAAATTTTAACCTCTCAAAAAGGTTAAACTAATGGACTAACTTTATTCTTTTGACAAAACACATTAGTTGTAAGTTTTAAAATGCTTATCCTCTCACTGAAAAATACCGAAAAGCTTTTAGCATAGATCTAACAAATGAAAACCACAGCCACACATGGAGAAGGCTCTCAATTACTCTTTACAAAGGGAGGTGTTTTTTTTCTGGACAAGAACCAAAAAGCTGTGAGCATTGTGTTCTAAGAAATGAATCGAGATGCTCTCGAGATCTCCTTTCTGTGCTGAGCTGTATTAATGAGTCAGGAGCTCTAATGCAGTATTCATATTCTCTACAAAAGATTTCCTTGGCTGATAAATCTATTGCTATCTGGACATGGACAGGGTAATGTCTGAGTCTCATTTTCAATGGACAGCAGGGCAAAAGGAAGTCGAGGGTGAGAGAGGAACCTGTTGATTATATTTTATGTTCTTTTCCTCCTTCATGTCAAAGGCAGCGAAAATAATGCAATATCAGTGAATTACTTCTGATGGAAGACTAAATATAACACACAAAAAGACAAATAGCCCTGCCTGCCCAGAATAATCTATAATAATAATAATCTTTCCCATTCAACATAACTTAACAAAAACATCTGAAAAAATTTAAAATGAAAATGTGTAATTCGGTGATAAAGTGCTAGAGCCCTCTAACTCATCATAAACAGGAGGTCTGCACTACACAGGCAGAAAAATCCTTTGGGCAGTTTTCTCTGGAGATCACAGATGCCTCTGCATTATCTGACATAATGTGGGTTCTTTTGTTCCCCAGAGAATTGGAGAAACACTACTACGAGTATAGCGGTTGAAAACGTGTTGAATAATGCATGGCGAGTTAATTAATTCACAGGGTGCTTTGATCGAACAGTGCGTGTTCTTACCACCCTTCCCTTGAGGAGGATTTCAACCCCGCGTCTAAACCTTTCTCGGCAGGGAGGCCCTCCGCTGTTTTCCCTGACACACACACACACACACACACAGGAGAGCAGACAGGTTTGCCGCCGAGCCTGGATGATTGTCATTCTCCACCTGTAATCCTTCCTGACACACGCACAAACACAATTCTCTACAGCCACGACTGGGAATGTGGCAACCCCATAGGACGGACAGGGTCTGCCTTCTTCCCTTTCTTTCTTTCTTTTGGTCCCCTCCTCTTTTTTCCTTCTCACTCTCTCTCCTTTGTTTTGTGCAATTGCCTTACTGGTTCATTCGCCTGTCTGGCAGCTTTGACACATAGAAGGTGAGAGGAAACCTGAAGCGCTAAGACTCCCACATCTGGCCCCGGTCCTCAAAGAGAACACATGTTCCTTGATGGCCCTGAGCGAAATTGTGTCTAACCGACGTCTTGAGCCAAAGCTCTTAAATCTTTTGCCATTGATGAGGTCTTAATACAAAGCAGAGTGACAAGTAATGTTTCCTCCACATTGATCCAGCCACATAGCCCTAGTACTGTTAATATTTCACTCTTAACATAAGCAAAACGAGAAAAATAAAAGAGAAACAGAAGCAACGAAGCAGTTTCACTTAGATCCGTCTCCTGTTTCTCCTCCCTAGAAGATTGTATGTGAAAGAAACAGAAAGAGAGGGTGGAAGACAGCTCGATTTCCAAAGAACAGAGAGTGGATAGAGACCCAACAATGGAGATTGAGGTGGCAGCTGAGTGCCCATCTCGGAGTGTAGTGGATTGTGTTGTCTACGAGGTCACTGAGCATTGCCCTCCAGCTACACAACTCAAGTGAGGCAGCTTAAGACTCTTCTCTTCTCTTGGTTTCAAGGATTTGAAGATGCCGTCTAGAGGGTGCCAGCAACAAACCAAAATAGTTCATAAAAAAATCTTATGAGTAGATTCTTTGTGTTCACACCTGAAGCGGTTTTCACCTCTCGAGTGGAGTGTAAACCAGACCATTAAACAATAGTTCGCTCCCTGAATTTAGAAAAGACCAACCATACGCTAGTTTCCCTAGCCTGCCAGCTTCCCATCGGAATGTTCTGTTAAAGTGGTTTGAACTTGCCAAAGGATAAAAAGGTTAAACGTGGATCCATTAGGAGAAGCAGGGGTGCTGCCAACCAAGGTCTCCATCCATAATTCAAAAAACATGGCCTTCTCAAAGCAGACATTATTTATGACATGCAGCAGATCTATGCCAACCACATGTGCTTATCATCAAGTTCTGTAACAACCAGAGGGTGATCTAAACCACGTGATGCTACATGAGTTTAACGAAAAACAATCTGTATTTTGTGTATGCATGTACATGCAAGAGTCTCTGACCTAGCTGTGCTTTAGGAAGAAGCTGTATTGGTAAAAACAAACTAATGTCCATCTAATGTCCTTAAAAAAAACTGTTCATAGAGGCTAAATAGCTTCCCATCGGAATGTTCTGTTAAAGTGGTTTGAACTTGCCAAAGGATAAAAAGGTTAAACGTGGATCCATTAGGAGAAGCAGGGGTGCTGCCAACCAAGGTCTCCATCCATAATTCAAAAAACATGGCCTTCTCAAAGCAGACATTATTTATGACATGCAGCAGATCTATGCCAACCACATGTGCTTATCATCAAGTTCTGTAACAACCAGAGGGTGATCTAAACCACGTGATGCTACATGAGTTTAACGAAAAACAATCTGTATTTTGTGTATGCATGTACATGCAAGAGTCTCTGACCTAGCTGTGCTTTAGTAAGAAGCTGTATTGGTAAAAACAAACTAATGTCCTTAAAAAAAACTGTTTATAGAGGCTAAATAACATCTTTATTTACTTATTAAAATGCCAAATTGTTTTTAAGTCTAGGGTTACTCTATTGTAATCATGATTAGTTAAATAAATCAATAAAACAACAGCAGATGTGTATATGTGTGTCATGTAACTTTCACACAAGATAATTTGACTCAAGATACAGGACTTTCTACATGTGTTAAATTACTTTTTTCTTAATTTGGTGTCTGTAATGATCAGACCATTCTGGAATGTGTGGCTCATTTTCTAGTAGACTCGTTAAATGGCAAAAAAAAAAATGTATAGAAATGATGCAAGTTTGTGAAAACTTTAATATTTCGCTTCAGACATTAACTTTTTTGAACCACTTCTGAAAGTTTTTTGGACCAGTCAACACAATGTGAAAGCAATCGCTTTGATCTGTACAGAGAGTATTGTGAACAAACGTTCGTCTGGTCCGAAAACGTCTTTATTTAATAGTCTTGACTGTTGACTTGGATGGAACAACCTAAATGCAATTTACTGTTGGCAAGTAACAAGTGGCTGATAAAAATCGAAAATGACCCAATAAGTCACTTTCCTTCTAAAAAGCATTTTTATAGAGCACTGCATCTTGGAAACAGTCTTGAGTACACAAACGGAGTACCTTGGTGCAGTGAAGCACATGTTTGTTTTTAAAATGTGTACGAGAAAGGCTCATTGGATTCTAATGATTTTAGGCAGCAGTGTCTGACGCTGTACATTACACATGTTGCATGTGAGTTATGCAGTTTTCAAACTACATAAACTTACCTCCACAAGCTCTTACATTTCAGTCATCTTCTTTCAAGGTGATCAATGACACATTAAGAGACCAGTGGAGACCTTATGTGTGATAAAAGTGGCATTTGTTGGGGCAGTGTTAACTTAAAAGATAGTAGTCATTAGTGCTGTGGGATATTGAAGAAAAATGCGATATGCGATACCTTGTTAAAAAATGCGATATTCTATACGCGATACGATATTGCTTAAAGTGTGTAAAATTAATTTCAATTATATTTTAAAATATTTAAAAATGAAAATTATATGACCAATTTGTTTCACATTCTTTCTTGGAAAATAAAAAATCACTACAATTTCTGAAAGTGACCAGCAGTTTTTTAGCATTGCATAAAAATTTATTTCACAAATCAGAAAATGTCATTTTAATTTAACATCAGTGTGAACACACAAACAAAAAAAATTAATGACACTAATTTTATATCATTGTAATTTTGCTTTCCACACACTTTAAGTACTTGTTCATATACCACAGCAAAAACTATAGTTCAAACAAAAAAAAAGTTCAAACATGATTAAAGGCAAGTGAACAGTCAGTAAAATTTTTTTTAAAAAGAAATACACAATTTACAAGCATAAATAAAATAAACAGTAGTATTCAGATACAGAAATTTAATAATTTAGTGTAAAATAACACTGCATAGTGTTCACTGTATGAATTAAATTTAGATTAATCTTGGTTATAGCTGTTTTGTTGTTTGATTAACATTAGTGACATATTCAGCAGCACGTATTTATAGGCTGCTGTCCCTTTAAATTCGACTGCACGGATCCAGTATAATGATACACATCCTATTTCTTTCTCAGCTGTTTACATTCATTTAAAACATAACTGACAGCGTTTATGAGAATGAAAACTGACGCATAGCCTACGGCGTAAAGGCTACGGCGTAGGTCCGATGCAGAAGTATAAATCAGCCTTAAGAAAACAGGGCAGAACAGAAGATACGCTGTGCGAGATGCGGCTTGTGCACGAGCTTCAGGTGTGAGAGTCAGACAGCAAGACGAGATGGTAAAGAGTTGTTTTCTGCAACTTATTGCACTTAACTCTTTTTAACGTCAAGCAATTCTCTGCTATAAGCGTCGAACTAAAACTTTGACCTTTTGCAAGGTTTTGATTTAAGTAGCCTATTATTAAAATGATAATGATATTGCACGCCCTTGCGATATGCATATTGAGATATTTACATTTGTGATATTTCGATAATTAAGATATATCGTGCAGCCCTAGTCGTCATGCTTTAGATATCATTAATGTTTTGCTTAAAATATTCCTAAATATGTCAAATAATAGTGCAAGACAAATCTGTGGCTGTACACTAAAAGTAAGTCATATCTGCAACCAAAAAGAAAGCCTCCTTTTGTCATTTCCCTTTCCATCACAGGCTTTTTACTTCATTGAACAATTTCTGAGCTGAGGCTTTCAGATTGATTTGTAAAGCAATAGGTTTAGACCACTGTATCAAATGAGCAGTCTGTATGAGGCAGTAACAAATTGGCAGACCATGGTCGAAAACGACAGATGCACAATCTGTTTGCTACCATTTCAAAAGCTTTTGAAAAGCATGGAGGCCATCAGTATGCCAGCCATCTTGGCAATGGGCTGAGGATACAAATCCAAAAAGTTTAAAGGTGTCAAACGATATCAAAATGTAAATGCAATGTCAATAATATGACATGTCTGGTGCTAGCTATCCAACAATTCTCACCAATTAAAGAGCAACCACATCAGTTGTTAACTTGACATGTACAGTGAAGCACAACGAGCAATAATCAGTACAATAATTTGAGTCACCTGACCGTATGTCAGACACAGTCAAGGTTTGGCCGTGTAGTTCAAAGGCTAGCCGTGTTCTTAGTTCAAAGGCTAGCCGTGCCCTTGACCCGATGTTCACACCTCATGCACTAATCTAACTTTAGGCCTCTCGTTTCCATATGCTCAGGCGAGACGTGGTCTCCCGATCCAATCCTGCAGGTGCTCCGACAGCCATATATCACCACGCAACAGCCTGAGCCCTATGGTCCCCACAAAGAACAGCTTCACATGGTATGTTTTAGAAGAAGCATGGGCCCATTCTTCATCCCCGACAAGGTTTTTTTTTTTTTTGAATAAGTGGCCCTTCCAGCCCCATCACTCAAAAGACCCTAGCAGCATGTAGAGGAGAGGGGCATTTAGGTAAAAACCCTGACAAGTTCTGTGGCCAAACTGTGTAATCAAAACCATGTTTTTCCAATCACTCTATGAGGCAGGCCCCTCTGACGAGAAAGAGTCCATCGAGCGACTCGTATGGTTACCGCATGCATGCAATGGGTGTCTGCCACATATCACCGCAGGCCGCACAGAGAGCAAATGTATCAAGAGGCAGGCCTGCAGTGGGAAGACGCCTTCATGTCACCAACTCCACACAGTGTGTTGAGTTTTGGGGCGGCTCTTAATAATTCACTCTAAGCCCACCAGAAACATCCAATACAGATGTATGTTCTCACTTAATCACCGGCTACTGTTTAATTTAGCTAATAATAAAAAATACCCCCAGACTGATTTAAATAATGCATAGCCACTTTGCCAAATGGGAGCACAAAGAAAAACTGTGTTTCATATAAATGACTTACTTGGACCAGTAAAACAGCACATGGCGAGTAATCAAAGGAAGGAGTTTTAAAGGGTGAGAATAATCTTAACAATGAGAGCCAAGGCTTAAAAGATCTAAACATATGACAGTCGAGCCAGCGAAAGCCTCGTTCATCAAACGCAGAGCTGTGTTTTCTCAAAGCATGACTCTGACGGGTTTCGAACAAAAGAGAAATCAGGTTGCTCAATGCTGTAATTGATATGCTGGGCCACTCCAATGAGGACGTGGTATCATAAACAAGGGAAATTGGCTGGGTGGCATTGTTTATTTCCCTAGAGTGATTAGGCACACTTGACTCGTGATGAACAGTGCAGGTGGCAGAGATGTCTATGAATGAAAATGAAAACATGTCAATGAAAACACAGATAAAATCCACAATGAATCGATCCAATTTACAGTTTATTCTATATGACCCAAGTGTAAAAGTCATTGCCCTGCAATGTATTCGCACAGCCACTATGGTTGATGCTGATGGATTGTGGGTAATGCTTGGAACTGACAGCCCTGCTAAGCCCATGCACATGACATCTTGTGTTAGTGTCAGATAAAAACGGCATTCAACATATGCGACGTGAAAAATAACATTCTGCACATTAACTCCATCACATGACTTATTCATTTTCATAGAACCGCCTCAGTCACATCCTCTTCTTCACATTTATTCCCTCTGGAGGCTGTGTAGATTTTCCAGCTGCCTGCCTGGATGATCCATGATGATTATTATCTGAAAGGTAGAGCTGGTGGAAGGTATGGAAAATAGTCATCACTCTTTGCTATACATATATTGCGCTCCTGTTTCAGTGAGCAGTGTTACTTCATGGCTACAGTGGTTCCAGACATTGTTTAACCAACCCCAACGGATGCATCTCAGTAACTTGACTAAAAAAATATATATTTCTTGGATGGACACACTTCAAATAATAACAATAAAATAGGCAATGTATTTTGTTTGTCCTTTCCTTTTAGTTCTGAAAGCTGATTCCAATAGAAACAAAATTATCTCTCATTATTGAGGCTTCATATTTTCCACTGATTATTCCTGCTGCACATTAATTGATGGGTTGAAGCTCAAATAATGAATTGCTTATCATTCTAAAGACATATTTTATCCTTACATTCTTGAAACGTCATATGAACGTCTCTGAATAAATGAAAGCTGATGAGGATCCAAAAATAACTTTTTGCTACCACAGTCAGTAAATGGGTGAATTGAGAAAATGCACGGCCATAAATATATTTAAATAGGCCATGAAACTGTATTTAGCATCATTTCACAACAACACAGATCAAGACATCACTTACAGAATTATAAACAAGATCAGCCACTTTCTGTCGGTCATAAAACTGCACCTGTCACACAAAAACATGAAGGCAAGTGATTCTGTTTTTTTTATTTTCGCTTGGTTTAATGCAAGGAATATCCAGCATGTGTGTCACCAGTTTTAGAGGAGAAAACATTAGGCATACTATTTCATATATATTCTAAAAACTATGGAATTTCTAAGAAGGTTAGTAGCCAACTTGAAAGTTTTATTTACAAATCTTTATTTATTTATTTTTTTTTTTGCATTTGGTGCTTGGTAAATGTTTGATTTGGACCCTGACTGCAGGCATCCTTATGACTGCACGTAAGACAATATTTGGGAGTCGTCCAAAATAGGGTTTCAATGTCTAGACATATTTATTTTAAAAAAGAAGTCTGAAAGCCTCACTAATTGTATTGACCATCACATCCACCTGCTGCCCCTTGCTAAGCTCAACCCAACCACGGCACTTGGAGATAATTCAGACAACGGTTGAGGCAGTCCACCATGGGTCAGTCCCAACTAATTGGACTGCAGCTGCTTAACCCCTAATACAACATAACACTACCTTTCTTTTGCACTGACCCCTGACACTTCTTTATACCCTCACCTTAAATTCCAGCTTGGAATGTACTATATTCTGCTCTTGTCTAGTGGCCAATGTGCGTCTTAAGGTAATTGCTGTAAGAAAACATACAATTATACACAATTAATTGAATCTCCAAAAATTCATAAACATTTAATTATGCCATCTATTATGACGCAGTGATCTTGACTTCAAGTCAAAACAACAAAGGATCACAGACTTTTTGAAGGGTTCATAGTACTTATGAATTAATAGGAATACAACAGAGGATTACCCCGTCCGCCCTTTCCGAGGGCCAAATCGCTCAATTATCTCTTCTAATTCCCTCGGTGACAAGCTAATGCAATTATATGCAAACAAACAGCTCCATGGTAACTCTTTTTCTCTGTGGCGCACTTCACCTTTCAGCGACAGGTAATTTTGATTAGCTCGGCCTGTCAAAAACAGCCTGGACGTCTGCTAGTGCAGAATTTCTAAACACAAGCGGAGGGAAGTCAAATAGCTGTATTTAATTTCAAATCATACTTTATTAAGCGAAACAGAAAAGTGGAAATTGGACCCCCAACATATTATTTCAACACAATTCTGTCACCAAAGGGACTGTAGTATGCAAACTTAGATTAACCATGAAAAAGTCACAGGTGGCCTGGGAATGGAGTCCGGGTGTTAATCCTGTAAGGAGGAGGCTGACACATTGCCCAAAACTGCGTTTGTTCCAGCTCACATTGCACTGCCAAACCAGTCTGATTCTTGTGGAAAACAACCAAGTGAGAAGTGTAATTCAGCACTAGTGTGGAAGGAAAAGGCATCAAGGCAAAAATACTGCGGTAGTAATCAATGAATGTTTATACTTAGCAAATTAACCCAACTTGGCTGCTTATTCTCCTGCCTACAGTTCGACTGACCGGAATGCAGAGAAGTTTAATTACAAAAATAGCTGGAATTCGCTTCTCAACAAGTATAGTACTCTGAGGGACAAAGACTGCAAGGCATCCATCACAGCATTCGGGAGTCTAAACGCAATGAAACAACAAAAAGGCATCCTATGGCTAACAGAGACCCTTGCACTCCTTCCTGGGAAGAGGAAGCTTTCTGTCTGCGAGTGCATGTCGTAACCCAGCCCTGAGCAATGGAAGAGTCAGCATCATAGTGGTCCGAGACAGTTGTTGCATTTGCCATTGACAGGGATGAAAGCAATAACATCAGGCTGAGTTATAACAGAACCACAGGTCACATCTCCAAGGAGCCAATATAAGTCAAGCCGTCAGCCCCCAGCCTGAGAGAAAGGATGTATGCAGTCAAAACCTGGCAGACATCACGCGGCGGCGGAAATACCAGGAGACGTCAAGTGTGTGCAGGGTAACAGCAGTTCAGGTGAATGCAGCCTCCCTTTGTGATGCAGATGAGGATGCAATCAGCCTGCCTTTATCTCTGAAGACAGACTGTATTCTGGGACACACAGAGCAGTACTGCGCCAGTTCAGAGGAATTGTGTTTGTCGAACACCTTGATGGAAGGCAGATGTTTAATAGTGTGGTCTGACCTCCTGCAAGAACATACAACTGTCTCTAACTTCAGCTCAAGAAGATTGTTCTTAAAGGGACAGTTCACCCAATGAAAACTGTCATCATTTACTCACTCTCATGTCGTTCCAAACCTCTAAGACTTTTTCTTATGCGGAACTCGAAACCATATTTCGAAGAACTGCTATTGTGCATACAATGACATCCAAAAACACACTGAACACTATTGATTTTACTGTATGGGAAGTCATATAGGTTTAAAACAACATGAGGGTGACTAGGCTAAATGCTGACAGTTTTTTTTCAGATTTTTTTAATAATGCAAATGTAAGAATAACTTTTATATTGTTAGTAATAATTCAAGATGAACCTGTACTGGGCTGAAACAGTTGGGGTTTTCTTAATTATGCATTTACCATTTTTAAATCTTTTTCATGTTAAAAAGTAAATGTCAAATATGACACAACAGACTTTGAGGAATGTTTATTTGTGTATCTCTCAATAATCACTGAATTGCAATGAATTGCATATACGAGCCATAAAAAAATTAAATACAATACTAAACAAAAACGTATACAAAATATATATATATTGTACATATTTTGTATCATATATATTGTTCATACAGTATTTTTATACATAAGTATGTGTTTTTTTGAGTATCTTATTTTTAGAAATACATACATATACTGTATGTGTGTGTGTATACACATCCTTGAAAAAATTCCATGTATTGCTGACCTAAAACTAAATTTAAATTCAATATTGCTAACTAAATGCTGCATGATTAAATGATTAACAATAAATTATCATTTAAGAATTTTAAGTATTGAACTGATTTTATGAAATAGGCTACAATGTCTAAAGTCTATAAACCACAGAGTATGTATGGAAAAAATATCTTGATTTATAACCCTAAAAGGGCAATGTGTCCCCTGAGATACAAACATTTACAGGCAGTTTATAAAATATCAACATATAATAAGCTAACGCTTAACAACAACTTTTTAAACATGTAAGTCCACTACAAATATTAGAAATATGAAATGCATCAACTTTTATCTGAGGGTGAGTATTTCCCCACTACAGGCGGTCATGATGTTTTTAAATGCTTCCCGGGAGCTAAAAAAAAGAATGCGTGAACAAAGTCACCAGATCTAAATATTCACAACAAACACCCTTTCAACATGAAACCAAGAAATGAGACCTGCACTTCCGCTGCCTCTCCCCACAGCCTTTCAAATGTTTGTATCCCTCAGGATACGTCGCCCTTTTTAGGGTTAATATTCAGGTGAACTATCTCTTTAAGATTGGTAGAGAAGTTAGTTCTTCCAGAAACTACTAACCACATAATCTAAAACCCAATTCGGACGGGACTAGTTTTCCAAACGACGTTTGAGTTACAATTCTTATCAGCCGACGTCTGTGATTTCACGTACGGATTCGGACGGGACTAACATATCCGTGTTTATTACATGTGTTTACATGTGGGCATCGCAGAAGATTATATGTTCAGGATGCGTGGATTGCGTATGGTCATATGACCGATCAATGGCAAGTAAACATTTGTAAAATTGTAATAAAAAAAAAACATTAATTTAACATGATGATTTTATAGAACTGGGTTCTTATAATAAACCCACTGGAATAAAAACGTTTTAATTTATATAATTTACACGTTAAGTAATTAAGTGCAGAAATGAAGGTTATCTTACCTGAAACTGATATTACGTGATTTGGCTCTTCTTGTTGATTTCATTTTTTCACACATCTGCATCCATTATTGGTGTGCAGAAACTTGAATACCAGCACACTAGCGAGAGATTGTACGGTAGTTCACGTTGACCAAAACACACAAGGAAGCATTTTGGAAAAAACATTTTCGGCAGTCACAGACATTCGCATTCGGACGGGATTATATTTCTCTGCGGACCGCCGACTTTGCCAAAACACAGTAGGTAATTTGCTCTGGAATTTTTACAGAGGCCGTCAGGTCGTGTGAGAAAAAGACAGACATGGCAGATTCGGACGGGATTGAAATCTCAAAGTACGTCTGTGAAACAGAAATTTCTCTAACAACCCCCTGTAAAACTAGTCCCATCCGAATAGGGCTTAAGTATCATTTGCATTTCATCACAGGTGAAGGCAGGATGATTCATTTGTTTGTTTGTTTGTTCTCTTGCCCTAATTTTATAATTTGGCTACTTGCATGCATGTGACACTGATCCAATGTTACAGTATCAACTGTATATGGATACTAAATTTGTCAAAAAACTTTGTGATTCCCGTAAATACCAATGTTCCTGTAGCAGTGGTTAAAGTGGCCTTGCCTGCACAAGACAAGGTCTGGTGGACGGGATTATATTTCTCTGCGGACCGCCGACTTTGCCAAAACACAGTAGGTAATTTGCTCTGGAATTTTTACAGAGGCCGTCAGGTCGTGTGAGAAAAAGACAGACATGGCAGATTCGGACGGGATTGAAATCTCAAAGTACGTCTGTGAAACAGAAATTTCTCTAACAACCCCCTGTAAAACTAGTCCCATCCGAATAGGGCTTAAGTATCATTTGCATTTCATCACAGGTGAAGGCAGGATGATTCATTTGTTTGTTTGTTTGTTCTCTCACCCTAATTTTATAATTTGGCTACTTGCATGCATGTGACACTGATCCAATGTTACAGTATCAACTGTATATGGATACAAAATTTGTCAAAAAACTTTGTGATTCCCGTAAATACCAATGTTCCTGTAGCAGTGGTTAAAGTGGCCTTGCCTGCACAAGACAAGGTCTGGTTTATGCAATTAGGCTCCTTTAATTAGCCCCTTAAGACAACCAGCCAACTGAAACTTAATTAGCTAAACTTCTCCCAGTGCCACAAGCTCAGTGTACAGTAAAAATCACATTCAGGGGTCTATATGAACAGAGCAAAAATCAATACTCCAACATCATAAATGTGACGTCCAACACACTCCTGGTGGTGTTACAACATGTTTGAGGTCTAGGATCACTTGCAGTGTGACGTGTATGATGGATGTTCATCCCCTAAGGCCACCTTTTAACTGGGCGTATTATTATGGCTACACAAACATAGAATGAACAATGGGAGTTCACATATGCATGAGTAATCACATTGCTCACAGCTCTAAGGAGTAAAGAACAGCCTGCATATTTCATTTTGAATGTGTTTTGCACAATGCTTAGTAAATTGCAGGAGACAGTTTTCTCTGCATCTGGTTACAGTAAAGATAAATGTTCTCACAAACTGGGCCAATGGGAATGAGAGATAGCCATTCTGATCCACCAGTAAGCACTTAGATGTGATTGTGAAATAGACTTATTAGGATGCATTAATCTATGCATGAACAGATTAAATTATCTAATCATGCCACGATTTAAACATGTTCTATGTAAAGTCTCACTAGCTCTGTCCGAACCTCGGCCTGAGCCTCGTCTTGTACTGCAGATTGAAACAATTATCACCTCAAGGTAGAAAAACACAGCTATCATTTAGTTGTTTAAGAAAATCCCACATGACCTTCAACCACACACTCAACCGATCCTCTGTAACAGTATAGTATTCTGTAGCATACAAACCCTCATTTATCCTCTCGCTACACTAACACTAGAGACAGCCAAGCTCAGGTAATGGTCAAACTGCCATGTTATTGTTATGAAAACGATATGGTCCTTTGGCTCTGAGACGCTGTGTAAATAAGCACAGAAATAGCTAAGTATATGTACAGAACATAATGTGAAACGAAGATACAAGCGATTTTAATTGATTATCAACAGCAGCATTCCTGTTTTTACGATTGCAATTAAAGTTTGTTTAGAGCAAATATGTTAATGGAAATTTGTAAAACCGTAAAATTACCAAGAAGGAGAAAACCTTTTCTTTTTTTTTTAAATCACAACAAAGGCAGTAGCCAGATACAATATAAAAACCAACGACACAGAGAGCACAAAGCCAAATTAAAAGTCATTAAAACATAATTAACTCTTAAAAGTTTTAATGAGTCATGCTGTAATGCTTCACAGAAGCCTAAACCATTCAAATTATGAAAATAAAAAAACAGCAAAAAGAAAAAAAAAATTCCCTTTATATCTGGCACATACTGATTACTGTACATGTGTGTAAAAAAATAAATTATATATATATACTACTTCACTCGTGCTCCAATATCCACGTGAAACAAAATGTTTTGCATAACATCACGGTGGTACAGTGATAACACTTAACGGCACAGATTTTACTACATATTTAAACTGAGCAGTGTGTTTTTTCCCATATGTTTGACTGACTGTATTTTATTATGATAATGAACAGGCTGCATTGTCAAGGTAGCAAAGCTTAACTGTGTGACGCTGGCGCAATCACTTACACTTTTTCCTTCTAACAGTGAAAACAACTACTCCTTTTAGTCATAAAGATAATCGGGATTGTAAAAGGTTTGCCTTTATTTGTGTACATCCACAATAAAAACAAAACTTTGTGCTTTTGTAAAATAAGCCTAAAGAAAAATAGGATGCCGCTTTCTTCTGGTTTCTTTTCGCGCAGCACAAAAATGAACCGAAACTCTGCATACTAGGCTTAAAAACAAATCTTTGTGCTTTTGTAAAATAAGCCTAAAGAAAAATAGGATGCCGCTTTCTTCTGGTTTCTTTTCGCGCAGCACAAAAATGAACCGAAACTCTGCATACTAGGCTAATTGTTACAGTTTTTCTTTCATTTTCTTAATTTATTATTTAAGTAAAGATATATTTATCGTATAGGCCTATTTATTATATATATATTAGGGATGTACATTTCCATGACTGAGGCCGATACGATACGCATCTCAATGCATAGCTAACGATACGATATATTAAAGATACATATGAAGCAGCTACCGATGCGATGCGATACACCCCTATTACGATGCAGTGCGATCCGATTTCAATTCGATTCAATTCAACACAATGCGATTCGATGCAATATGATTGAATGGAGAAAATATGATCACTTTTAATGCCTCGAGGCCTGTTTTATAAAACAAGTTAACCAAATAAGCCAGGCTTATTTCAGTTAGTCTGACTCATTGTCAAATGATTTGGTTCCATAAAGCAAATTTAACATGGGCCTAGATCAAGCTTAGTCACTGTGGCAACTTATGCTGGGAAACTAACCTGGTCTAAAGCAGGCTAACTGTCAGACTAAGCTAAGCTCCTCTACTGACCAATAGCAACATAATGATATTACCACAGTCTCACATACTATTATTTGACTTTTTTATTTTATTATTTTTTTTAAGTTTCTAGCCATGCAGCCTTTCTCTCTGGTTTTATTACAGCTGTACCTTTTATAGTTTGCAGAACAGATCGCAGAACATTAGAACATTACAATCTAAAATTGCTCTTTAAAGCATTAAAATAACTAAATTAAAAGTTAAAATCACTGAATTAAAAATGAAAATAAATACTAAAGAAAATGACTATTTTAACTGCTATAATAGAAACACACATGAACTCATTTGAGCTTAGTAATTAGTACTGTATTAGCTTACATTTGATTTACCTATTATTACAATAGTCCCTTTACAGTTACTGCTATCATAAAAATACACTTTATATGTAGGTTTAAAATTCTACAAAAGACACATTTAATGTCTAAAAACAAATTTTTCTAGCAAAATGTATATTTTACTCTGAATTATTGCGCTTTCTATTCGATTGCGCTCAGTCTGTTTAGTTTAGCAGCAGCGCTCGTTGCTCTCGCGTGGCTCGCCCACTCCTGACAGCAAAATGGATATGTTTGCATGACTTTCTAACATTTACAGATGAAAAATATACCTGTGACATGTCAGTTATGCACTGAGGAAAACACAACGTCTCAAATGCATTAAACAGCACAGATATATTCGCTGTTTGTCATGGTGGATCGATTTGATCCATGATCGACATTAAGGTCTGCTTAAGAATAAGCGTGCACAAATTAGTGAGATTGTGTGAATTTAATTTGTCGTTTATGGAACCGCTTTAGCCCCGATTGATTAGTTAGGTTATTTCAAGTCAGATTTTGGATTTTAATCCCAGTTTTTCCTCGGGTCTCCGTGGTGTTTTGATTGTCATATTCACGCAGCAGCAGTGGTGATGAGAGAACGCGCTTGAGAAACAGTTCAGAGAGAAATCAATCTACATATAAAATATTGGTCACAGATTATTGGTCACTTTCTAAATAAAAGTATAGTGCATCCACTAGTAATTATATATAAATGAATCAGTTTTTACCGATGCAAATACGTTAGAAACGATGCATCGCGATACAAATGCCAAATTGTATCCGATGCACACTTTTTAAACCGATGCATCGCATCGTTAACTTTTTATGCAGATGCACAGAGCGAATCGGGGAATCGGTGGGACGGTTCGCGGAAAAAACGGTTCTCCACACACGGTTCGGGCACGCGCTAGGACCGCAGTTCAACTTAAATCTGACAACGCATCTGTAATATGGTTTGCTATAAATAACACGTAAAACAAACAGGGTTCGGCTAATGTATGTTTCCGTTGATGAATGCGCATTCTGACTTCCCAGTACATTACAACAACAGCGATGGAAAAAAAAAAAACGGACAAACCATTCACTCTTTTTCAATGCGAATGCTGGAATATGAGCAGTCATTTATTATCACCTGAGTGCTGATAGCGCACGCGCACAGGTGAGACCTGAACAGCACATGTTGATATCTGTGTTTAAACTAAACTCATTTAAGCTTTGCCAGTTTAAACATTTAAGAGCCAGAGGACGTGAGCTCGCGCACGCAGTGATAAGATCTGTGCGTGCGCTCATCCAAAGCGTGCAAACCGGCGCCTCAGAACACGCGCAAATATTAAGCTCTCTCTGAAGTATTGTTTAAATGGACAAATTCACACAAAAATTTGTCAAAATGCCCGTCTTGGTAAGTATCCTATTGACAAAAATTGGAAAAAACAAACGAGGGGAAAGACGCTGCTATATTTTACTTTAGGTCGGTTATTCTGTCACGGTCCAGGTGTGTGGAGGGAGGCAGGCAGGATGACGAGGACTACAAGAATTCAAAAGAAGGATATTTAATGTAGCAACAACAAGGCAGAGACAGACACACACTCGGGGTAAAATTTGATAGTATGGGCTAAACCAACAAAAGGGGAAGAAACCACAACAAACAGTCCACAGGGGCGTTACAATAGCAGACATAGCCAGCTGAACGTACTGTATCAGTGCACTGGATCAGTGCATTATCTTAAAGTGACAGCACTATTAATTAAACAGCAACAACAAAGAATTCACTCATACAGTGAAATATGCAATGCTGTTTTACATTTCATTAATTCATTAAATTTCTGTACCTAAAAACCTGGGCTGGACTGGGGATCAGGAGCCCTTCCTGGGCTAAACGAAACATCAGGAGCCCTTCCTGGGCTGGACTGGGGATCAGGAGCCCTTCCTGGGCAGGACTGGGGATCAGGAGCCCTTCCCGGGCTGAGCTGGGGATCCAGAGGTCTCTCCTCCTCGTTTTGGCACTGACCGCCCTCCATATTCTGCTCACCCTCAGCCATGATGCAGGCGGCGGAGCTCCTCTCCGCACTCACACCGTCCATGGCTTGCTCCCTCGTGGTGGGCACTGTCACCGGCTCTCGCACCTGGTCTGATGGTTTGGGCTCCACATCAGAGGCGGGAAATGGCTCTCCGTCATCGGTGGGCTCAGGCTTATGCTCCGTACCGCGGGGAGGTGGTGGGCTGGGCTCAGGGTCCTGAGTGGGGCTGGTGTTGTTGTCCGCGATGTCCACGGTCAGCTGGGACTTGCAGGACACCAGCACCCACTCGATGAAGGCGGCGAGGCTTTCTCGGGGACCATCCCCAGACAACTGTGCTCATGTGGTGGCGTTTAGTCTGACTCGATAACGTACTGTATCAGTGCACTGGATCAGTGCATTATCTTAAAGTGACAGCACTATTAATTAAACAGCAACAACAAAGAATTCACTCATACAGTGAAATATGCAATGCTGTTTTACATTTCATTAATTCATTAAATTTCTGTACCTAAAAACTAATGTTAGACCTACCTAAAAAAAAACTGAAAATCCCTGTTTATTTTATTTGTATCTTTACTCTATTGTATTTATTTGTGCTGTTGCTTGTAGTTAGATTATATTTATTTTCTTTATTTTTATTTGACAGTATAGTTTTCCCCTAAACATAGCACATACCGAACCATACCGAAACCATGACTCTAAACCATGATACAAACTGAACCGCGAGTAAGTTGAACCGTTCCACCCCTAATATATATATAGCCTAGCTTTATTACATTTTTCTCTGCTCGCAGAAGCGCTGCAGGTGCATGATGTGACCACGAGAATCCTCATGTTCTGTTGTTTGCTGCCGCTGACACACAGACACAGAGAGCAGTTATCCTGTTTGGTTAAGAAACAGCTTCACAAACAGTCTTTTCAACTACTTAGTACAGTCAATCATATTATCACAGAAATACTGGGATGAAAGTTTATAATTCAGATATAAACATTGATGTCTATGGTAGCACGACCAAAATGTAGTAAGTATTATTGTTGTATAAGTATTAGGGCTGTGCGATTAATCGAATCGAAATCGCGATTTGAGACGTTGCGATTTCCTAATCGCAAAGCCTGCGATATGGACGCGATATTACTCTGTTCAAGAGCATATGCATGACTGCCAGCCTTGAGTGGCAGCCTTACTAACCAATAGAGTGAGCGCACCTCCGTTCTCCCCAATCAGCACTGCTCTAGCCAACTGCGTAAACACCCACCAGAAAAGACCTGGAAAAATACGGAACGCGGGACGGGAGAGAGACAGAGTGGGATTATGGCGTCTACTGGGTCAGATCGATAGTTAGGCAAATTAAATCTAAAGAAAACCGTATGCAACTTAAGCTTCGAAATGACAGACAACGAACAAAAAAGGTAATTTCCAAGAGCTGCGTCACAGCGGTTCTGTTTTCAGTACTGGAGAATAAAAGACATATTCTTAGATGTTTTTGTTAGTATGTGAACGTAATCTTACACATTTTATCTCCCCAACAGATTAATTTGAAATTGAAATAAGTTTATAATGCATGTTGGCTATTCCCAATTCAGAAGAGCGCACACACAGCCTGTGTCTGTGAATGCTTCTCATACTCGCTCCTCTCTACCCCACGCGGCGCGAATCCCAAGTCACGGACGAGCCGTTCATGCTTGCCGCACTCATGCAGCCTGTCTCGTAATGCTCGTTTATACTCGCACCCGGCTCCGAACACCGCAAGTCTTCACGAGCGTATCTGGCAGTATAGTTGAGGCTTGACGCAAAAAAGGAATTTTGTAATGGTTTAATGGAAACTATAAGAATTTCTGTGATAGTTTCTATTGTTTTTTTTCAGCAGGGTAATGATACTCATACTGTGCTCCACACTATTGGCAATATTGAGCTGAAGCTTGACTTTGCAAATTTAAAATTGCAAATCAAATCGCAATCGCAATATCTGTCAAAAAAAATCGCAATTTGATATTTTCCCCCAAATCGCACAGCCCTAATAAGTATAGTATTATTATTGAAAGTAACTGCCACATAACGTTCGTGTCGATTGCATTGTTTCGCCACTAGGTGGCGAAAAGTGACTTAAAAAATGTATAATTGAATGAATCATTTATTCAAGAGAATCGTTCAAAAACGCTGATTCATCCAGTTGGTTTATGAGTGAGCCGTTGAATCACTGATTCAAACTACTTTTTCATAATTTTTATATTAAATTGGTGTATTAAATATATTTTATTTTAAAAACATATACACTACCAGTCAAAAGATTTTGAACCGTAATGTTTTTAATGTTTTTTTTTAAAGAAGTCTCTTCTGCTCACCAAGCCTGCATTTATTTGATCCAAAGTATAGCAAAAACAGTAAAATTTTGAAATATTTTTATTATTTAAAATAACTTTAAATAATTTTAAAATGTAATTTATTCCTGTGATTTCAAAACAACATTTATCTGAAATAGAAATCTTTTGTAACATTATAAATGTCTTTATCATCACTTTTGATCAATTTAAAGGATCCTTGCTAAATAAAAGTATTAATTTATATAATCCTAATTTATATAATCCCCCCCCCCCAAAAAAAATACTGACTCCAAGCTTTTGAATGGTAGAGTGTACAATGTTACAAAAGCTTTCTTATTTCAGATGAATGCTGATCTTTCTATTCTTCAAAGAATCCTGGAAAAATTTACTCAAAGTGTTTTAAATATTGATAATAATAATAATAATAACAATAATAATAATAAAATGTTTCTTGGACAGCAAATCAGAATATTAGAATAATTTCTGAAGGATCATGTGACTCTGAAGACTGGAGTAATGATGCTGAAAATTCAGCTGCGCATCACATAAATAAATTACATTTTAAAATATATTCAAATAGAAAGCAGTTATTTTAAATAGTAAAAATATTTCGCAGTATTACTGCTTTTGCTGTATTTTGTATCAAATAAATGCAGGCTTGGTGAGCAGAAGAGAATTCTTTAAAAAACATTAAAAATCTTACTGTTCAAAATCTTTTGACTGGTAGTGTATATTAAAATGTTTAACAATTCATTCAAATTAATTAAACACTTTTAAATAGACAATAATATTTTGCCACACATTATTTTGTTTAGTTCAGAATTGTGGGAGAATCGTGATCTCTATTTGAGACAAAAAAAATCGTGATTCCCAAATTATCCAGAATCGTGCAGCTCTATATATATATATCCCAAATAATCGCTATTGAATCGAATCGAATCGAATTGGTAATCGAATCGAATCACAAGCTTGTGAATGAGAATCGAATCGTGAAATTTGTGTCAAAACCCAGCCTTAATTTATATACTCCTGTACTCGTACTCGTTAAAATGCCCCGATACCAAAGATGCGCGAGCTTGTCGAGTGAATATCCCTTTCTCACAGACAT
>NW_015505199.1:429430-435303 GCF_001515645.1 Sinocyclocheilus grahami | reverse complement strand
AAAAAAAATCGTGATTCCCAAATTATCCAGAATCGTGCAGCTCTATATATATATATCCCAAATAATCGCTATTGAATCGAATCGAATCGAATTGGTAATCGAATCGAATCACAAGCTTGTGAATGAGAATCGAATCGTGAAATTTGTGTCAAAACCCAGCCTTAATTTATATACTCCTGTACTCGTACTCGTTAAAATGCCCCGATACCAAAGATGCGCGAGCTTGTCGAGTGAATATCCCTTTCTCACAGACATCACTGGAAAGTTTGTAGTTCGGTTGGATATGTCAAAAAGAAGTAAGTACAACAATGCACAAGTTACTTAATGGTAGGGAGGGAGGGAGGGAGAGAGAGAGAGCGCGCACTTCTGTTGTGTGATTGTGACGAGTGGGGCGGGGCCGAGAGCCGTGGGAACGGAGCTAGGCCGGTGGAGTAATGGATAATGAGCGACACCTGCACCACTCACCGGTCTCGAGTCTCACGGAGGAGCTCCGGAAGGATAAAAGGGAGGAGTGACAACAGTGAAAGACGAGAGAGGACCAGGCCTGGACTTTATTTTGTGTTTTGTGTGCGGCAGTCGTCCGCGAGGGGCTGCCGCTTTACTTTCATTTTGTGTTTGTTTATTTTATTAAAGTGTTCTTTAAATGTTCGCCGGTTCCCGCCTCCTTCTTCCCGACCTACGAACGTTGTTACATTGGTGCCGAAACCCGGGAGGAAGGAGGGACACGCTGTCAGAGAGCCCTCGCTGCTGAGGGGGATCGCGGTGTTGAGGAGATCGGGCAGCAGGAACAAGCGAAGAGACCGCCGGTGGCTGCCCGAGGCGGTGGTGCTGGAACTATGGAAGACAAGGTGGGACGGAGAGCTCGCTGCCGCGCTCCTGGGTCGAGGAGGGGTGGCTGCCGTCCGTGAGGGAGCGGAGAGGGAGCGGAGGAGTCTGCCCCGTTTGCCAGGAGGCCGGAGCCTGCTGCCATCCGCCATGATTGGGGACTCGCTGCCGGCTGCCCTCAATAGGAGGAATCATCGCCGTCCGCCAGGAGGCGGAGGAGCGGTGGGCCGTCCAACAACAATGTCCAGTACCATCGCATGGCACCGCGAGAGAGAGCCTCTCAGCGGGTTGAGGACCAAGCGGCAGTGTGTCCGGGAACCGGACCGATAATTATTATTATTTTTTTCGTCTCTCCCCTCTCTCGTATCCGTCTCTCCTCATCCTTCCGTCTCCTTTTCTCTCGCCTCGTCTGTCTGTCCTTACCCCCAGGTACGCCGCAGCCACCGTGATCGGCTCCCCCGGAGGGGGTCGCCTGTTTCAATCAGGCGTCACGTTGGGACTGACATCCGGAAGGGAGGGGGTCATGACAGATGACTCCAACTCGGTGGCACCGCGAGAGAGAGCCTCTCAGCGGGTTGAGGACCAAGCGGCAGTGTGTCCGGGAACCGGACCGATAATTATTATTATTTTTTTCGTCTCTCCCCTCTCTCGTATCCGTCTCTCCTCATCCTTCCGTCTCCTTTTCTCTCGCCTCGTCTGTCTGTCCTTACCCCCAGGTACGCCGCAGCCACCGTGATCGGCTCCCCCGGAGGGGGGAGGGGGGAGTAGAGCGCAGTCTCGGGAGTACCCCCCGGCCAGCGAGGGGCGATGGGGATATGTGACGAGTGGGGGCGGGGCCGAGAGCCGTGGGAACGGAGCGAGGCCAGTGGAGTAATGGATAATGAGCGACACCTGCACCACTCACTGGTCTCGAGTCTCACGGAGGAGTGACGACAGTGAAAGATGAGAGATGACCAGGCCTGGATTTTATTTTGTTTTGGTTCTGTTTGTGCACGACAGTCGTCCACGAGGGGCTGTCGCGCTATTTTGTGTTTATTTTATTATTAAAGTTTTCTTTGAACATTCACCAGTTCCCGCCTCCTTCTTCCCGACCTACGAACATTGTTACAGTGATCTTTATTGATGTTTGCTCACTTAGCACGCATCATTTGGATTAAAACTAAATCGTAAATATAAGACCATTTATAGGGGAATTCACTATAAACGTCATTTATTTTCACCCTTAAGCATATACGACTTTCTGGCAAAAGTGAAACTAACAGCCTGTGTGAAATGCGCTAGGCTGTACTGTGCTTGTCCCTCTTATTCTGCACCAGTACAAATACGTGCACGCGTTGCCCGTGTTTTGCTTGCTTCATGAGTGTTTCTGCATTATATGAGTGGCTTTGGAAAATAAATCACTGCACGTTTCAGATGACAAAAACGCGACTTCTATTTATGAAATTATCACAGTTAGGAGATTTATAGCGAGTGGTTCCCTGCATTTTTACAGCAAATCGCATGATTACAGTATACTAAGCCTCTGCAATGGAGCAGCTCTAATGCTATTAAATCAAAGATGATGTAGGCTACCATAGAGAGAGAAAAAAATTAACAGTGAAAATAACAAAAACACATACATTTTAATAGGCATAATTAAGTGTGAAAATAACAGAAGGATATTGTGACGAGAGGGGCGGGGCCGAGAGCTGTGGGAACGGAGCGAGGCCGGTAGAGGAAATGCTAATGCGCAACACCTGCGCCACTCACTGGTCTTGAGTATCATGGAGGAGCTCCGGAAGGATAAAAGGAGGAGTGACGACAGTGTTGGACGAGAGAGGTCCAGGCCTAGTCCCTCTCATCACAGATATACAGTCTAACCAAAAATTATTCAGAGACCAGATATAATTTATTTATATTTTTTTACAAGTGGGTGTAGGACACTATAGTTAATTTATGTAAAGTGAGGATAGCAAAATAAACTAAACTGTGATATATTATACCCAAAAATTCTTCATACAGTGGACTACCAGTAAAACTGATACAAATTTGGGACCAAAAATGATTCCGACTGAGTCTGGAAAAAAAATTGAAGTTCAGGTTTGCATGAAGCTGGTTGACAGCATGCCCAGGAGACTATATGCTGTCATTAAGGCTAAGGGTCACCCGACAAAGTATTGATAGTTGTGTAAATATTGACAGCTGTATGAATAATTTTTGGTTTATTGTAATCCATTACATACCTTTCTATCAAAGTTATCTGACATTGTCAAGCTGAATTTGTTCTGACACAGTTTAGCTCTGACTCCATTTTCTAAACAATAGCGAATAAACTGTGATAATGTGAGAAATGTTAAAGGTGTCTGTATAATTTTGGTTTGACTGTATCTATTTGATAAATGAAGTTAACCAACTAACATTTTACATACTCTTTTGGTTTCTGTACCCAATATTTTAAAAATGTACGAATGCAATGAAAATATTGTTATCGGCACTCGGTATTGGCAAGTACCAAAAATAAAACTATCGGTATCAGGCGTGTACTGGAAAAAGTGGTATTGGTGCATCTCTAATATATATATATATATATATATATATACAGTGGGTACGGAAAGTATTCAGACGACATTATGACAGCAAAATGGAATGCATGCTGGGAATATTGAAATAGCGAGGAATCTTTTGTACGACTGGTGTCCTTCTTACAATAAAACCCAACTGTGACGTCGTAGATAAAATGCAGCACGGTCGTGGCCTTATAGATAACCGGCTTAATAACATTTTAAAACCATCAAACATTTAATTGTGATATGTAAATCACAATGCAAATCCAGCAGATATAGTCAAACTTAATTATCTAAATGTATTAGTTTACAATCCTATACATCACATTGTGTGATTACACTGAACCAACTGTGATGCAAAGTGGAACAGCTAAAAGAGAACAAAAAAGGGAAAAGAAAAAAGCAATATCAGACAACTTTGAAACTGAGAAATGACATCGCTGAGGAGCCACAGGCACAAGAACTAATTTTCAATTACACTGTCATTTCAAACCACTGCATAATGAAATCTAACATAGTAAGGAAAAGTCCCTTGACTGGCAGCATCATTTGATGTAAAAACACAATGAAGAGCTGAACCATATTCAATGGTCACCAAAACCTGTCTAAATTCACAAATGCAAATCCTGCTTGGGCTTAAAAAAGCACTTGATGCACTTTATTCTTACACTAAAGGAAACTCAGACTCAAGAGAAACAAAATCTTATATCTTGACTGTCACTACGATAGTCATACAACCGATTTGAATTATACCAATGATTTTTCACACAGACAAATACACATAAATTAAACAAAAGATAACTTACAGCAAAACGCATTTGAGTTACCATATCACAACTGAAATAAAGCGTCTAGAAAATGACTTGAGAATTTACACACTTAGCGAGGAGAATAAAAATACTGTTGTATAAGGCTTTAAGATGATGTTAGATCTCACCAGCCCATCTCCTCTACTGCCTGCCATCACTTTATTTTTAAGGTCAAACAAATAAATACATTTAGGAGAAACACAGTAACTTCAGATATTCTGTATGATAAAATGGAATATTTTAATAGCTTTACAACGATAAACTGACCAAAAAAACAATCAAATGCAAAAAGAAGAAACTAAAATAAACTGAAAATGTTCATATACAAGTCATGAAAATAGTATTGTGGTACTAGATTATCATCAAAGCTCTTATATTATAAGATATTTGTATAAAGATATTTGTATACAGTATGGGAACAGACGCAGCAGCATATGGGACGTTTCAAGATGAGAGAAAAGTCACATTGTATCATGACATTATGACAGCAAAATGGAATGCATGCTGGGAATATTGAAATAGCGAGGAATCTTTTGTACGACTGGTGTCCTTCTTACAATAAAACCCAACTGTGACGTCGTAGATAAAATGCAGCACATCGTGGCCTTATAGATAACCGGCTTAATAACATTTTAAAACCATCAAACATTTAATTGTGATATGTAAATCACAATGCAAATCCAGCAGATATAGTCAAACTTAATTATCTAAATGTATTAGTTTACAATCCTATACATCACATTGTGTGATTACACTGAACCAACTGTGATGCAAAGTGGAACAGCTAAAAGAGAACAAAAAAGGGAAAAGAAAAAAGCAATATCAGACAACTTTGAAACTGAGAAATGACATCGCTGAGGAGCCACAGGCACAAGAACTAATTTTCAATTACACTGTCATTTCAAACCACTGCATAATGAAATCTAACATAGTAAGGAAAAGTCCCTTGACTGGCAGCATCATTTGATGTAAAAACACAATGAAGAGCTGAACCATATTCAATGGTCACCAAAACCTGTCTAAATTCACAAATGCAAATCCTGCTTGGGCTTAAAAAAGCACTTGATGCACTTTATTCTTACACTAAAGGAAACTCAGACTCAAGAGAAACAAAATCTTATATCTTGACTGTCACTACGATAGTCATACAACCGATTTGAATTATACCAATGATTTTTCACACAGACAAATACACATAAATTAAACAAAAGATAACTTACAGCAAAACGCATTTGAGTTACCATATCACAACTGAAATAAAGCGTCTAGAAAATGACTTGAGAATTTACACACTTAGCGAGGAGAATAAAAATACTGTTGTATAAGGCTTTAAGATGATGTTAGATCTCACCAGCCCATCTCCTCTACTGCCTGCCATCACTTTATTTTTAAGGTCAAGGCAGCATTGACCTCTTTTTCAACTCTCTAATTTTTTATGTGTAAGCGCAACGCTTTAACATCATTGGCTGAAAAACTAGGGTGATAGTCAGAGGAAGAATGTGTAACGACCTATCACTCCAAAGTTTGTGATTAAACGATCCATAAGGAAAAATAAATAATCTTGATTAGGAGGGGAAAAAAGCATTACAGCTAATATTATGACTAATACATAGTACATACATATACCTATAAATATTATATATATATATATATATATATATATATATATATATATATATATACACACACACACACA
>NW_015505199.1:418496-429353 GCF_001515645.1 Sinocyclocheilus grahami | reverse complement strand
CATTGGCTGAAAAACTAGGGTGATAGTCAGAGGAAGAATGTGTAACGACCTATCACTCCAAAGTTTGTGATTAAACGATCCATAAGGAAAAATAAATAATCTTGATTAGGAGGGGAAAAAAGCATTACAGCTAATATTATGACTAATACATAGTACATACATATACCTATAAATATTATATATATATATATATACATATACACACACACAAACTTAAACACACATACAGTACACACCATAGTTAATTCTGGTGAGTTAATTCTGGAAATCATCGTTTATACTTTTCTGTACAGCGAAGACAAAAATGTTGTAATGTAAATATTGCTAAAAGCAACATTTACATTATAAAAAAAGAAGAAGGTCAATCAAGTTTCCAGGATCATAAGGACTCAATCAGATTTTTTTTTTTTTTTTATTCCTTTAGTTGCTTCATTAAAAGCTCAGGCTTTTTCTCATTTTTGAATTACAATTACTGTCCACATTACTCATTATTAAAAACCTGCCACATTTCAATTGAAATGAAATTTGGCCATGGAAATATTTCAACATTTTAGGCAAGTCCGTGGGGGAAAAAAAAAATAAATAAATAAAAATAGCCCCTTTATTCAAGTGAGATAATTAGTCAAATTAATATTAAAACTATCTGAAATTGAAAAGTCAGTAATTTAATGTAAAAGAGTTTAAAGAAAACGTTTAAGTAATATGGTTTATGCTGCTCCATGACATTTTTTTAAAGAAAGGTTTATCAGCAACAGAAAAAGCAGTCGTGTTGTGCTGTTGAATGAGCTCTTATTTAATTAAAATACAGTCGTGCCAGAGTACAGATGTGTTAATTGTATTGTACATTTTTAATTATTATAACTACACAACTGTTGTTAGCCTCACTGTGTTTTGTACTAAATACCAGATAAAACCTTAATCCAAACGAAATAAATAAAATCACCTGCTTTTAAAATGTACAGATTTGTGTATCCTATTAATCCATTACATGACAAATACACTCAAGTATCATTAAACTTGAGAACTACAGCCACAAGAGGTTCCTGTAATACCAGCAATGCCTACTTAAAATTCATTGAGCATAATTCACTGGACACAGACACTTCAAACTGCCGGGGCCTGAAAGTGTAGTCAGCGAGTGATGATAAAGCACAGTATTAGGTTGTTTAGTAATTGTATGCTCACTGGAAACCTGTTTCATTGTCCAACATGCTGAGCCCAGCATCACCATTTCTGCTCTGAATACCCGACGCACACGAGCTTAAAACACGTGAATGTGTTAAAGAAGAAATATTAATAGAGAAAAATAAGATTTGTATATCTATTGAAGGGGTTTGGGTTTAATATCTCACCTCTGACATGACTGTAGGCTATAACATGGCTCGCGCACGCACACGTATCAGCGCGTGTGATAAAAATAACCGTTTTAATGCTCCTGCTGTATACTAAAAGATGATAAATATATTGTTTCTCCAACCCATAAAGCAATGTATCTGATGCTCGCCAAGTAATTGCGTTTATAAGCCACCTGTGAGGATTTTACAATATAGTTTGCCTGACAGAATAATCCCTATCAAAGGAATATGTTCCTGTCGGGGAGAATGTAACCGTTAAAAAAAAAGTCAAATTTTTCCGAGTATCATTCCACATTCGTTAATCAGCGAAAAATGGTTTCGTGTCTTATTTCTTGGATGGCATTCAAAACTAACGTGCCGTGACCGTAAACTCTCAGTTTGTCGGCAAGATGCTGGACTCGCAAAACACGGGGAGAAACAGCTTACCTTCAATAGCCAGGACCGAGGGTAGTGTCCATAAAATCCATAGGATATCCATCATTGGTTTCTTAGGGGTGAAATTATATAAAGTCCAGACATTCAAATAAAATGAGCCCTGAAAGCCATTTATATCGGACGCTGGCGCAGACCGGCAGACTTTTGCCTTCCGTTGAATGAATACGATGCCATGAACACACAACTAAAATCCTAAGCGAGTATGGACGAGACCAAATGAGTGAGACGAGGGGGGACGGTGGTTAGGAGCGCCGCGTGAGATCGGCTAGAGGATCAATGTGTATAAGAAACGTCTCTTTATAAATAAGAATAAACCTTTTAAAGATTATTTCATTGATGAGAATCAACCTGAGTCGATTCCCGTCGGACAGACTATAAAGGCGTGAAGCCAACCAACCCGAAAGCGCAAATGTATTCCGTCCCACCTGTCAATCAATGCAAGAGCGTAACTATTCAGCCTTATCAGCGGATGCTCGGTAGAAAAATTGTGACAATTGGGAATACAGGGGAGGTGTGAATTTAGACAGACTGTTAGATGATTTATAAAGAATAATCGAAAATTATGTGTGTTGCAATTGTTTTAATGGTAACGGGATAGTCTGTCGCCTTCGTTTTTTCTGTTTACCACATTCTTCATAAAAAAGTAAAGGTAAGATGGCTTTTTAAATTACTGTGAAACGATGGGTATAAATAATTAAATTCCAGAAAGCGTATAAAGTCATTCTATGCTTTTTGAATAATTGTTTCTAACGTATTTACCATTTACATTGCTAATAATATATGCAAAACGTATATGCAAAAAAAGTTTTAAAATATAGAAACAACTTTTAATGTACAAAAATAATTGCCTGGCATTATGGGCATTTGTAACGTAGTTTTAGGGACACAGATGTTTTATGTGTAAATCAATGAGAGCAGAATGAGATACAATGTGTCTGGTAGCTGTGACAGACTCACTAGGCCTCATTTGCGATTTTAACAATGTGTGTGTCCAACATTATTTCCAGTGTGTTTGTGTATGTGCCTATAACACTTAAAGTGCAGTGTCAAAGGTCAGTCAGAATAAGCTGATAAAAGTACAGCAGAAAAGCAAAATGTCTTTTTTAATCCCAAATGCTAGCCTATATTTTTAAATTCTAATGTTTTGTAAACTAGTTTTACAATTTCACATAATAAATATAATAATATAAATTAATTTGTCCCTTAGATGAGGATAAAAACACTTGCATCTTTGTTCAAACAAGACATTTTTAGCATGAATTTAAATTGTCACAACAATTCACATGGTTTCCCTTCAGTGAACACTAACCTTGTGATGGAAGAGTCATGTTATTTTTCAATCACTTATTTCAGTGAAAACAGTGTCCTGGCAAGAGATGGAGGTTATATTTGTTATGTGAATGTAACAAAATCACGGCATATAAGTTAGACACCTGTTCATACTTTTCTACTCGCTACCTCACTTATAAATTCATTTGCAATTTAATAATATATAGTAGAGAGATTTTGTGTAGAAAGAAAGAAAGACCTGTGCTCTCTGGTATGTAAGGCTTTTTTTTTCTTCCCTACAGCTCAGTTGACTCTTGAAAATCTCTCAAAAGTCTGGAAGGTAGAGTTACCTGATCCCAGCTGGTTGTACTACACATAGCGGTGTGCTGTTACACATCTTCAAATCACTATTCAGAGTGCCCGGCTTAAATAAGTAGTTTGCAGAGTCTGTTAAATAAAGTAATAATAACAATAATAATAATAATAAATAAAATGAATAAAAAAGGTCACTGTAAGAAAAGTGCTGGTTGTATTGATTAGGCTATTTACTGTAGGCAAGCACTGGTGTTTTTGGTTAAATGGGGGAAAAAAAGATAGTATAAAAAACTATACTAGATATGGTCATCAAGCAAATATTTTCTTTTTCTCAAACTATGTTCTATCTACCACAAATATTAGTTTTCAGATAAATAATTGAAATAACAGATCTCTTGTACGTTAGAAGCCAACAGTAAAATCCATTATTCACTGGTGTCTCAGTAAATTGATCTTTACAAATAAAAAAGCAATAGCACAGAAATCGCACTTTTGCTTTGTTGTTAAATCTATATCACAAGTGGATTTACCCTAAAGTAAGAATGTGGCCTGAAAACAAGCTTTGATTAATCACCTTCACTCACTTTAAAGCAAGTCCCCTTTGAGCAGTTGTATCGGTACATTAAGAAACGACAGTCGCTGGTATGGTTTTTAAAAATGTGAAAAAAAAGGACAGAATAAAATTCCTGAAACAGATTGTTAATGGATAAGCTTTTTGACCTGTCAGTTGTAATTTGTAAGAAGCGACAGTTGAATTTATGTGCAATTGTGTGCCAAGCCACAAACAGAATTTTGAAATATTCCTTAAAGCAATATACAGTACAACTGATTTCCTGTCTCAGCAGCTGGTAGTGTCATCCAAATAATGTTAAGCATAATAACCAAAAACTGGCTCACGGGCAGAAGGTACATTTCGGAGAAGCCCACAAGCTGATTTTCTACACAGATGGAATTAAATGTGTTGTTATAGGTGACAGTAGAAGGGCATGGGGAACAAATCTCAGAATAATGGCAGCTGAGACTGCTTTTACCATTCCCTACGAGGTCACAGAATTTGACCAAGTAAATCATGGCCGACTTAGAGGATCACAAGATATCAGAAAGCAGATATAGACCTATAAGGTGTCTGTCTAAATAACCCAAGACTTGCGGGCAATGGCGGGATTAAGTTATTCTATTCCCTGTTATTGAATTTGGAATCTGCGTTTTGTTAGTCTGTGCTCTCATGGAACAAAGCTGTTATTGTAATATAAAGAACTGGCAGCATTTTACTTGAAAATACCAGTCAGTCTGAGGAGAAATATCAAAGGATATAAAACTAGACTAACCATGGGAGACTGGACTTTAATACTTTGACTTATGTCTGCTGGAATATCAAGTAAGAAATATTTTACATTATTTTTTATCATTTCCCATATGGAAAAGACTGTATTGTGAATTGATACCATTCTCTAATATCACAGTACATCAAAGGGGAAACTACTGTGTGTGTACACGGTCTCTGGAGGAGTCATTTAGCCGGCTCATTTTTTAAACCCAAAACTTCACATTATAACATTGAAATTGCATTAGAACATTAAAATCCAATCAAGGATTGATTTTATATTAAAAAAAGAAATGGCCTAATTTATTTATATAGTTTAAGCTTTAAGTTTTTGGACTGTCTCATGCATAAACATGTTTAACTGCATAATGTTCATAGCACCAAACAGGTTTTTGTGTTGGCTCTGCACTTTATTGTGATTTTTTTTAATGCAAAACCATGTATTAAAATAAACCAACAAACAAATAATAAATACAAATAAATTAGTATCAAAATATTTGCACAACAGTAATATTTAAATGTAAGCTTTATTTTGTTTTGCAAAATTAGAAGCTTGATTAATAAGTATATCGCACACATTTCATTGTCAAAAAAATGTAAACCGTAGAACATACAATCAATACAGAAGCATAATATATAAACAACAATAAATAATTCAAATTAATGCAAAGCAAAGCTTTGGTTTTCAAACCAAATTCAAGTTCAGTTTTGCCCTTTTTGGCATATATTTTTGCTACTTACAAATCATGATGAATAAATAAAAGATAATGCTGAAGGTTGGGCCCAAAAGTTTTAACACATTACACAAATAAACGGAATCTGATCAAATACATAATGTGTAACTTTGACGCCACTGAAAAAATAAAGGTGCAAATTGCTTCAACAGTGCCATCTAGAGGTGGGGAGCTACACTTCTCTCTTCATGTGCATTCTTGACTTTCTAGTTTGTCAGATGTAGTTTAAAAGATAGGTTTCTTTAATAAAACATCTTTAATAAATAATTAAACTTTAAGCAACAGTAAATAACATTATTATTTATTCAAGCTGGATTTGAGAAGATAAAAAAAAACACTTCATGGAGGGGAAAAAAAATCATCTCAAGTACTCGTGTATCATGCCTCAAAAATCAACTTTAAATCAGTTGCATTCTTGACTTTCTAGTTTGTCAGATGTAGTTTAAAAGATAGGTTTCTTTACTAAAAAATCTTTAATAAATAATTAAACTTTAAGCAACAGTAAATAACATTATTATTTATTCAAGCTGGATTTGAGAAGATTAAAAAAACACTTCATGGAGGGGGAAAAAAATCATCTCAAGTACTCGTGTATCATGCCTCAAAAATCAACTTTAAATCAGTTATTTTCAGCCATGACACACATACACAAAATCCCATATTTTAAGTTCAGAATCAATGTTCTCCTTGTATCCATTCAAAAACAAAACCATTTTAGATTGTTCAAGTCACCCTTATCTGCATTTTGTTATTGGCATGGCTGTCTGCAGAACTTAATGAAGGTAGGCTTTAAAGTGCTCTGCTATCTGTTAAGTATGTGTGCTTGATCTCTGACCTTTGTGTCAGATCCTGGCTGCTCTATAATCTGAGAAGACTCTTCAGATGTGGAGAAACCCTCAAGGGACACTGCCTCACAGGTCAGAGAGAAAAGATAAGGCTTTTATACCGCCACTTCACATTCAAGGCTTAAAATTAAACTTGGGCTTGACTCGAGGCATATTCCACTTGGGGTTTCTTTTGCAGTTACATCTTTTTGTGTTTCCTATTTTAATGTGATAAATGAGCCTTTCCGGCGACAGGGGTTGAATATAATGTGCAAATTTGAACATTAATGAATTCTATTCTTTTGAGTGAGCGCAATAATCAAACCCATTGATATACAACGCCAGCTCTCTGTACTTCCCATGTGGTCAGGTTTAGTTACTGCTTATCCTATTCACTTAAGTCATCCTATTAGCGTTTCGGTGACTCAGTGCCAAAATGTGAATTTAACCTCAATTAGGCTGTGCAGATTTAATCATAAGGCCAAAAGTCCTGTCCCATTTTAATTAACTTATGGAGGATTATTACCATGCAAAGTACAACTTATGTAATCGGAGTTCCTATAAAAGATGAAGGAAAAAAATGCAGTAAAGCTATTTGTGTGAGATCAGAGCTCTAAATTGGAGCAAAGTCATCCTTATAAACTAGTTTTAGCCATTTCTCATACCGCATTACCTCACTTCTGGGTTGTTTTGTCGCAAGAATGCTTTGTTGAAGCGCTCAGTCACTGTGTAGCATTGCATCTTTATCCATTTATGAGGGAGGAAGGCCTGTGTTAAACAGTCCCGAAGACCCAAACCTCACAAATCAGCCACTGCAATCCAGGACAGGGGTTTTATCACCAAAATATATCCACGTCTGTTATGGAAAAACATAGCCTGTGCTAAAATAATTCAAATGACGGTCATAGAAAGGCAAAAGGCATGTTTCAACCTTTGTCGTCAATCACATGACATATCGTCTGGACCACATGAACTCCACATAGACCTTATTCTAATTGATACAGCTCTCTTCATATAAAGCGATGATTGCTCCAGCAGCTATGCCGAAGTACATTGGAGGGGTGGCTGGGGTGACTTTAGAGCCAGACCTCCAGTAATGTTCCTCAGGTGGACATACTGTATACAGCCCTAAAGAAGTGTGGCTTTCATTAGCGACAGGAAGCACAAGCTCCCTGTCCACAGCTTTGTTCACTTTCCAAATGCAGATTATCCAGAATTCCCTTGCAAAGCTCCTGTGCGTCCTGTCAGATTTCTTGTAGCCAAAAAATATAATCCCAAGAAGGGGATTTTCTCGTGTGCACCTGTGTGCGCATGTCAAATGCCATATGTAACTATAGACAAAACATGTGCGTTTGTTTCGGTGAAAAGCCAAAGCATATGCTGATTTTGTGGAGGATGCTTCAAGCTCCCTATATTTTCATTTGAAGCAGATTACTTTGTTAAAAGCCAAGAAAATTTTGGAAAAATTACACTGATAATTCCCATTAACCTCAACAGACGCTCACGGTCTGACAAAAAGATTCAATGCACATTCATAATATTGTTCTTTAAAAGTATCAAACGGTTGCAGAACTTAAAATCTTATGTTAAAAGGGTCCTATTATGCTTTTTTACTTTTTCAACTTTAGTTAGTCTGTAATGTTGCTGTTTGAGCATAAAACAGATCTGCGAAGTTACAAAGCTCAGAGTCCAATTCAAAAGGAGATATTTTATTTAACAGAGTTGTTTAAAACACACGCATGTTTTTCTGTCCGAGATATTATGGAAAAAGGGGGCACATCTAACTTAATTTGTATACAGATGAAGAACAAACTGCAGAACATTTAGATTTAACTTTTTTTTTTTTTAAGAAAAACATAAAATAAAGAAAAAAGTAACGCACTAAATAAATAAAAGATGGATTATTATTACTATTACTGTAACAATTGTCATGCAACTGAAATGGTTTTACTTCTGTGTCGCTTATCAAGCTAAATACATAAATAAATAAAAACAGTGAAGCAGCACAGTGAACTAAAAGATTAAACCTTCCATGTGTCAGTCAAACCATTCACTTCAGTACATTGCCATGAATACCATGACCGTCACTAATGGTTTGCCTGTCTTTGAAATTATTAAGTAATTAAAATAGTTTTTTTTTTCCCTCCCATGGGAGAAAAAAATATATACATATTGAAAAACGACAAATCAATGGCATTAATTTTTCCACTAACATCAGGTGAACAAGCTAAATGATCAATAACATGCAGAATACTGAATCTGCTTGTTGCTGTGATGGCATAAACATCTGAACAGAAGGCAGAATCAATCAATCAATCAATCAAATTTTGCCTGCATTCCAACTGTGGAACTACAAAGGGGGCTGTTAATCTTTCTTTTGTGTGTATAAATTTGCGAACCCAAGGCTCCGTCAGTGACTGGTACTCAAACAGACATATGCAGACCTAAAGGGAGACTTTTGAACTCTAATTTCTCAGTTTGGCCCATTTGCAGCCCTCTGGTTCTGACATGCTTGTGGTCTTGTGCATTATTTATAATATTCTGCAGAAGTGAAGACAAACTGCTGAACAAGAGGTTCACGTCTAGAGTAAAATAAGATGTTCAGTGTGCAACACACTGGCACAAAGCAAGATCACAGTGATTGCTGACAGATGGGCAGCCGTATTCTGTGCTTCACAGCATTTGCCAGGCTCTCAGTTTTAATGATAGAGATGTTCCGTATGGCAAAACCTTTGTTTACCTAAAAGCATGCATTAAAATAACAGTAAAGACATGTATAATGCTACAAAAGATTTATATTTAGAAGAAATGCTTTTCTTTTGAACTTTCTATTCAAAGAATCCTGAAAAAATAAAGTGTATCATGGTTTGGAAAAAAATATTAAGCAACTATTTTCAACATTTATAATAATAGGAAATGTTTCTTGTGCAGCAAATCAGCATATTAGAATGATTTCTGAAGGCTCATGTGACTGAAGACTGGAGATACTCTGCATACCTGTGTCCTTATAATGAGCCTTTATCCAGAGTGACCCTGTACAGATTTCCTGTATCATAATTATTTTTCATTAAAGGCTTAGTTTTTCTGGTTACTGGTTGACTGCTCAGAGTCACAGAGGATGACCAGATCAGCAGGGGAACAGATAAGTATGATTTATGTGTCATGTCTTTGGAACAGTACAACAGAGAAGATACAACCACCGGAGGGCCTGATTTTATTAGAAGATGGCAGCGAAATTTAAGAACGAAGTTTAATGTACTCTGTTTTTTACATACGTTGAAACATTAGCTCATGGTTTATGGTCTACGGTCTGCATCTGCAAATGTCTGTGATTTGTTTATAAAAAAGAATATTATTTTTCCAAGGGGGTCAAACACACTTGTGGAAACACTTAGTTGTCACCACACAATGCGTGCGCGCGCACACACACACACAAACATCAACTTAAATGGTTATATAAAGATGCGTCCACTAATCCAAAAGCAATCACAAGAAAAAAAAAGAAAGAAAAGAAATAAAGCTCCTAGAAATGTGCAGATGTTAAAAATTCAAAGCAAATTAAAGTGCCACACATGTAAGTTGTAAAGGTCAACGATTAGGACTCGGGTTCATGTAAAGAAGCTATGCTTTCCATTTCCGAGCAATAAAATAAACGTGTTGAATCCACTCGCTTTGCACTCGAAGTTCAAATGAAGAGGGCAGCCTAAGCTCAAAACACCAGCTTAAAGAAAACACCACTGAACTCTGTGCCTCCTATCTCTGTCCTCTGGTGGGAGATTTCATGAATGAGCTGGTAATAATCACGGGTGAATGGATTGTCACCTTTTCCAGTGAACGAGGGCCAAACGGAAATATAGAAACAGAGAGAGAGGGCAGCCACACAGCACTTTTTAATGGACAGATGTGAATTGTCTTGGCGGTTGGCAAGTGTGAGCGAACGAGGTCTGCAGAGAACACAGAGCACTGAGACCCCATTTAGCCTCACTGTCGTGCTATAGAGGGAGGAAGCAATCATAAATAATATTCCAAAACCAGACGTGGGATAACTCATATTTTGGGAGGTAAAACCCTGCAGCTGCAGAAGTAAACTAATCTGATTTTGTCATTAGCAGTAATTTGACTTTTCACACAGAATCAAAGTAGCCGCCTCCGGAGACCATCAATTAAGTCGTATTGTTTGGCCAGATTTAGAGAGATGTCATTCAGAAATATTTAACATTTGACATCTCATCTGAACAATTTTTTTTTTCCTCTTAAGTATGTCTTGAAATCTGTTAAACAGCTGTTTATACCACACTTACATCTGGAAAAGTGTCTGCCAAAGTAACTTATACTGCATTCAAGGTATATTTTAATAACGATGTTTTCCTTGGGAAATGAACCCATGACCTTGGTGTCAAGTCAAAATACAGGAATACGTTCATTACTGAAAGAGTCCAGATATATTTTCAGAACTAATAACAACTAAAACTAAAGGAAAAATACATTAATGTTATGCAAGTTATGCTTCGATTGCTTATACATTAATAGCAAATCAAAGCATTTCAGACTTCACTTTAATCAGCGACTCTGTATCAAGATTACATTTCTGTAATTTATAT
>NW_015505199.1:414048-417569 GCF_001515645.1 Sinocyclocheilus grahami | reverse complement strand
TTATTGACAGATTCTATTTCAAATAAATGTTGTTCTTTTGAACTTTATATATTCATCAAAGAATCCGGGGAAAAAATGTATTAGTTTTCAAAAAATTTTAAGCAGCACTTAATGTTAATGTTTTCAACACTGAGAAATGTTTCTTGAGTATCAAATCAGCATATTAGAATGATTTCTGAAGGATCATGTGACACTGAAGACTAGAGTAATGGCTGCAAAAAGACATTTGTGTAAATCAGAAAAGTTTAGATTTATTTACTATCCTGCAAATTAATCCTGCAAACCTCCCCTAGTAAAAAAAACCTATGCCGTAATTAATTTAAAATGCATTTATTTCATACTAAGTATACTTCAAATCCATTAACATATTTATTGACATATCACTTAAGACTTAATGATATAAAATTATAATTAAACTTGATATGGAGTATTTCTTTATTGCACAATGCACATATCTTAATTGTATACCTAAAATGTGTTTTAATATCACTATTAATAAGGATTGTATATGATCTCTGTATAATATCAGTCTTTAAATGCAAGATATTTAAAGTGTACCTTAAGTACACTTGCAATAGTTCCACTTTAGCACAAATCAAATACTTAAGTTTATCTTTAGTTGGATCTCAGCAATACTTCCGCACAATTAAAGTGCATTAAGCACAAAATTAGTTGTTCCAATTTAGCAGACTTTAAGTAAACTACTTTCGTATACCAGAAGTACAATTGCAGGGTATTTTATATGTAAACGTAGCATAGCACAAAATAAATGTATTTCAAATACATTTTTTGTATTTTTTTTCACTAGGGTCTTCACTCACCACCCAGGCATTCACAATGTGACAGAAATGCAGAGTTTGGGTTTGAGGGCACTAATGAAATAAAGACGCTAGAAACGGAATGTGTTCCCTCTCACAGCTCTCATGTGCTGGGTCTTTAAAGAATTGTTCAGGTTCACCGAGCAGAGCTGGAACTCTCTGGTGCTGTCATGTGCACGGGAGCATGAAGGATTTCATTTCAGAATCACGCGGAGGTCACCTCCCCAGGGTCTTGTTTTAGGGAGGCATCTTATCTGAAGTGTGAAGGTGGCTGTGATTAGAAGTTGAGAACAGGAAGGAAAAAGAAAAATAAATGAGGGTGCAGAAGACGAGGTGGCAAGATTTTGAGGTTTGATGCTAATGCGAGCCGAAACGCTCTTCTAATGCCACTGCTCCAAATGGGAAAAATTGACTTTCCGAGGAGAGGTGCCACACGCCAGCACTTTGAGGAGCTGGAAAGGGGCTAAGTGGAGTGTTCTGTGCAGGCATCAGCGAAGCCTGGAGCACAAGCAAATATTTCATGAGTAATTTAATATCTGGAACATGAACGCTTCCCCAGTATCATCGGTTGCGAAAGGACACAGACAGTCAGCGATCTGGGAGAGAGAGTCAGGCGGGGGGAACACGATGGCGACTGACAGGAGGGGGCAAGAACTGTGTATGTTCATTTCTAAGGGCCAGTTAAGGGTTGAGAACACCCGCTATACTATGCTACCTTCCTGCTCTGTGTCATTGCCTGGACTCAATCTGTCTTGGCCTAATGCGCCTTGAACGGCGTGCCTGCTTACAGTGGGGCCAACGGCAGATGCACGCAACCTATCAGCGGGAGTTTTACTTTGTCATCCTGCAGGGTCCTCCCTCAGTAACCTCAGAGTCCACTGAGTGTAATGAGTAGCCATTAAAATAAAACTGCGGCTCTAGTGCTTTGTTTTTTGGATTTGTGGAGTTGCATCTGCTCTACCTTGATTGTATGGCTGAATAGAATGAATTACAGGGTAAACGTTGCACGTTGTCGTCCATGGGTAAACGAGAGACAGCAAGACATTTACTAAGGGTATTTTTGTTGAAGTTGGGTCACTAAAATGCCAAGCAGCTCCATAACTGCCACAGGGTGAGTCTTAATCAGCTCCCTAGTTCAGTAATAACTGCACTTCCTAGGGAGACCATATTGCAGGACTGTCCCATAGCTGAAATCATTTGCGCACCAACAAGTTCACTTCCTAGAAATGTCCAAAACACAAGTAAATGTATGAAATGCCTTGTTTTTCAGTCTTGAATCAAGACTTTTTCTAATTAGCTCTCTTTCTAGTATGCATCTCTTGCATGCATAAAAGGGAAACAATGCTGCAATTTTTATTTGTTAAAAAAATTATAATAATAAATCATGGCATTTACAAATAAAGCAATTAAAACAGGAAAAAATAGAAGAAATATGTTATTTATTAGATCAAAAGTATTAAACTAATTAAAAGTGACAGAATTTATTTAGCAACAGTGTAAAAGTCATGGCTATTTCAAATAAATGTTCTTTTGAATTTATTAATCATAGAATCCTGAAAAAAGTATCACCTTTTCCATATTTCCAAAAAAAAATAAAAAATTAAGCAGCACAACTGTTTCAAACATTGATAATAAAACAGCATATTAGAATGAGTTCTGAAGGATCATGCACTGAAGACTGGAGTAGGCCAATGATGCTGAAAATTCAGCTTTGCGTCAGAAATAAATTATATTTTAAAGTATATTTAAAAAAACATTCTTTTAAATTGTAATAATATTTCACAATATTACAGTTTTTTCTTTTTTATCAAATAAATGCAGGCTTGATGAGCATAAGACACATTCATAATGCTGCATAACTATCAAAAATGGTAATATAATAAAGTCCATTCACGTCACCATTTCGCCAGCCTGCACTTCACATAATAGGCCTGTAGGTGGCACTTGGGCTTCATTAATTATGATAGTTTCATGAAATAGTAAACGGTGTAGCCTATCATACATAAATATAAGTGAATTGAATACTGATTACCATTATTGCGACTTTTGGCGCTGCACGGTTTTGTGAAGTCCTTTTGTAGTCATTTAGCATCCATTTTGTCAGTGATGTAATTTGATTTATAAAATTAGACAAACCGCAGATCCAGATTGTTCCACAAATAAGCTCGTCTGCAACCGATTTATGAATAAGAACGGAAAATGACCGCTCCACTTCACATTATTGTCCAGTGAAAACCAAATGTCAACCAAAACTCACGCAAGCCATAGCAACGCCTCAGATCGACATATATGTAAAAATAAACAGGAATTTTTCGACTTGTAAACGATTAGTTACTGTTTTGTACACATTGTCATGTTAATTATAATTCAAATGCATTTTGTTTTATTGAGCCCAATATCATTGCTATTTGTCTGAGAGGGGCACTTTTTAATAATTTTGAAAAAGGGCAGGGGCCCCGAAAGCCCCCCCTTCTGCACGTGCCTGGTTAAGCACCGGCACCGACCCCCACCGTCGTTTTGATTTTTTTATAGTAATAAAAATAATTTAGTTCAGTAAAAGAACAGACACTACAATTAAAAACTTAACGTGGCTGCTCGATGCAGCGTGCCGAACAACAGTCGCATCACAGATCAGATTTCATTTCTCCAGTGAGGAGAGTGAGTCCAGCTGACTGACAAGAAGAGTGAGGTGAGACAGACTAG
>NW_015505199.1:395877-413759 GCF_001515645.1 Sinocyclocheilus grahami | reverse complement strand
TTATTGACAGATTCTATTTCAAATAAATGTTGTTCTTTTGAACTTTATATATTCATCAAAGAATCCGGGGAAAAAATGTATTAGTTTTCAAAAAATTTTAAGCAGCACTTAATGTTAATGTTTTCAACACTGAGAAATGTTTCTTGAGTATCAAATCAGCATATTAGAATGATTTCTGAAGGATCATGTGACACTGAAGACTAGAGTAATGGCTGCAAAAAGACATTTGTGTAAATCAGAAAAGTTTAGATTTATTTACTATCCTGCAAATTAATCCTGCAAACCTCCCCTAGTAAAAAAAACCTATGCCGTAATTAATTTAAAATGCATTTATTTCATACTAAGTATACTTCAAATCCATTAACATATTTATTGACATATCACTTAAGACTTAATGATATAAAATTATAATTAAACTTGATATGGAGTATTTCTTTATTGCACAATGCACATATCTTAATTGTATACCTAAAATGTGTTTTAATATCACTATTAATAAGGATTGTATATGATCTCTGTATAATATCAGTCTTTAAATGCAAGATATTTAAAGTGTACCTTAAGTACACTTGCAATAGTTCCACTTTAGCACAAATCAAATACTTAAGTTTATCTTTAGTTGGATCTCAGCAATACTTCCGCACAATTAAAGTGCATTAAGCACAAAATTAGTTGTTCCAATTTAGCAGACTTTAAGTAAACTACTTTCGTATACCAGAAGTACAATTGCAGGGTATTTTATATGTAAACGTAGCATAGCACAAAATAAATGTATTTCAAATACATTTTTTGTATTTTTTTTCACTAGGGTCTTCACTCACCACCCAGGCATTCACAATGTGACAGAAATGCAGAGTTTGGGTTTGAGGGCACTAATGAAATAAAGACGCTAGAAACGGAATGTGTTCCCTCTCACAGCTCTCATGTGCTGGGTCTTTAAAGAATTGTTCAGGTTCACCGAGCAGAGCTGGAACTCTCTGGTGCTGTCATGTGCACGGGAGCATGAAGGATTTCATTTCAGAATCACGCGGAGGTCACCTCCCCAGTGTCTTGTTTTAGGGAGGCATCTTATCTGAAGTGTGAAGGTGGCTGTGATTAGAAGTTGAGAACAGGAAGGAAAAATAAAAATAAATGAGGGTGCAGAAGACGAGGTGGCAAGATTTTGAGGTTTGATGCTAATGCGAGCCGAAATGCTCTTCTAATGCCACTGCTCCAAATGGGAAAAATTGACTTTCCGAGGAGAGGTGCCACACGCCAGCACTTTGAGGAGCTGGAAAGGGGCTAAGTGGAGTGTTCTGTGCAGGCATCAGCGAAGCCTGGAGCACAAGCAAATATTTCATGAGTAATTTAATATCTGGAACATGAACGCTTCCCCAGTATCATAGGCTGCGAAAGGACACAGACAGTCAGCGATCTGGGAGAGAGAGTCAGGCGGGGGGAACACGATGGCGACTGACAGGAGGGGGCAAGAACTGTGTATGTACATTTCTAAGGGCCAGTTAAGGGTTGAGAACACCCGCTATACTATGCTACCTTCCTGCTCTGGGTCATTGCCTGGACTCAATCTGTCTTGGCCTAATGCACCTTGAACGGCGTGCCTGCTTACAGTGGGGCCAACGGCAGATGCACGCAACCTATCAGCGGGAGTTTTACTTTGTCATCCTGCAGGGTCCTCCCTCAGTAACCTCAGAGTCCACTGAGTGTAATGAGTAGCCATTAAAATAAAACTGCGGCTCTAGTGCTTTGTTTTTTGGATTTGTGGAGTTGCATCTGCTCTACCTTGATTGTATGGCTGAATAGAATGAATTACAGGGTAAACGTTGCACGTTGTCGTCCATGGGTAAACGAGAGACAGCAAGACATTTACTAAGGGTATTTTTGTTGAAGTTGGGTCACTAAAATGCCAAGCAGCTCCATAACTGCCACAGGGTGAGTCTTAATCAGCTCCCTAGTTCAGTAATAACTGCACTTCCTAGGGAGACCATATTGCAGGACTGTCCCATAGCTGAAATCATTTGCGCACCAACAAGTTCACTTCCTAGAAATGTCCAAAACACAAGTAAATGTATGAAATGCCTTGTTTTTCAGTCTTGAATCAAGACTTTTTCTAATTAGCTCTCTTTCTAGTATGCATCTCTTGCATGCATAAAAGGGAAACAATGCTGCAATTTTTATTTGTTAAAAAAATTATAATAATAAATCATGGCATTTACAAATAAAGCAATTAAAACAGGAAAAAATAGAAGAAATATGTTATTTATTAGATCAAAAGTATTAAACTAATTAAAAGTGACAGAATTTATTTAGCAACAGTGTAAAAGTCATGGCTATTTCAAATAAATGTTCTTTTGAATTTATTAATCATAGAATCCTGAAAAAAGTATCACCTTTTCCATATTTCCAAAAAAAAATAAAAAATTAAGCAGCACAGTTTTTTTTTTTTGTCGTTGGTGCTCAATAAATATTTCTTGCCACATCAACATGTTAAAATGATTTCTGAAGGATCATGTGACACTGAAGACTGGAGTAATGGCAGCTGAAAATTCAGCTTTGCAGTCACAGAAATAAATTACTTTTTTTATTATTATCAAGAATTACTGTTTTTACTGCAATGATCAAATAAATGCAGCCTTGGTGAGCACAAGAGACTTCTTTAAAAAATAAATAAATACACACACACACACACACACACACACACACACACACTTAAAAAAAAATATGTCCCCAAACCTTTGAACGTCAATGTATGTATGTCTTACTTAAAAGTATCTCATAACTCAATTACACTGAAATATCTCAATTGTTTTTATTGAATTTAAACTCTCACTGAACCAACCTAAATACATTATACCGACATTAAATTTAAGAGTTAAATCAGGTAGAAATGGCTCTCTACAGTAACAACTGCTGTTACCACCACGTTACATTGTACAGTACTTTATAATTGCGTCTTATGTAAATGAGTCATCCGTGTCCCAAAGTTTAGTGGATCAAGGCCCTTGCTAATACCCAAATCCATGTTCCACATATATTGATTCACATCATCACAAACTAGGGAACAGAATGAGACACAACAACAGCAGTTTCCCCAAGTGTAATGCAGTATATCATTAGGAGGAAACCAAGGACAACATGCAAATTAGCAACACTTGGTGAAGGTCAACCGCAGGAGTGATCTAAATTCAAAGCATGGCTACACATCACTACATTATCTGTAATTATCCTCAGTGCGGCCAGTGAATACATGACTTTGAGGATGGCATTATTTATCGTTATCCCTGTCTAATGTCCCTAATTGGAGTCAAATATCCCTTGTGATGGTGTTAAATATGTGAATTATTCATTAACGCAAACCTTTTTTCCTCTCTTTCTTCATTTTTTAATTCATCTAGGTGAAGTTAGTTTGTGATAAGTGTGTGTGTGTAAGGGCAACTCTGGCACACAGAATCTGTTATGGAAGCTCATGAATGTTTGAGAAATTCCTAGGAAAACACTACCAGCACACTCTGTGAAATGATGTTAGTGCTTGTAAGAACACAGAGCGTGTATTAAGCCAAATTTAAAACTATAAGGCACACAGTCGCATGGCAAGAACATTAGCTATGTAGGTGTAAGTGATTTTTTTTGCATGGAACAGCTCTTGATAACATTTTAGTGACATTAGGGTGAATGGATTAAAGGTAATAATTTTTTTATCATTATTAAACTTATTATTAACTTAACTATTACAAAATAATTAACTCAATAGAATGTCTTTTGACGTAACACTTTTCAAGAATTCTAACACGAAATCAAATGCATAAAACAGTAGTTCATAAACAGACAAATTATATAATAAAAAGTCATATTGTAAAGCACTGTACAGAAATTTGCTGACCCTTGCCTTAATGGTTTCCAGAATAGTTGTACTATGTTCAGTTAATGATCCAGGAACAATAACACAAATGGGATCATACTGGAATTTTTGTTTGAAGACTAAAATTCAATATTTAATATTCTAATATTAAATTAATACTAATTTATGACAGATTGAGAAAACAGTAAGGGTTTGAACCAAAGGTTTAAAAAATAAAAGAATTGTGTTTTCCCCAACACATTCATGAAATTCAAATTCAGCTACCAAAAATACAGCCTTTTCAAAAAAATAACACTCTTTTAAATACATGTTTGATTTTATCTTATGCTGAAGCAGTTTTTAAACAAGGTATGTGAACCTTATCTTAACCGTGTTGTTCAGTCTGTTGCCTCCATAGCCCTGAGGGTGAATGCACAGGTCAGCAGATAACAGCATAACAGCACATCACAGTTCTGCTGGACACACAATTGGTCAATCCTCTGCTCCTGGAAGTAGCCGTTGCCCTTTTTATTTTGAATGCTGATTAAAGCCCAATCATTAAACCTCAGCCTTAATCACTCTAATAGCTTTTGCCAAACTGATCACAGGACAAAGGTTTAAAAAATAAAAGAATTGTGTTTTCCCCAACACATTCATGAAATTCAAATTCAGCTACCAAAAATACAGCCTTTTCACGAAAATAACACTCTTTTAAACACATGTTTGATTTTTATCTTATGCTGAAGCAGTTTTTAAACAAGGTATGTGAACCTTATCTTAACCGTGTTGTTCAGTCTGTTGCCTCCATAGCCCTGAGGGTGAATGCACAGGTCAGCAGATAACAGCATAACAGCACATCACAGTTCTGCTGGACACACAATTGGTCAATCCTCTGCTCCTGGAAGTAGCCGTTGCCCTTTTTATTTTGAATGCTGATTAAAGCCCAATCATTAAACCTCAGCCTTAATCACTCTAATAGCTTTTGCCAAACTGATCACAGGTCAGTACAAATGGGACACACCCACAACTTGTCGCTCAGTGAGGAGGTGGTGAGTTTTTGCATGTCTAGCGATATCAAAATAACAACAACAATAATAAATATATTTAAAAAATACCCCGACATTTACTATTAAATGTACTTTTCCCCCCCACTAATAAATATTTTCCCTCAATTATTTCTTAATCTAACGGACAATGATACACTACGAAACTACTGACTACAAGAATGAACCACCGGTAGAGTACATTACAAAATATTCAAAAGTGCTTTATGGGGGTTATGACAGGGGTCTTTGGTTCAAAAAAAAGTTTGAGAAACCGATAGTGAGAGCTGGCATTTCAAAGAGTTTTATAAATAAGAAACAGAGATGAACCAACTGGCCCGTACAATGTGCACGCTCGCACGCCTGTCCGTGAGTGCATGTATGTAACTGCAATATTTGCTGTAGGCATTGTTCTCTGCAAAAGAGGAGGGCGTTTGGATGATGCCCTCCCTCTGGCACAATGCCAGACTGGATAACGGGTGCGATTCAGGGGTCATTGACTGGTGAGAGCTGACCTTATGAACTCTGGGATATTAGTTGGCCCCTGTCGATTCTCTTACACCCTCTAGCTTCTCTGCCCAGTTACACTGTCTGAAAAGAGCAAGTCGAGAGGGCTGCCATTCTGGTTGAGTGGCCCGCATTACGTAGAATAAATCAGCTTTTCCATGCCACTGACTCTTCTTTTAATTTGTCAAAAGTACTATTAATTCCTTGGGTGTACAGTTGTTTTTTGTTTGTTTGTTTTTTAAAGTCAGGAGTTTTACGTATTTAAGTCAGTCCTACTATACAATACTTTTTTTTATGACTCAATCAATTACGTCTACATATATACGATAAAATATTACAATTAAAATGAAAACAATTTTAAATGATTTTACTACTAATGGATTTTGGCCAAGTCTCCTGGAGCTATGCATTAACCTATAAAAACAAAACAATTTATTAAGTAATATTTCAGGTGTTTCTTCAATTTCTCTAACCAGGTATTTCAAACAAATATTCTAAAATTACACACATACAGCTGATATTAAGAAAGTCAAATATTTCAAAATTATACATGCATTTCATTGCATTTAATCATCTTATAATTAAATACATTAAATGCCAAAGCTAGAGCATTTTTCAATATTTCCATAAATTAGTAAGTACTATAGGAATTTTTTTTAATGAATCATTTTAAATTAATCATAACTAACACTCCTCTTCCTTGCCTAATATTACTAGTATTAGCAATGTCTCAAGCATTAGCTAATTTGAATATATATTTAAAAATATATATTAGATATATATATATATAAATTATTTTATAAAAATATAATTTTATATATATACAGTATATATATATATATATATATATATATATTCATTGTATAATATTGTTTTTGCTAATAATAAAAATTATTTGCTGTTGTAAAATTAGCTCATTTTAAAAATTAAAACAACACACACACACACACACAAATAAAAAATCTCTACCTAACCACCATCATATTAATTCTAACATTGTTGTAAATGAGAACAATGCATTTTTCCTCAGTCCTGCTTTGCTTCAGTTCGCTACACAGTGTTTATGAAAGGGCTAGAAGACACTCTGGATAAAATCAGTAAATTGATCTGCACAACCGTCAGCAGTGAAATAGGCATGAAGCCTGAAGAGGCACTCACAACAGATGGAATTTCCACTCCACTGTATGGCATACAAAACGTAGGATGGAAGTTACACAAAAACACACGCACAGGCGCTATTCTCTGCTGCTTCTCTCTTGCTCCCAAACACACACACATATTCAGGGCAGACTTGGTGGCCGTCATCTGACCTAGACATATCGGGTCATGCTGCTTTGTGGGCTCCTACAGGGCACGTTGTGTCAAAATGTCACACTCCTGACGGAGGGCTGAAAACGGGTTGAAGGTCAAGGTGACCGGATGAAAACAGGAGGTTCAGGCAATCAGCGTGAGGAACACTCAAAAGCAAAGGTGGTCTGTTATGTTTGCCCCAAGAAGAAGAAGCGAGAGGCAGAGGCCCTCTCATTATTTCAGAGTCTGTGGCAGCAGAGAGCAGACACTGCGGGTGACAAACCTGGCATTCACAGCAACCTACTGAGGCATGAGGCGGGGGGCCAACATGGGAGAAAACATTGTGTACTATTGAGAGACAAGTGGCAATGGTGTTTTGAGTGTTTTCTTCTGCTTCAGTAGTTCTAAAAAGAATTACGCTGAATATTTAGGCATTCTCGCACAACACCAAAACACTCACATGAAACTACAACAAGTCCGAATGATTAAAGAAACAGTTCACCCAAAAACGAAAATCTGCTGAAAATTCACTCACCAGCTGGCCATCCAAGATGTAGATGAATTTGTTACTTCATTGGAACAGATTTGAAGAAATGCAGCATTACATCACTGGTTAGCCAATGGATCCTCTGCGGTGAATGGGTGCCATCAGAATGAGTGTCCAAACAACTGAAAAACACATCACAATAATCCACACGGTAAAAACGTGAAAACAATCCAAAACAGTTCTAAAAAAATATATATGTCTCTGGATTTTAATGTTAAGAGGACAAAAGGGTAACAGAGAACAACTTTTTCACAGAAGGAAGTCTTAATATGGACTAATATTTTGGCCAGAAGTGACTGTTTAAATTTAAAATGCCTTAACAATGGATTTGTTTCTTGCAAACACGCAGTCTCGTTTTACAAGACATTGGTGGAGTGGAGTTGTGTGAATTACTTCTGGATTATTGTGATGTTTTTACCCTCATTCTGACGGCACCCATTCACTTCAGAGGATCCAATGGTGAACAAATGATGTAATGCCGAATTTCTCAAACTCATCTACATCTTGAATGACCTGAGGGTGAGTACATTTTCTCTGATCACAAATGCAGACAGAGTTTTATGATTACGTGGGCGCGATGCAACGCAACGCAACGCAACGAGTAAAAAGACAGTTATAAGTCATTATAATCAGTAATTATGTCCCTACTGGATGCAACAAATGCCTCGTTTGTAATGGGTTTTAATGTTTTTGTCTCGTCGCTCCGGCCGGGACAAGGCATCAACAGTATGTGAGGGGCGTAACATTTCCGTCACACGCTTGAGGTATTCAGCCAATCACAACGCACTGGATAGCTGGCCAATCACAACACACCTCGCTTTTCAGACCGATGAGCTTTGTAAAAATCAACGCGTTTCAAAAAGGCGGGGCATAGAGGAGAAACAATAATGTACAGTATGTGGAAAATAATGTGTTTTTTAACTTTAAACAGCATAAACACTTCATTACACCAAATAATGTTCTTTTTAGCAGCATCATATGACCCCTTTAAATAATTCTGAAATAATGGAATATCTCATGCAAAAATGCAATACAACTAATTATATTTTAGTAATAGTTTCTGAGTATCACAAAATGTCAAGATCTTATTCGCTCATCCTCGCCCTAAGGATTCATCTTGATTGTGAATATTTGATCAGCGACGGAAAAAAAATTTTGTGCTTCACAGCAGATGACAACTGTGGCCACGTCTTGGCGAATTAATGCTAAATAAAACATTTGGAACATGGCTGTAAGGCACTGCAAAGCAGCCAGCTCTGTTTTCATCCGAATGCCAAGTTCTTCTGGACCAAAGGGGAAAATGTCAGGCATGCATTTTGTTGACTGAAGCAGTGATATTGGTGAAAAACCACATGGCGCTCATTTGAGAAGAGGCTAACTCTGCATGCATTCTCTGGTGGATAGGTCACCCTCAGGGATGTTCAAACGGCACATCGACCTACACTGCTCTCCAAAAACACTTGAAAATAAATAGTATTCGACATACTGCGACAACCCGAATGACTGGGAATCTACAGAGACGTGATCTCTGAAAGCTTAATATTTGAAACAACAAAATACATTTATTTGTGTCCAACTCATTGCGATTAGGGGCTCTACATAATTAAATGTTAATTTCATACTTCATATACTGCTACTGTAGGCTGCTATTTATTCCTTTTAGATGCTATACAAGACCGTGTTTCCCATACATTGATTTATTTGTGGCAGCCCGCCATAATATCACCACAAATAGATTTGCACAAATTTGTCCAAAACTCATGCAAGAATCACGATATGGCTGGATTAAACTTCAAAAGGCTATGATTTCATTTAATAAATATGAGCATTGCACATTTCAAAGTCAAAACGCTGTGCGTTTTTGTGACTGTATCTCTGAAGGGAACCGACTGTCTTCAGAAAAGTATCAATGGCATTTTAATTTGATCTTACCTACTTACAATGCCTGATAAAGCAGCGTTTATGAGCGCAGCGCTGCTTTGTGTACTGCTGTTACTGTAAAAACCGCTGTTTCTCCCGTTCCAAAACGAATGAATTTGCAATCAGCCTGTCTGCTATTTTTTGTTTAGATCAGTGCGAAAATCCACCCATATTTTTAAGCAGCAAACAAGAAAACAAAGTTATATTTTTTTTACAGTCACATTATGGTTTAATATGTTACCATAGACATACGGTATTAATTTTATTTGTGCAGGTCTTAAAAAAGGTGTTAAAAGGCCTTAAATGTGATTTTAAAAACCCTGCAGATACGCAGACATAGCCTAACTGATATTGACTGTAATGTTATGCGCAATGTCTGCTCCTTCAATGCAGATGAATATTGAAAAACATTTTCCAAGAATATTTTTTCAGAAAGCCCCATAAAATAGCATGTTCAAACAATGGATGCTAAATGTGCTATAAAAAGCAGAGATGTTATGTGGGGGAGATGTTTAATTATGTAAATAAAGTTCTTCGCAATTTGAAATATTTGCATTGGATTCAATCATTCTAATATGCTGATTTGCTGCTCAATTTTTTTTATTATTATTATTAATAATAATGTTGAAAACTGTTATGCTGCTTAATATTTTTGTGGAAATTGTGATACAGAATTCTTTGATGAATATAAATATTTTGTAGTATGTCTTTACTGTCACTTTTGATCAATTTAATGCATCCTTGCTGAATAAAAGTATTAATTTGTTTAAAGAAAATGTTTGACCCCAATCCTCATTCCTCTCTGCCTTGCTCACACCCCCAAAAAAACTTGATCTATGAAGCATGCATGATACCGTCATATCCTGTCCATTTCCTCCCACCTCTGTGGACTGCAATTCCTTTAGGATTCCCATAGGCTTGTGCTGGCCTCCTTCAGTATGTTTCTTTAAGCCCGTTTGAGAGAAAAGCCAGTTTTAGCACTCATTCCATATACTGTCTAATAATATTTGCCTTGACCCATATTTTTCAACAACCTTGAATTTTCTTTCAACAACAAATTGGTTTTCTTGCTCGCAATTTTCTGTGACTTTTATAATATTGTGTTTCTTTGGATTTGCACACATTAAGTCGGGATACTCCCAAACACAGGTGTGTTTTCTTTTAAATCATGTAAAACCACAATTGCAGGCAGGTGCAGTTTAATTAAGTAAAGCAATTTTGTGAAGACTGGAAAAAGAAGGGTTACATTAGAGGTAATTTGGGTGTATCAAAGCAGGCTCAAAAGGTTAAGAACTGTCATCCTGTGTAAAAACTGAGTATGAGCAGAATGTTCCCTCTAGAGGGCAGCACACAACCAGGTTTTCCATGCAGAGCCCACTTTGTATTACAATATCTATATTCCGTGCGCCATCTGCTGGTGATACATTTCACACAAATTTACTGCTACTGTTTAATATTTATATGCCCTAAAATCCAACGGTTTTAAATCCTGGTCCCAACTCTTTTGTGCTGATAAATGGTCAGTCTTGTTTATGCCCTGTACTCCACTTGAGTATGCTGACCTAGTGATTTCTATAGTCTACCCCTGATTAATTAGCAGAAATGTTTACTCTGTAACTACAATTTGTGTCTGTCGAAATGTAATATGTGCTAATTGTACGCATTATACAGATATGTATTTAAATAAAATAAATATATATTTTACGTGATATGTGCCTAAAACAAAGCTCTTGAGTATCGTAAGACGCTCATGGTAGTAAGTAACTTGCATTGATCCAGGTAGGCAGGTACGTCAAGGGTCGCCATCTTGAACCGCTGCACTAGTGATGGCCGCTTTTAAAACACTACCCCTGCGTCCCAATGTTCATACTATCCATCCTAAATAGCATGTGAGATTGGAATTAGTGTGTCACAAAGCATAGTATGTTGAAAAGAGTATGCCAAAAGTCCCCGGATGGTCCAGGGCTGTCCAAAATTCGGTCCTGGAGGGCCGGTGTCCTGCAGCGTTTAGCTCCAGGACCGAGTTTGGACAGCCCTGCTCTACTATTTCAGGTCGATTTTTGAAGTGTGGATCCGTGCACACAATAATGGCTAATAATACCCACAATCCAATGTGCTTTGATGAATGATTCAAACACGAATAAAAAGCTTTAAAAAACTACAGACATGGCGGATGCGCGCGACAAACGATTAAGTAGAGCAGTTTAGATAAAGGGGTTTGAGTTACTAATAATCAACATTTAACCTGGTAAAATAATATTTATTTAATCTTATCTATGTTATATTTCATCTGCAACAGCAATATAAACTTGTATCCGTTTGGTCGTTAACTTTTAAATGCATCATTATGCAGAAAATATTAGCAGAGTTCTCAGCATGAAAGACCCGCGGCCTACAATAGGCCTACATTTTTTTGAACAAAACAAGGAAAAACCTGAATGTTCTATCCACCTTATTTTCCAACGGGAAGTAAGCCATTTTCTGTGAATGTGTGAGACTTCCGGTTTATTAGTCGCTGACTCGCTCTAGGGAAACAACGAGAGAGGAATAACTAAGTGCAGTAAACGGTAAAACTGTTTGCAGTACAAACCAGTGTGTTCATAAGCCAGACCCATAAATGGCCGCGCCCGCTCTTATGGGAAAAATAAGGTGGATATAGTTTAGACATGTGCGTTTGTGCATCAATGTCTTTAATGTGTCCTGTAGGTGCGAAACTTTTTGGAAACTTATTCAAGATGGGTACTCAATATATGTCACTCCGACATGAAGGATTAGAGAATGAAACTGTGACCACAGATATCTTTAACTAAAGTGAATGAAAGGCAATATAATCAGCAATTTGCAATAGTGAGATCATTGCGTGAAAAGATGAATCGGAATTTTTTAACCGAACTGTCTGAAAGAACCGATTTGGCAAAATGAAATATCTTTTTTAAAGCGATAACTCGAATACAAATTGCGCAACAGGTAGTATTTACTTTAGGCACTATGCCACTCGGAAAGCTTTTCATACCTGTGTTTGATTCGGTTGATCAGAAATAATTAGACCGCTAACTTAAATAATGGACACTACAGTGGGCCTATATTTTTTTTAAATCTCTATTTATTGCAAGTTCAGTTTAGAACATTTAGTTGTTAAGAGCATATCCAAATGTTTTAAAGCTTATTTAATTTGCAATGCAGAATTGTCTGCCATTATAACAAACCAAATCTTGTCAAATAAAAAGAAATAAATAACCTGCAGGGAAGACTTGATGCCTTCACTTGATTCACTTTCATGACTTTAGCAGGTAATCAGTAAACATTATGCTGCTGTAGCCATCTTTTTTTTTTTTAAAAAACGTTTTTATTTGTACAGTGCTTTTCACAATCCATGTCATATCAAGACAGCTTTACAGAAAATCATACATTAATGTCTTAAGCCTTAAAGCTTCCAGTGTGCAAGCCAAGGGCAGCCGTGGCAAAGAAAAAAACTTGTTAAGAAGGAAAAGAAAAAGATATTAAGGAGCTTGGGGAGAGGAAAAACCTCGCAATGAACCGGTCCCAGCTGGGGGAGCCGTTTTTGTGCAAGAATCAAAGAGTCATTGAAAGGCCTGTAGGTGGTCAGCGGGTGTACTGTCTGAGGCAGGTCTTTATAGAAACTAAGGAGAGACTGTAAAATGTACATCAATAACATATATTCTACTAAAATGTTTTTGGACTTCATTTGAGATAACGTGATTCTTTTGTCTCACTGCATCATGTCATTAGCCATGGACACATTAATGTGTTTCATACACCTCAGTTCAAAGCATATCCAAACTGTACTTCATTTTATACCTTTATATTTCAGAGGAGGTTTGAATATTGCATTGTTGTTCTCATTTATAAAGGAGCTTTTGTTCGTTTCCTTTCTTTTTCCCTCATTGCTTCTCTAAATCTGACAGTCCCCCACTTGCCTCTTTAATTCCAGTCGTTGACGTCCATGTTCTTTTTTTAATTTATGCTGCAGTATAAAGGCTTTTCACCAATCTCTTGAGCTTTCTCGAATTCACATGCCTATGAACTTGTGTTTACATTTTGATTGCATCTCCCAATTACATGCAAAAGTGTAAACTTCATTATTTGCTTTGAAAAGCACTTCTCTCACAAATAGGCATGCAAAAATACTTGTACCAAGCCCCACATGGATGTGTCTTTCAGCTTTTAGCAAAACCAAACCATCAGTCCATCTTCTATTTTTGTCAATAGCAAATGGCTGTAGTTGGCTGTGAATGATGCGTAGCAGCTCACCATCTTTGTGTAATTGCATTCAAAGATTGATTGCTGTTCTCACACAAACATGCAGAATTCATTATGATCTCTGTCCACCTGTAAAATGAGCTTGGACAGGAAAATAAACCCTAGAACAGACAGTCAAAATCATTCAGGACTCTCTTATTTCTTTTCAGCAATGCATCCCTTGCAAGATGATTAAATCAATGAGGACAATCATGGGAATGCGTAAAACCGTCCATGTGACTTGGGGATGAAAAACATGATTCAATTGAACAGTCATGACATGTGGGATACAGGAGAACTATGTGACACCCCTTGGATAAAGCACATGATTATGGTCTTGATAGCTGATGACACATTGCTTTTCCCAATTTGTAATACCACAATGTGGAAATTAATTTTCCATCCTGTATCCCACATTGCCTTTGAATCATGCTATGCATCAAAGCCTCTGTTTAGGTGATCTGTCTCTCTATAACAGCAGGTTAAAGTGATTGTTAGGCTCTTGAAAATCTTTAGGTGAACTGGAATGTCTTGTTCAATGATTGTTTGCGCATCAATGTCTTTAATGTGTCCTGTAGGTGCGAAACTTTTTGGAAACTTATTCAAGATGGGTACTCAATATATGTCACTCCGACATGAAGGATTAGAGAATGAAACTGTGACCACAGATATCTTTAACTAAAGTGAATGAAAGGCAATATAATCAGCAATTTGCAATAGTGATATCATTGCGTGAAAAGATGAATCGGAATTTTTTAACCGAACTGTCTGAAAGAACCGATTTGGCAAAATGAAATATCTTTTTTAAAGCGATAACTCGAATACATATTGCGCAACAGGTAGTATTTACTTTAGGCACTATGCCACTCGGAAAGCTTTTCATACCTGTGTTTGATTCGGTTGATCAGAAATAATTAGACCGCTAACTTAAATAATGGACACTACAGTGGGCCTATATTTTTTTAAAATCTCTATTTATTGCAAGTTCAGTTTAGAACATTTAGTTGTTAAGAGCATATCCAAATGTTTTAAAGCTTATTTAATTTGCAATGCAGAATTGTCTGCCATTATAACAAACCAAATCTTGTCAAATAAAAAGAAATAAATAACCTGCAGGGAAGACTTGATGCCTTCACTTGATTCACTTTCATGACTTTAGCAGGTAATCAGTAAACATTATGCTGCTGTAGCCATCTTTTTTTTTTTTAAAAAACGTTTTTATTTGTACAGTGCTTTTCACAATCCATGTCATATCAAGACAGCTTTACAGAAAATCATACATTAATGTCTTAAGCCTTAAAGCTTCCAGTGTGCAAGCCAAGGGCAGCCGTGGCAAAGAAAAAAACTTGTTAAGAAGGAAAAGAAAAAGATATTAAGGAGCTTGGGGAGAGGAAAAACCTCGCAATGAACCGGTCCCAGCTGGGGGAGCCGTTTTTGTGCAAGAATCAAAGAGTCATTGAAAGGCCTGTAGGTGGTCAGCGGGTGTACTGTCTGAGGCAGGTCTTTATAGAAACTAAGGAGAGACTGTAAAATGTACATCAATAACATATATTCTACTAAAATGTTTTTGGACTTCATTTGAGATAACGTGATTCTTTTGTCTCACTGCATCATGTCATTAGCCATGGACACATTAATGTGTTTCATACACCTCAGTTCAAAGCATATCCAAACTGTACTTCATTTTATACCTTTATATTTCAGAGGAGGTTTGAATATTGCATTGTTGTTCTCATTTATAAAGGAGCTTTTGTTCGTTTCCTTTCTTTTTCCCTCATTGCTTCTCTAAATCTGACAGTCCCCCACTTGCCTCTTTAATTCCAGTCGTTGACGTCCATGTTCTTTTTTTAATTTATGCTGCAGTATAAAGGCTTTTCACCAATCTCTTGAGCTTTCTCGAATTCACATGCCTATGAACTTGTGTTTACATTTTGATTGCATCTCCCAATTACATGCAAAAGTGTAAACTTCATTATTTGCTTTGAAAAGCACTTCTCTCACAAATAGGCATGCAAAAATACTTGTACCAAGCCCCACATGGATGTGTCTTTCAGCTTTTAGCAAAACCAAACCATCAGTCCATCTTCTATTTTTGTCAATAGCAAATGGCTGTAGTTGGCTGTGAATGATGCGTAGCAGCTCACCATCTTTGTGTAATTGCATTCAAAGATTGATTGCTGTTCTCACACAAACATGCAGAATTCATTATGATCTCTGTCCACCTGTAAAATGAGCTTGGACAGGAAAATAAACCCTAGAACAGACAGTCAAAATCATTCAGGACTCTCTTATTTCTTTTCAGCAATGCATCCCTTGCAAGATGATTAAATCAATGAGGACAATCATGGGAATGCGTAAAACCGTCCATGTGACTTGGGGATGAAAAACATGATTCAATTGAACAGTCATGACATGTGGGATACAGGAGAACTATGTGACACCCCTTGGATAAAGCACATGATTATTGTCTTGATAGCTGATGACACATTGCTTTTCCCAATTTGTAATACCACAATGTGGAAATTAATTTTCCATCCTGTATCCCACATTGCCTTTGAATCATGCTATGCATCAAAGCCTCTGTTTAGGTGATCTGTCTCTCTATAACAGCAGGTTAAAGTGATTGTTAGGCTCTTGAAAATCTTTAGGTGAACTGGAATGTCTTGTTCAATGATTTGTTATAGTTCAAGTGTGTAGAAAGAGGAAGGTTAAAAGCTCTCTTGTGATATAAAAAAAACTCACCATAGCAAGCTGGGATGCACCTAACGTTACACAAGTTCTCAGAAGTAATTATTTTTCTTGTCCTGACTATATTCTGTTTACAAAGACGAGAAATCATTTATTTCATGCAATCCACACAAACTGAGAAGAACATTGGACAGTCAGCAGACAATTCCATTACTGGTCTAAATAAATATACTGTATTGTGTGTATATGCTGTTTGCTTTTATATTAATCTAGGGTTTCATATTTCTGGATGCAGAGAGCTTATTGTAAATTGTAAAAGATTTTTCAATAACTGCTCTCCTACAAAATAAAGCATACTTGAAAAGTGGTTTCAGAATGAATTGGAGTTTTGTGCTGTCACTTGCTTTCAGCTTCCAATTGCACTCGTGGGTCTGAATAATATTAGTTCATCTCCAGATGTTAGTGTATAACCTTTGTGGGTTGTAATCAGCATGACTCACTTGGACCACAAACAGGTAGATTAATCGAAACTTCAACTGGACTAGTGTACACTTGTTCTGTCTCAGTAATTGTCACCTATAAGATGTGGTTGTTGTAAAATAAGTATATTTATCAAAGAAATATTTTCTCTCACATTTTGGTGTTTTATTTTGCTTTCCTTTTTACAGTATCCCGCACAAATACTGTATATTTTCTTTTGTGTTCTGCAGAAGAAAGAAAGTCCTACAGGTTTGGAACAACGTGATGGCGAAGAGCAAAATAACAAAAAGCAAAGAAACTCAAATTAACTTCAAGAGAACTAAATGCGAAGCTAGACTGACTAGGAATTAAGAATATAACAATACTATTATGACAAGTAGACTGATACGGAATTATCTTACACGCAGTGAACTAACGCAACGAACCAGCCAAGACATGAGGAAAGAGGCACACTATAAAGGAGCAGAGCACATGAGGAACAGGTGGACATAATCAAGTTAACGAGGACTAGACTAGGACTAAACAAGGGGGCGTGGCAGAGGGAAACAAGGGGGCATGACGAGAGGAGCACATGGCCAACATAAATAAAGACAAAGCCATGTGCTCAGACTCAAGACAAACAAGGAAACGCTAAACAAAGACAGAACAGACATGGCTGTCAGGGCGGGACCCTGACAACCAACTGGGGGGGCAGGTGGGGAGGAAAGATTGAAGGTCCAAAGTAGCCAGGAAACACAGGGGGCAGGGCAGAAAGCAGTCCAGGGGAATATCTTGGGACTGCCCAAAAAGGTGACAACTTTGGAGGAGCATGCCAGCCAGGCAACACTGAGGGTGGGATAGGCATTCGATTAGGGATACCTCTAGAGATAGGGGCCCTCTTCCCTGATGGGAACTTCCAACTGGGTTTGGGGTCTCGAATAGATGCAGTCTTTGACGACTCCTGCATCAAGATGACATCATGCACCGTTTCACCGTTTCAATCGGCTCTAGAAGATGTACACAATGCTGGGGCTGATACAGATTTCTTGACTGTGTTTTGACTGACAGGATGACAGGAAGATGACACGACAAGACTGGCAGGGATGATCTCCTTGGGTGAGCCATGGCTGGTGAGCAGCTCAGGGGTAGCATGCGTGGCTATAGCAGGCAGATCAAGACACCCAAAAATAGCCTCCGTGAACAGGGCTGGAGCAGATTCTGAGGAAGTAGTATCACTGTCAGGTTCAGTTTCTGTGGTTATGACTAAACTGGATGATACGCCCAAGGTGGTCTCTGCGGCCTTGGCAGGCAGACATGAATGCTTTGAAAGGGT
>NW_015505199.1:380066-395162 GCF_001515645.1 Sinocyclocheilus grahami | reverse complement strand
GCACTATGACTAGAATAAAAACTGGGCAAGGACAAAATCAAAATAAAGAAAGAAATCAAACTAGAGGCTTGAAAAAACTAGAGTAAACTAAGACTGTACTTAGACTAGAGCAAAATAACAAAAAGCAAAGAAACTCAAATTAACTTCAAGAGAACTAAATGCAAAGCTAGACTGACTAGGAATTAAGAATATAACAATACTAATATGACAAGTAGACTGATACGGAATTATCTTACACGCAGTGAACTAACGCAACGAACCAGCCAAGACATGAGGAAAGAGGCACACTATAAAGGAGCAGAGCACATGAGGAACAGGTGGACATAATCAAGTTAACGAGGACTAGACTAGGACTAAACAAGGGGGCGTGGCAGAGGGAAACAAGGGGGCATGACGAGAGGAGCACATGGCCAACATAAATAAAGACAAAGCCATGTGCTCAGACTCAAGACAAACAAGGAAACGCTAAACAAAGACAGAACAGACATGGCTGTCAGGGCGGGACCCTGACACAGCATGACTCACTTGGACCACAAACAGGTAGATTAATCGAAACTTCAACTGGACTAGTGTACACTTGTTCTGTCTCAGTAATTGTCACCTATAAGATGTGGTTGTTGTAAAATAAGTATATTTATCAAAGAAATATTTTCTCTCACATTTTGGTGTTTTATTTTGCTTTCCTTTTTACAGTATCCCGCACAAATACTGTATATTTTCTTTTGTGTTCTGCAGAAGAAAGAAAGTCCTACAGGTTTGGAACAACGTGATGGCGAGGAAATCATGACAGAATTGTCATTTTTGGGTGATCAGTTCTTTTAGTGTACATGATTACCTGTGCACAACTGTATTTCTTCAACTAATGAATCTGTCTAACAATCAACTGGAATCTTTTTAATGAAAAACAGTGAATGAACTATACTTGATGAAAACCTATAATGTCATTATATAGTGTCATTGCTCTGAATACAAATACCTTGCATTTTGGTTTGATATTTTGTCATCTAATGCAGTGCATTTTGTACACTTTTAATTGTAGCCTAGTGTCCAAATATACTAATAAGCATTGCGTGCTAGGCCATAACATTGTCTGCTGTCTAACACTATAGCTTAATCATTGCGCGCTGCCCATTCTCCACTGATGGCAGATGTTGCAGATGGCGGATAATCCAGAATCTTGGGTCTGATGCAAACTGGATTTATTCATGGTCATGATGCCAACATCTGTCGAGACTTCACAGTAAGCTAGCTGAACACGAGAGAGTGTGGAGTGTGAATACTCCTTTATCGTCAAAGAAGAAAAGCATTCCTAAACCTCACATCAGGGTAAGTTCATGTTAAAATAGATAGTGTTTATTGCAATTTGGTTTAAGCAGTTACAGTACAATAGAAGAAAATGTGAGGATGTCAGTCGTGCTAGACGATTATGTTAATGCAGTGTACATTACTACCATCTTCAATAGCATTTCCTTTCCAAAGTGGAAAACATGACGGAAAAATTGATGTTGATGTTGAGTGTGACTGAAATTCTTTTCTTTATAAAATAAGGTCATATCATGCTTATTTTAATGTGTATTCAGAGGGGTTTTTTATAGTGAATGTTCTAACAGTTCTAAGCTATTTTTTTTGCATGCGTGTTACTTATTTCTCAGTTTAAAATTGTAAATGACAGGACAAAAGGTGACTCTGATAGAAAATGGACCAGCATTATTAAAGCCAGTAGAAAACAACATCATATAATCTTACTAATACCCTCGGTTCATGTAGAATGCCTGCCAACTGGTTGAATTTTGCATTGAAGTATTGCACTTGTCATTGAAAAAATTGTGTATTTGTATTGACTATTTTGCATAACTTTGTCTTTTCTATAAAGCGAGTTATACTTTTTTTTTTTAAGTAAATGTTTTTGGCTCATAAAAGCATCACATGGTATATGTATGCGAATCCCAGAATTCTCAAAATTCTGTTTGTGGGCCATGAGGGAGTTTGTCTGGATTTAGAAGCTTGCAGATGGCCTCTTATGAGCCGCTGCTGTATATATTAAGCTGGTTGCTTTGTGACTGTGTTCATAAAATATTGTGAGCCAGCCTGCAGGGACAGCACCAAAATGATGGAAAAATTGATGTGAATAGGTGAGTTTGTATTCATCAAATGCACAGACTTTTCCTGGTGCTCAAATTATCATTCACACTGAAAGTCTACTCTGCAAAGAGAATTGCATAACAAATACATCATTTGAATTTGCCTAGCAAGGAAGGGAATAGTAGTTTTTTGTTCAAATGGAAAGTTTTAAATTGATCAAAAAAGCTTACTACTTACTGAATACAGCACAATATATCATATTTTACAATTAGTAACAAAAGGCACTATTCCATCATAAATGTTTTAAATCATAGTAGTATGCTACTTTGTTGTCACCAGGGTTATTATAGTTAACTAAAACTTAAACCATAAAAAAAAACGCTGGAAAATAAATGTTAACTGGAAATATAAATAAAACTTATTATTTTATGCCAGCTTTAACATTTCTCATTTTCGCTTAGTTTAAACAATATATATATATAAAGAAAAGTTACTTATAAAATGACAAAAAAGGTAACAAAATTTGTAAAACTTTAACTAAAATAAAAAATAAATAATTCAACATATATATATACAATAGTAAAATAACACTGTTTGTCACATGACCGTACTGCATTTGTCACATGACCTCATTACATTGGATGTTTAATTCAGAAGGTGTCTTCCACATATCATCTTGGAATTAATATTGATTATTTTTATTTGATTATTATTGTTTTTTTTGTTTGTTTGTTTTTTTGTCTTTTAATTTCATGGTTTGATTAAATTGTGGGATACAAAATATGAAGTATGCTCTGTTGTATACTGCTCATTTTGTTAAATAATACCTCATAGAAAATGTACACTTAATATATATTGCAACAATAGTATTAGTAATATAACAATCTGATATTCCGAACATATAGTCATTAATATTCCTTTTAATACTTTTAAACAATTGCACTTGATGGGTGCAGTGAGAGTTTCATTCAAACTAAGGATGCAAATGCATTCCCATTGCCCAGTGCAGACTTAAATAAATGCTCAGCATCCATTTGAAAGACACTTGTATTTATTGTCATCAACATGTCATCAAACACTCCCAGGCGTGTCTATTTTTACGAAACCAGTTTGTAATGATCCTAAATTTAGACATCTCTTGTTGTGACCATGTTAGTATTAAAGGCCAGTGACAAAGCACTTTATGAGCTATACAGCCAGATAATTAGGACTCTTAGGGACTAAAATAACATGGGTTCATTAATATGCAGTATTCATTCAGAAAATCGTGTAATTCTAATGCCACTAGCATTGGGTTTCAATTGAAAAAAGACGGGTTTCAAATGGAAATGTACTGATGAAGCACATCCTGTGTTCCTTTGAAAAATAGAACCTTTACCATTAAATGTTAAGTAATACGTCAGTGCATGTTTTGTTGCATGATTCAGCTTGTGCTTCACTGAAAATGTGACTTTTTGCTAGACCAAACGCTACACTCTCAGGGCAATGACTCATCTGCACAACAGACTCTGTTCAGATTTCACCCTGCATTTACAGTATATGAATGTGAGAAAAGAACAGGTCTTTGGTGGGCATGTTGAGCCCTCAGGACCTTGCATGTGACACATTTTCTGAGATTTAATAGCAGACATTCGCATATAACTCGCAGGATGTGAAGGCTCATCAGATATGTGATATTGTTCCCTGAGCTCAATAGACTGGGTAGACGGACAGAACCCGAGTGACTTGCAGTATATTTGAGGGCTTAAATTGATGTTTGATTGCCTGGGTTTAAAAGGTGTGTGTCACATACAGATGAGACGATATACTATACATCTTTCTTATGCTGAGTTAAACAGTAGAAAACAGTAGAAAACCCAAAAGAGAAGAATTTATTCACAGGTCGCAGCTGCAGATAACTAAAAGAAAGATGAAAAACGACAAGCTTTAGCTGAATAGCACCTAGACCAAAGCAATTGTTTTGAAGCCCCCCCCCCTCCCCCCATCAAAAATGTGTACCAATATTATGATACAAATTTTTAATCTTGCTTTGAATATAAATGGATATAAATGGTCCTTTCCATAAGCAGAGGGTGAACCAACTGCAAGGTAAGGCTAAAAGTAGCCTAATCTATTATGTAGGCCTAATCTATTAAGTCTGTACATCAGAAATTCGTTTTTTTTAAGCAAGTACCAGATATGGGTGCCACAAGATATTTTTAATATGACTGAATTTGTATTTAACTTATCCACTTCATCCAGCGCTCTTTTATGTTTCCTTTCTTATAAAATGTCCCCTTTATTATTGCGGTGTGTGTGAAACCACTGCAAATCATCCAGTGTGTGAGTGAACTGTCCAAATGAATCAAACTGAATTGCGAACAATTTCAGACCTTTTTGCAAACCTGTTTGACCGATTAGTTAAAAAGAGTGATTTATTTGCATATCTGGCACCACTAGTTCTGATTCTAAACAGTGGATAGGATACACATATGACTTGATTGATGAAATATTATCAGAGAAAATGATTCTCAGGTCCGGTATATGACACGTCAATCCCATTGATACGTAAGGATCATCAGTAATATTTTACTGGGGCACAGCAGAATTTTACTGGCCTGGCCTGCATCTTTCTGCATGTTGGTTGAATCATGTGATGCTTTTTTGTTTTTTTAATCAAATAAGATCGAAAAAGGTTAAATTATTGGTCGATATTATTTGTTACCGCACTGGTTTATCCTAGAAAGCTCAAGTGCATTGCATTGTGGAATATGAAATATACAATATGGTATTATGATTGTAGTATGATTTTGACCATATGACCATTAATATTCCTTCTAATATATTGACTTATCATAAATTTATTTGGTTGGTTGGTTATTTATTTATATATTTATTTATTGCCTACATGTTGGTTGAACCATGTGACTTTGATTTGCCTGCTGGTGAAAGTTTTTAAAAACGTATATATTACTTGACATTTTTTACTTCATGCCTTCCAAAAATATCAATATGAATTTTAATTGGTAAATTAACAACATGCTTATTTTAGACATTAATTGCATGAATGAACTCTATGTATAATGTATTTTCAAATAAATGAATGGATAGGACAAAAAAGATTATCGCCACATCATTGGTTTATTCACAAAACATTCTGTTTTTTGTCCCACCCTAAGCTGGAAAGAGATCTATGCCTCTGTTTCCATGAAGTTTGGCAGAACCAGTGAATTGTCTTGTATTTTCTGCTTTGGTAGAGTAAACATGGGAGAGACGGGGAGCAAGGTGGTGCTGAGGGAGATATCTGTGGACGGAGTCCGGCCCCAGGTAATCTCCATGCAGACATCAGCTTCGCAGCCCAAACACATCTACAAAGAAATTGTGCATGGTCAAAACAACACAAATCCTTTTCTAACAAGTAAACAACAAAGACTAAACAATTAGATTATGACTTCTCTTGTTGAGTCAAAAGCAATGTACTAATCTGTTGATGCATCATTGATTAGTTCATGACCATCTGTGCGTGCAAGGCTCACAGTGCGTTTCATTGCTATTGCATTAGCAATCCCTTTTGATTTACTCAAAACTCACTAGCTGTGATACTGCACAGGATGGGATCAAGATGCAAAGTCTCTCTCATTATTCCTCAGAATATACATTTTTTATTATTACATGACAGTTTTTTTTTAACTGGTTGAACTGGTTCATCTGACACTGAGTTGTTTACATGGTAAAACCTTTTGAGACTATACTCTCTTTTTTTACCCTCTACTGCATTTGTTCAGCACATTTAAAGGGGTAATATGATGTTGCTAAAAAGAACATTATTTTGTGTATTTGGTGTAATGAAATGTGTTTATGCGGTAGGATTGTAGTCTACTCTACCAGTCCGGAGAGCTTGCGGCAACCACATGTGACGATCCCGGGCTGGACTCCGCTTCGTCCACGGTGAAAGCTGATCCGGTGATCCACAGAGCAAAGTTGTTGTATTTCCTCAGCAACCAGCACGGATCAGCTCCAGGCATGACGAAGCAGATATCGTCCTCTTTTGGAAGGCCAAACAAAGTAGTTTCGCTTTCACAAGGAATCACACAGTGCCTTCACGACATGGCGGCAGCAACAATACTACAGCGAGAATAAAAGTTATGCCTTCTTTCTTTGCGTGAACATTTGGGCGGCGTTATGCAAATCTTCCCACATAGTGACGTAGGTATGTGGGGGCGTGTTAGAATGAGCCGTTTTAGGTAGGCGTGGCTGACTCTTAACTTTTATAAAGAATATCTCTTTGGATTTGAGACTTTAGTCTTTGCAACTTTACAAATCTTCTTTATACACCAAGAGCTTGTAACACTCCAAAGAGAAAGGAAAATTTGAAATCGCATCATATGACCCCCTTTAAAGGTGTTATAGAATACATAATAAATATAATAAAAAATACCTAATACTATTTTATTTTATTATATTGTTAAGAAAAATTTATCATACAATAAATTTTGTATTTTTGTAACTGTGGATGAAAGCATTTTTATTTTATTAACTTTGGAGAGGATGTCAGTGCTATATTCAGAATCCCGTAAACTCACTGTTGGGGTTTCTTTCAGCCTGCTGGCAAACCCTGCTGCTACTGTTAATCCCAATGTACCTCCAGGTCAGTTGGTCCAATCACGACCCGCTATAAGAGTCACATGTCAGGGTCCTTGGATGAGTGGAGTGCAGTAATGTAGGTTTAGCGCCTGATAAGATTTATGTTGGAGAATATCTCCCAAAAGACTTGCCAAATGAGTGACTTGACAAATGTTAAATGTAGACAACATGTGACCCAAATTCAAAAACTTGTTCAAAAAACAGTACATATATCATTGGGTCCCTTATGTAACCTTTCCTGTAGTCCCCTCAGGCATGTCCAATGTTGACGTTCACTTTATGTGATTAAATGCTCTTGCAGGATGAAGTCTGCCATGTCTTGTCATCTTGTGACACACAAAAATTCTCATGAGATTTGAAGTTTGATTCTCCATACGTGGGAAGTCTAATGGTTCAGAGAAGGGAACGCACTAAAAGCGGAAAATCAGCAGCCAAGTGAATCGATTTGCAGGGATTAAGATAAAGAACCGCTCTGGTCTGATGGGGTTTAGAGGTTTAGGGTAAATCTTGGGATTATGATGTCAGGTTAGGCGCTGTGGTGGAAATTGAATTGTCAAAGGGAATCTAGCAGCCAGGATTATGCCACAGTCAGTGTGGCAATGGCAAGAGTTAGATCTGTGTTTACCCAGTGGTACCTAGGGTGTGACTGTGATGGAATGGGGTTTTCCACTTCAGAAGAGGAGGGATTCCATACGGAATCTGCACACTTTGGATTAGAACAGCTAGTTGAAATAGAGTCATATATACACATAATATTACAGATGGACCTTTACTTCTGGTGAGCGTAATTATATTATGTGTTGTTGTTTTAAACAGTTTGGTCAGCAACTACTTACATCATAATTTGTTTTCCTTGGCTAACTTTATTGGTTTTTGTTTGGCTTTTTCTTGCAGTCATTCATTATAATATTTTGAATGACTCACAGCATGATGAATGGAGTAGACCCAGAGATGCACTGTGCTTCATTTTCTCATTTATTTTAGTTTTGGAGTGTGGAATTGTGATTGATTGCATTGGGATGTTATAATATTAAGTAGCACAAGTGTTTGCAAAATGGCTAATTATAAGAAATGTTTCTTGAGCACCAAATCAGTATATTAGAATGATTTCTGAAGGATCGTGTGACACTGAAGAATAAAGTAATAACTCCTAAAAATTTTGCTTAGCCTTTTAAGGGTAATAAATTTCATTTTAAATATATTAAAATAGAGAGCAGTTTTTTAATCAAATAATTGCAGCCTTGGTGAGAATAAGATAAGTATTTAAAAAATCTTACAAACCCCAAACATTTGAATGGGTGTGTATATATAGTGAACTAAAATAGCCCCCCAAAAAGTTTTCCTACCATTAATCCTTTAATGTTTTTATCCATTTTAATAGCCGACACCAGCACTTGCCATAGACGGGTTAACTAAAACCAGCAAGATGAAGGTGAAATGGACCCAACTGGGCCTGGTGTTTTTCTTGCTGCTGTCCATCGTCATGACTTCTTGCTTCATTTGGCAGTACCAGCTGCCCAAGTTAGTGCTAGGTGAGTGAGTTGTCCACAGGTCATGTGTTAACTAACCTTTACTTGCTCAGACAACAAGACTCTTTCCTTGTGAAAGCCTTAAGTCACACTTATAAACTTTTAAAGAAGATAGAATTATACAAATCTCTTTCGCAGTTTTATAAATACTCCTACTGAATAAACTATAACAAAAATCGGTCTGTTTTGGTGTCAGATGTGCATGTCTGAGAGGTTACACGAGGTGCGATTAGTAGATCCTATTATCTGCTGTCTCTGAGAGTGGGGATTGACTTTGAATGCTAAAGATGAAGACCGTCTTCTTTTCTAGGTGAACATGCAGTGGTGCTACATACTGTATGTAAAGCAGTTTTGTGCTGCTTAATCTATAGACCTAAAGGCTGTAATGTTTTGAGGCCAATTCACGAAACCACAATCAAGTTTAACCAGGCATTATGTAAATGTGCTAAATCACTGGTCTTAAACTAAATGAAAAATAGAAACTAAAATTTGAAAGTTGAAACATTAAAATTACTAATTGGTAAACTGGCCAAAACTGAAATAAAAACAAATTAATCCTAAATATTAATATTAAAAAAGACAAAAACACAAAACTAAAGTAATAAAAATGAAACTAAAATAAACTGATAATATAATAAATAAAATAAACTGAAAATATAAAAATACAAGCTTATTCAAAATATTAATCAAAACTATAGTAGTATATAAATAATATTAAAATAACAGTGGTCATTGTCATTCTTTTAAGTGCAGACACAATCTATAATAAGCAAGTTCTCATTAGGTATGCCAGTGTGCCTCCTGCTCAACAACCTGACACTCAGAACTGGCCTGCAAAATGGATAATTGCAGCATGCTATTTGCATTGAGCACCAATTTTGTGTCCATTGCCTGATTTGCATAATACTTTTAGTCATTTGGTGCCTGTGCAGTTCATTCTTAGTGAATTCAACTCTAATAAGTGTATTCCCTTTATAAAGATGAATTTCTTCTACCCACATGAAAGCTTAAACTTTATTCTCAAATGTTGTTTACATTTTTTTTTACATCCTTAAAATGGTCAATCAAGTTTATTTACATCATGCATGATACATTCTTCTATATTTTTTTTAACCATTAAAATGTGTCTATATTTAGCTAGAAAAATTATTAAATGTATTCATGCAGACCTTTGTCTTTATCTGTTCTGTTATGGGAATTAAAGTGGGGCTTATTATTTGTATGTGTATTCAAAATTAATCTGTCACCTTTTTCATTCATTGTTTGAGCTCATGTTGCAATTTTGTTCAATTAGGAACTAAATGTGCTCTCTTCACTAAATTTTAATGTTTATGTAAAATTCCTTAAACATTTCTCTAAGCTTTTCCTCTTGTATTGTTCACTTTCTCTCTTTTTATATATTTGTATGACTGTGTCCCCTCTCTTAAGAAGAAAATACTGGGGAAAGATCCAAATCTGTGAGAATGTGCCCTCGCTTCCCAGAGCCCACACCTCTTGAACAACCCATCCCCTCTTTGAAGGAGGCGCTTGAGAAGGTAAGCATGTGAAGATCAAAAACTAAAGCCTACACTGCCCAAAAAAATCCTATTTAACCAATATTTTTGTACTATGATTTTGCCTTTTGTAGGATTAAGACATTTTATCTCCTAGTTTGCTTTCTCCTTATTCAAAAACTCAAGTCTAGTTATATCTAGATCATTATTTCAAAATGTCCCCTCGCACTTTAGATGCGATTAGAGCAAAAGCCTTGGCTGAAAGTGCACCAGCTTATAAATGCTGTTCCTTCATCTGTACCTGTGGCCATTAAAAGCATAAAACAGCGTCACTGCTCTTGAAAGCAGCTGTAAAAATAATGTACTGCTGCTGGAGGCATTCGTGACAGCACCTTAAAAATGTGTTGCCTGAAATGAAATTAAAATGTCAGCTTTTGTAATCAATGTAAAGTATGAATATGAGAGAGCCACATAATGAAAAATTAGTAGTTTGACAATATTTCGACAAAAACATTAGAAAATATAATTAATTTGGCATCAATAAGAGTGTTGGCTCATAGAATAAGTACTTTGAATTAAAAAAAATGCTCTCAGTGTTTAAGGATTTTATTATTACGTTGAAATGTGTAATTTCTGTGCCACTAGCTTCATCAAACGGAATCCCAAAAACATTGACAGCCATTGGTCGGTTCGACAGAATGTTCCGCCCTAAACTCATGCCATTGGTTGAGCCTGATTCTGCTGGTCAGCATGCTTAACAGAGCAATGTTTTGAATGCCACTGTGATATTTCAGGGAAATCGACATATGTCTGGCTTACTTGTATTTGTGTGTTGTGTATTTTAACATGGAGCACATTACACAAATCACATTTCACTTCAGCTACATTATATGTATGTCAGAATCACTGCTGGCAAATTAATTAATGTAATAATGTCTTGTTATTTGTTTAGGTTGACGCACTGCTGCGGAATAACATCAACCCCATCAGTTTGCCCTCATTGTCAGCTATTGTTACTTACAATGGCACAGTACTGTGGACAGGGAACTTCGGCAACAGAAATGGTAGTGATCCAAACTCTGCACCACCAAATGAATACACTGTTTACAGGTAAGGTACATTTATCTATTATGTTTTTCCATATATATATATATATATATATATATATATATATATATGTGTGTGTGTGTGTGTGTGTGTGTCACATATTTTTTTTATTTTTTCGCACTCCATCTGAGTAAAAATCAAGTTGTAGTTTTGTGTAGTTTATATAATAAAACATTTTTGTTAGACCTTCTCAAGTCTGGATTTAATTCAGTGTGCGTCTAGCAACCTCTTTTTCATTGAAAGTTAGATTCATATTCACTTACTTTGGTTATTGGTTAATATTGTTTAAGAAGAGATATGATAAACTTGCCTCTGCGTCACCCTCATACAATAAAGTCTGGCACAGAGAGGAAATGTTATCATAATTGCCAATTAAGTGTCTGTGTGTCTTTTTTTGGGCCCATATAGCTGCAATCATTCAAGCATCATCACTTAAGAGTTATGCTGCTCTTTTTCATTGACGGAGCACACATCTCCACATTTAGAGCCCAATTATATACTTGGCCTGATTTAATCAGTCCAAATCCACTTCTAATTTGCTCATTTTACTTTATAGATTGGAGCTGTCATTTCAAGCACCACAGCTTAGTGTTTTTGCAATTTCAAAGTGGACACAAGAGAGCTTGATTTCTCTATTGCAAGCCATGTTCTTTTGTTTTTTAATTTAGGCACATGTGCACAAAAATCAGAACCAAATGGACATGAATACCAGCCCTATTTTAAAGCACATATTGAAGCAATGCATAGTTTTGAACATTATATATATTCAAAAGGAACATCCACTCCAGAGATTGTAATAATAGACCTTATTTCTATCTGAACTTTGGCCTCCAAAATTACATTTGTACAGTTTATATTAAAGGGAAAGGGTTTGTACAAATATTCAATAATTGGCTGTCACATCATGCACACATTTCCCTTTTAGTTTATAAAACCTCTCTATGGACTGTATTGTGCTGTATTTAAGGCCAAAGCTTATTTATAACGGTCCTGAGGGTTGGCAGCTGCATGGTATGGTTTTGAATACAGATGATAAGGCTGGTGGTTTTATCAGACCTTGAGAATGTATAGCCACTTTCTCTGCTTTCTGAGAAGTAATCTTTTCTGAGTCACTGAGCTGCTTTTCTCTAGTTATAGCTGCAAGGATCATCGTGTACACAACCTGGCAATTGTTTTCAAGACTGAAACTATAGTAATGGATTATGGAATGGTGTTATGGCATTTTCAGAGTCAAGGGTATTCACAAATATCCATCTTTGAGTTGCGAGGTGTTTTGACCTGTGTTATGCTCACATGGCTGAGTAGTGTATAGGATTTATGAGGGCACACTGTTAAGAGATGTAATTTTCATAGTTCAAAAGGCTGAGTATGAGCTCATAAACTACTCAATGCCAGTTTCAGTATTAAGTTCTGACACACATGGGGTTGGCCAGCCAATCAATGCTGCACAATGCAAAAGACTTAACAAGTCAGGAATTGTTAAAAGCCTTTTCATGAACATGTGAAGCCTAATACGACAGTGAAATAATTTGGAATTATTACATTTTTATTGAAATAAATAAAATAAAATAAAAAATGTTTTATTGAAAAAAAAAAAATACCAATGAGTCAGAATAGGTTTACCGTTCCATTTACCTATACTGTTAAGGATTCTGTGATGACATCTTTTGATGCTCAAAGTAGCATTATACTTCACTTGATGTCTAGCAATTCTATTGCATTTTCATGATTAATAATTCAATTTCATTGCTGATCTTATAGCCCCAATGCAAAAGCTTTTATTATGTTCTCATAGCTTATGATAATTTTCATAAATAATAAAAATCTTATTTTGAGCACATTGAATATAGACAATGTCTGAATCTGCTGCACGGTTGCCCCGTCTGTAGGATTGCCAGTGTTTCCAAGATCTTTCCCACCCTGATGCTGTATCGACTGTCGGACCATTAAATTGAATTACCTAGTGGACCGAGTCTTTAGAGTCATGTTCGAGAAAGAATATCCTTGTGTGCTGCATGTCAACACCGCGTCGGTGTCCCTCGAAGCCCAAGACGGGCAGCTGTTTAACTTTTATGTCTTTGACAAGAAAGGCGTGTCTCCCGGATTCGACGCTCCAGGGCTCAACACATATAATGTGATTAGAATATCTCGCAGACCCACGTTCTCTAACTGAGGATGAAATGGTTTCTGAAAAACTGTGCTCTGAGACACTGGGAGTTTATTTATGAGTGATTGCATCAAATGATCACAGAGGATGGTTACCACTGTCATTGTTTTTCATGTAATAGCTCGTTTACCCTGCGAAGGAATGTCAGCATAACCTATTTGGTAACACTTTACAATAAGGTTCATTAGTTAGCATTAGTTAACCACTTTAGTTAACATGAACTAAGCATGAACAATACTTCTACAGCATTTATCAATCTTAGGTAATGTTAATTTCAACATTTACTAATGCATTATTAAAATCAAAAGTTGTGCTTTTTAACATTAGTTAATGCACAGTGAATTAACATGATTTTCATTAACTAACATTAACAAAGTTTAATAACTACTGTAATAAATGTATTGTTCATTGTTTGTTTATGTTAGTTAATACATTAACTAACATTAACTTATGAAACCTTATTGTAAAGTGTTACCACCTATTTTTGCACACGTTCATATGCTTGTATATATAAAATAGTCCTTATATTTTCATATCCACTCGCCATTGTATATAAAAACCTTTTTGTACACTACTACGCTACTTCCTGAAACTAACATGAGTTAAAATGAGTGGTCCATGTGTTTTTTCAAGCAAAATAATATTATTTAAATAATGGGCTCATATGGAGACCTCGTTGGGTTTATTGATTTCTTTTTTACAATTGAATATCCAGAAATAAATCCAGTTTCCAGTGCTCTAATAGTCTTTTATACAAAATAAGCCTTGTTTTTAGTCACGTTCAATGTAGGAATATTAATGTGCATTGGAATTTTCTGAAAAAGATTTGAGTGTGACAATCATTTTGAATGTAAATTTTAAACACGGTCAAGCCATAATTCATTGTTAGCATTGAAAGGTCATTATGCATTCATACCTCTAACTTTTAGAGTTTTGTACTTGTGTTTTTGATCTCCCATATATATTCTTAAGAATAAGAATTGAATTATGAGAATGCAAATGAGTTTTTTCTCCCAATTATTTGCTTAGGCTTAGTTTGTACAGTGGAATGAATACAATTTATTTACAAAAACATACCAAAATAAACCATGGGTATCTGCAATTGGAACCTAATTCTGCGGTATGGGGGAAAACTGGTGATTTGGGAAGACATACCCGCTAAAACTGATAATATATTCAAAACCTTTTTAATAGAGAATGCAAAATTGCTTTATTTCTATATTTGCAAATGATTTTTGTATCATATATGAACTTGGTGTTAAAGCTATTAATGTTTTTTCTTCTCTCTATCATGTTCTATAAATTACAAATTACAAGTCTCCCCCTGAGACAGTGACCCATTCGTCTCTCATTTATGTCACAGAAGGATGAAGCTGCTAGATTAAACTGTCAGCAGGCAAGGTCACTAACATGGGACAGAAACAAATAATGAGCAATGTTTGAAAGTAGAGCCACCGTTCTCCAATGTATTTAATAGTTACAATCCACAGTTACAAGAAATATTCTAATTCTCATGATGTTGAATTCTAGTGAAGCACTTAAACATTTATAAACAAACAATAAAACTCCATAATTGCAACATTTCAACCAGAATCTCTGCACACAGCATTCTTGTACCAGACAAGCCCCTGCAGTTAATTGAAACATAAAATACACATTTTTCTGTAATAGTCTGTTAAGATTAATGTGCCATGCAGCTCTTATTGTTCTATTTTCATGATGTATTTTCCAAAGACTCTTTGTGCCCTTCTGGCACAAGTATGCTACTTCCTCTCCTCTCTAGTGCTGGAGGAAAATAGATCCAAGGAACAGTGTGCTTTTTTTCCTTCTTTTCATGTCCCCATGACACAAATGACGAAAAGAACAACTCATTCCCAATAAGACTGATGGCAATTGTTTTGAAATGATTATTGTCCATATGACATTTTATACAGTAATACTGTTTCAATTTAGATGTGTAGGACAGATGTTCATCCACATGCTGACACAGGCAGACAGACAGATAGACAGATAGATAGATAGATAGATAGATAGATAGATAGATAGATAGATAGATAGATAGATAGATAGATAGATAGATAGATAGATAGATAGA
>NW_015505199.1:365920-379540 GCF_001515645.1 Sinocyclocheilus grahami | reverse complement strand
TAGATAGATAGATAGATAGATAGATAGATAGATAGATAGATAGATAGATAGATAGATCATTTTAATTTGTTTTAAAATTAAGATAAAGTTTATTTAGCACAGTGCATTGTATTTATACAATCTACATAAATAATCTACATGCATAAATCCTAATCTAAGTGAAAAAGCTTTGAATAAAGAAACAAGGATAGTTATGCCTGTACACAATATGTGACCGTGGACTACAAACCCAGTCATAAGGGTAAATTTTTCGAAATTGAGATCTATTCATCATCTGAAAGCTGAATAAATAAGCTTTCCATTGATGTATGGTTTGTTATGATAGGACCATATTTGGAGATACAACTATTTGAAAATCTGGAATCTGAGGGTGCAAAAAAATCTAAATATTGAGAAAATCGCCTTTAAATTTGTCCAAATGAAGTTCTTAGCAATGCATATTACTAATCAAAAATTAAGTTTGAATATATTTACAGTATGAAATTTATGAAATATCTTCATGGAACATGATCTTTACTTAATAACCTAATGATTTTTGGCATAAAAGAAAAATCTATAATTTTGACCCATACAATGTATTTTTGGCTATTGCTACAAATATACCCCAGCGATTTAAGACTGGTTTTGTGCTCCAGGGTCACATATGACAATCTTTATTTTGATAGTCCACTTTAGACAATCTAATAACTAGAAATAACTTTGCAACTACATGTAAACTAGCAATCATTAGAGTAGACTGTCTGCTTAACATCTGCCAACATTATTTTGATGGTCTTTGCAAGTACGTCAACTTTTTCTACTAACTTTACCATAACCTAACAGTCTACTAATACTCTAATGAGAGTTAGTTGACATGTAGTTGCAAATTAATGAGAGGTAGTTGAGGTGTAGTTGCATAGTTATAAGAAAATAGCATAAGAAAATAAAGAGTAACCCTGAATTATACAGAACATTTAATACAGAATTCACTTTAATTTTTAAACAGATGCATAGCAGCAATTTTGTCATCAATTAATCAATGACTTTGGCGTCTCCTGTTATTTCACTAATGTTCACAGGAACCGTATTATTGACCACGAGTGGCTTGATAACAAGTGGCACTTCTGCAAAATTGTACAGTGTTTTATTTTTGTTCAAATTTTTTTTTTTTGGACATGACCACACTGGTTAGCATTATCTTAAGTTGGTCTTTAGCTACAAAAGGCCTGATAGACCATATCAATCCAAACCCAGTATGTGTCCATTCACATGTAGTTTTAAGGAATTGTCAATTATTTACACATTATTGTAATTGACACATTTCACATCTATGTCTTTTTCTGTTCTTAGCAAGAGGTAACCAAAGCTTCCTATGTGAGATTACAGAGCATGTTGTCTCACATGAAAGCATTCATTCTCCCGTCCCCACCCGCTGCTGATAATGACAAAAGGAAGTGGGCCGCTCGCGTTCCTGCTCTTAGCCTGGACGTTGGAGATCAGTGGGGGGGTTTTTGGGGAAGATGCAGAAAGGCGTCGAGTCATTACGAGAAGACCTTGATGACAGGCGACTCCACACCAGCGCTTTAAATAGTGGCTTGATAACAAGTGGCACTTCTGCAAAATTGTACAGTGTTTTATTTTTGTTCAAATTTTTTTTTTTTGGACATGACCACACTGGTTAGCATTATCTTAAGTTGGTCTTTAGCTACAAAAGGCCTGATAGACCATATCAATCCAAACCCAGTATGTGTCCATTCACATGTAGGTTTTAAGGAATTGTCAATTATTTACACATTATTGTAATTGACACATTTCACATCTATGTCTTTTTCTGTTCTTAGCAAGAGGTAACCAAAGCTTCCTATGTGAGATTACAGAGCATGTTGTCTCACATGAAAGCATTCATTCTCCCGTCCCCACCCGCTGCTGATAATGACAAAAGGAAGTGGGCCGCTCGCGTTCCTGCTCTTAGCCTGGACGTTGGAGATCAGTGGGGGGGTTTTTGGGGAAGATGCAGAAAGGCGTCGAGTCATTACGAGAAGACCTTGATGACAGGCGACTCCACACCAGCGCTTTAAAGCGTTCCCGGAAACGACTGGAGAGAAGGTTGTAGATGATGGGGTTAACGGCGGAGCTGAGGTAGAAGAGCACGCCTGAGATTATGTGCACATATTCGAATATGTTATGCATGTGGTCCGTCCAACTCGTGATGAAGCTCCACAAGAGTCGGTCGATGTGGAAGGGAGCCCAGCAGATGGCAAACACTAATACCACCACAACTATAGGGAGAGAGAGAAGGAATCAAGTAAATCAATGTTACAATTTTTGTGATTAATTCAGTGTACAGAATAGGTGTACGGTTAATTGCATTGAGTTCACTACAGTTTCAATGTAATTTTATTATGAGACATTGTTTCAAAGGAACTTTTTCGAAAATATATTGCCTATGAGCAAGATAAAGGTGACAGTAGCAAGGAAATGTTTTCTGATGTTGTGGTAGGGTGAGGAAGAAAGACTAAATTGTTATATTAAAATGTAAATCACTCATTAAATCAATTAATTAAATGACTACATACTATCCAGCTATAAAATATTTATGGGCTAATTGTTCATTCAATTAAATGTAATCAATAGAGTGCTGCAGGCAGTACTGCTGATGCATCTCAATCTATTGTCAGAGACATTAAAGCAGAGTGAATTTTTAGGTTGCAATCTTACAATAATATATAGTAAAACTGAAGGGGTGAGTCATGCAAGGCACTTTAATTATGCGGAAGTAGTGTTGAAGTCCAACTAAAGATATACTTAAGTATATTTGATTGCGCTAAAGTGGAACTACTGCAAGTATACTTTAGGTACACTTTAAATATCATGCATTTAAAGTCCGATATTATTGAAAGATCATATAAATAGTGACATTAAAATCCATTTTAGGGATAATATTAAGAAAAAAGTTTAATTATAATTTTTATATCAGTAAGTCTTGAGCGATATGTCAGTAAAGTTAATAGATTTGAACTATACTTAGTATGAAATAAATGCATTTTAAATATATTACTTTTTTACTACTAAATCACGAGGCACTTTCCTTTTCAGGATAAAAAAGCACTGCTAATGCTTCTCTCAAACGCTTATAATATAAAGAAACCCTATAATAGCAATGTGATGAGCTTATAGTTGAGTGTATAATTGAATAGCTTTAATGGTGAGTAATTTGTGCCATTACAGTTTGTAATTGTATAGACATATGCGCTATAAAAGCAGATGAAAGTGTCTTGCTTTTAGATCCCTTTCATTATGTTGGTTCACTTTACTTTGCGAGTCTTACCAGAGCAGAGAGCCATGATATGATCATAACACCTGCTAAAAACTGAAAGACACTCTGGGAATAGCATCATCGCCATTAAGGACAGCCATACAGAAGATGTGAAACACTGTAAGCAAGGGATTTCTCTCTTTTTTTTTTGGTTGGTTGGTTGGTTTTGGACAATTATTTGGCTAGAGATTTCACTGCTCCATAATTTACACCATGCAGATAGATGTTTTCAGACATCTAAGTGACGCTTTTACAGTGGGATTTAGATTTGCCAGTGGATTAGGGATGCTACTAATTTGGATTTCCCATAATAATGTCCAAAAGGAAATAAAAAGGAAATGTTATGGTTTAAAAATGATCTTTTATGAAAGTGTAAACCCATCAAAAAAATAAAAGGGCTTTTGTTTCTTCTCTAAACCATGCCTTGCATGACTCACTGCTTTAGTTTTACTATACAGTATATTACTGATAGATTTTAACCTAGCAATTAATTCTGCATTAATTTCACTGGAGTGAGATAGAGTGAGATGCATGAGAAATACTGCTATTGTGTGGCCTTCCACACAATAAAAAAAAGTTAATTAATAAAATAGCATAAATAAAATAACAGTAGTAACTTGAATAATGTAAAAATATATGCAAAAATAATTTATCCCATACACTGAAGAATTTAATATTCTCGTTTAATCTAATCTATATATATATATATATATATATATATATATATATATACACACACACACATATACATTTTGTTTTTACTGTAAATATCTGGCCATCACTCACAATGCATCTTGGTGACCTGCCTCCTCCGTCTGCTGTCCAGATTGATTTTCCAGCTGTCGGGGTTCTTGTCCAGCGTGTCCTTCCTCTGCTTCTGTCCCCTGGCCAGTGTCAGACCAATCATCAGATACAGCATGCTGATCATCATCATGGGAACAAAGTAAAAGAGAACAGTGGTGACCTGGATCACCAAGTTATACATCCATTTGGGCTTGAGCAGGTTGCAGGTAGCTGAATCTAGAACCCTCTCTGGAAGGTACTGGTACTGCAGGCCGTGAAGCGAGGTGTTTGGGATGGCGCAGATCAGAGACAGAACCCAAACGCTAGCGATGACCCTTTGAGCATGTTTGTTGGTTATGGCATAGCGGGTTTTGAGCGGGTGGATGACAGCTATGTAGCGTTCCACACTTAGAACTGTAACGTTGAGCACAGAAGCAAAACAAACCATCTCAAATAAGAAGATCTTAAAACAGCAGATGCTTTCGCCAAAGGGAAAGGGGTAGTTCTGCCAGAGCTCGTAGATTTCCAGCGGCATCCCAAAGAGCAGCACCAGCAGGTCTGAGATGGCCAAGCTAAAAAGATATAAATTGGTGGGTGTCCGCATCTTCCTGTCTTTAGTGATCACGGTGCAAGTGAGGAGGTTTCCCAAGACCCCAGTGATGAAGATGAGGATGTACGTAAAGGTTACAGGAAAGAAGAAAGGAGATCGTCTAGGGCCCAGAAGCCTAAACAGAACTTCATCCATGGTCTGAAGGTGACAGCGTCCACTCTCATTGCCGGTGAAGTTGAATGTAGTGATGTTGCAGAACACATAGTCCTGGTCTGATCCGTTCACAGACTCACAAAGGCAGGTCAGAGCCATTATGGCAATCGAGGGTGAAATGATTAAATGAGCCGGTCTTGAGGTAAGCGTTTGAACTGCTACCTCTCAGACTGTACCTTCAGCATGATGAAGACCTGTGTCAAACAGATTTGTACAATCTTAGTGCAGACTAGCCAATATAAAGGCTGATGCAGTGGAGGTACATTATAGTGTGTTTACAGGAACATTTTATCCTTTTTTCTTGATTATTGTTATTTCCTCAATTCCAAACTGATTTTAATCACCCTGAACAATTAAACACAGCCTGCCTTATCCTGCCAACAAATCACCTGTAAGATTCCTTAATATTTTTTTTTTGCTTTTTTTCATTGTGAGCTTTTCCATAAATTTGATAATTAACCATTAACTTCACAAGCAGCGTATTTTTAAGTATTTAAACTATAGGAGTATTGTTATATACTATATATAAAAATTTCTATTTTATGCATAAATCAGTATGCATCAGTTTTATTAAAATGTATATCCTATAGGCTATATTTCCCCCCTTTTCCTCTCCTAAAACATCAATGCTAATTCAACTGGTTTGTAAAACATGACAGCTCTTTCAGCTGTCTCCAAGGTACTCTTCTAGTTGTAACCAGTTCGGTCAAGGTCTACCAGGTCATATCCATCATCTAGCTTGGACTAGCTATTGGCCATAAATGACCAGTTTGGTCCAGCTAGAAAAATTATTTAAAACCATCTGCCATTAGATGGGTAACACATAATCTGCCATAACTCTAGCCTTGTGTGTCATGGTTCAGATTAGCCCATAATAAAAAATAAAAAAATAAACAGGTATTAATTAATTAATCAACTTGGCATTTAAACGATAATATATCATGACACTTGTTTGTCCCCCCCCACTCTACAAACAACTCACTCTAAATGTAAATCCATGCAAACGCATATTATGTGAATACATCCTTATAACCCTTCATTAGTTTATTTGAGATCTGTCTCAAATGTTACTACTAATGATTAATCCTAATTTAAAAACGCATCAGTCCACATACTCATCCTTAAATTAATCAGGACGCGTATTGAGATGATTTGACTGTTGTTTTTTCACCCCAAAATAATGCAAGTTAAGGTTCAATGTGTTTATTTATGCATGCAAACATTTTTAAAACATTGATTACGTTACTTCACAGCAGTAGCTTATAGTATATTAAAGCATATTTGTAAAATATATATAGTTGGTATACAGCTGACTGAATCTGAGTTTAAAAATGTACTTTATATAAATGTTACTTCAACAAATACATTGTTTAAGCCTTCAGTGTTGTTAAGTGAAGAAATGCAAAAAGACACGCACCTTTCCAGCGTCCTCAATGCACGCGCACCGCATCCAGACTTGTTCTTTCAACTTGATCCCTGTTCACGCAAATGTTAAGACAATCGCGGTAAGCAATCACTGTCTGTAAAGCTGAAAGACCGTGCAGCCATAACAGGTGTCATTCACAACCATTACAGTGTCTGTGCCTTGACTGAGTTGCTCGGATGATGGATCTTTGCGGTGAGGACGCACCCTAGCAGATGACAGGCTGCCGGGTTTTTATCCTTCTCGGTGTTCGTTTCTCAGAGGTTTCATCTGCAAATCAAACAGATTTTGCCTTTGATTGTTTATGCTTCACTCGTTTTAAAGTGGATTCAATGGACCGGGATGGAAGGAGGCAATTGATGATATATAGGTGTGCACGCTTCCCTGTGCATCTTCAATCAAACAGTGGCGGCTGGTGGAAAATTTTCTTGGTAGGGCGCCAACAATTTTAGCATACATCCTGGTATGATTTATCCCAGTATAACAAAAGAAAAGTATTAAGACTTGAAACATTCTAAATAAATTGTTTGACCAAGTTCAAGATTGAGGATGACTCCCACAAAACTATATTTTCTGCAAGCTTTTTGCCAGGATTCACAATTTATGTATACAGTGCAACCGCAAAAACTGTGAGGAAAAAAAGAAATGCTACATTTGTTTAGAGCGTTTTCTGTACATATATAAATAACTACAAGTCAAGCTGCAATACCAAACAGGACCACACGGAGAAGCCAACAGACCACTATACCAGCCGCCTTAACCTGACTGTATATAAATATGCACGGATCCATTCAGAATTATTAAACAGAGCAAAACACAAATTAAGAAGGTAAATAAAATAAAAAATGTATGAAAACATTCTGAATCTGTCGAATGTGGGGATCTGAAGGCAGCTCAACATGACCAGTGAACAGATCCTCTGTCAGAGTGAGTGCTGATGCCCATGTAGTACAGCAGCAAACTCCTGTAAAAACACGATTCTTCAGCGAGTGTCCATTATAAAACACTTGCCAGACATGCGACCATACTGAAATGTGCTCGTGCAAATAGCTATCAGAGAGCGCGCATACACGGTCGGTTTGTTTGACAATTCTGTGTTTTTATAACTACTGTATGTGGGGGGAGTATTTAATTCTATAGCCTACATGTTTAGGGCTAAAACATTGAAAGCAATTGCTGTTTTGACCATATTTTGACAGTAAGCAGACAATGCATGTGCACAATGACAATAAAATATGTAATGAAGGTGTAAAAGATAGAAACCACTTTATGATGAGAAAGTGGATATAAATATCTATATGTGATTTAAATCTCTTTGAACTGGAGGACTAGAGTGCTCTTGATTTGGTTGACAACACTCTGCATGTATTCAGGTTACACAGCAAACCGTCAAACACACTTCCTTGACTGTTTCATGTTCTGTACTCGAAAACCATGTACATTGGATATGTTTAAAGAGTTAAAAGCTTTTGGGCTTTTATGAGGTTAGTAGTTCATGTAACTAAAATTAATATTCATGTAACTTTAACATATAGAGCAATGCAGCAACAGGACCAACACTAAAATTCACGGTGCTCAGAGTAGGTATAGAATCTACCAAAAGTGGGCATAATAGATGTCTAAGCAAAGAGTGAAATGCAATGAGCGCTGAGAGGAGATAGAATTGTATGTCCATATGCATGTTAATATGTTTATAAATGCTTTAGTACGCACACAAAATGTCTCAGTCGAATTTATTTGATAGATTAATTTAAGTAATCTGAGCATCAATATTGGATCATCACCACTAAATACAAATTTTATAATGAAAACTGAATACCATCAGAATTTGTTTTCCTATTCAAAGACGGATTCAACCCTTACAGAACATAAGGTTACATAAAATAAGATTAGATAAGATAACACTTTATTGATTCAAGGGGAACCCATGAACAGCATGAGACAATGATATGGTTTTAAAGCCATTTCAGTGCCCACCGCTACATTTAATAACACTCACTTAAATGACCCGAATCTTGAAGACAAAATTATTGTCTGCCAGATAATCTTGTCCAAAAAGGTTATTGAATTTTATGTCACAAGTGCAATACCATGTTCTCTATTGTAAACGTTTCTAGGGCAACCCAAGTAACACACAAAACATAACAAAATCATAAATGAGAACTATTCAGAATGCTGTATGCCTTAGCAGAATCCATACTGCAAGGATGAGTGATCTGACAGTGCTGTGATAAACTGATTTATTTTGTCAAATTTGCTGGCATCCTAATCTCTAAGATTTATATGTTTATTTTTGACAAATTACTTCATGATAAAAACGAATCAATAAATATTATGTTTGTCAGGAAATTAACGTTCTTAGAATTGACAAGACGGTTGACCCTGAGTGGTCAGCTAAATATCTACAGTGGATCTAAAATATGAATAGTTAATTATAACTAGTTGTGGTTAATTATTCATATTTTCCATGAGCTGATTTGCTACATTTGTTTACAATTATAATTTTACCTGAATAATATCTTAAAGCTTTCATTAAGGAAAAAAGTCTATACAACATTCAAAACAATTAACCCCGAAAATATTACATTAATATTTTAATTAAAACCAAAGTGCCAGCACTGCAAGTGACCAATCATAATCAGGACAGTTTGCTGTTTTTATTAATATTTTTTTTGTTGTTGTTTTTATTGCGCTTTCTTCAATCTATTCTATGTAACTTTTTTGATGTTTTTTGTTTTTACTCTTTCATTAATAACATTTTGACATTAAAAAAAGTTACATAGAATAGTTTGAAGAAAACGCAATTTTAAAAAAATTAAAAATAAAACAATAATAATAAAATAAATAAATCTTCCAAACCGTGTCTTTACTTTTCCCAGATACACTTAGATAAACCTAAGAGCAGTCGGGACAGATTTCAGGGGAAATAGTATTCATACCAAAGATTGTCTGTATTATACTTACCACTGGAAAAAGCGTAATGGCTAAATGGCTAATCACTTGAGGCACCTCAGCCAATCATACAATGGCAGTGACGTTAGTGGCCGGCTTTCACAGTTGAATGAATGAATGAATGAATGATGCATTTATATTTTTTCATTCGTCCGTGCATGTCACGTCATATAAACAAAGTTAGGATAATAATTAACTAATAGCTGATGGAGACCCGATTTCCAGGGAGGACCCAATTTGTCATGACACCGGTTACTCTGGCACATGTATGGTGTGTAAGTAGTGTGAAGCTGAAAGGTGGTTGTCAGAAGCAACAAATATTGACCATGGACCATGTAAAATGTCAAACCTCCTGGGTTGTAAAAACATCAACAACAAACGAACAGAGCAGCATCTACAAGCAAAAAGGGAAAGCGACAGACTCCATAATAAAACCTGAATCAACATTAGCTTGGCCTTTCAGAGGTGGCAAGAATTAATGTTAATGTAAACTTGTTACGTCATTTATTTAAAAACCTCAGTATTTCCCAATAGGTCAACAACAGCATAAGAAATGGCACCTGCTCAAACTACATGTTTTTTAGATTTCCATGTGTACCTACACCACTTTCATCTGCTTAGAGTTGCAAAGCCAAAGCACAACCAAAACAATGTTCTTCCACAAGACACATGCAGTTTTATTTTTAGCTGCTAGGGAATCAAAGGTTACATAGCAGAACAACGACACTCCTTCACTGTGATGGAATCACTATAATGTATACACTCTTGTGACTCATTGCTTTGCATACAAGTAGAGTAAATTATATTGCCCATGTAAACTATACAGTATCATATGAGTAGTCACAAGTGTCTTCATTCTTTCCCCTAGAGATATTCACAGCTCGTACATCACCTGACAACTACTAACCAACTGCGACACTGGGATGCTCTTGTTATTCATATCCCGGTAAAATCTTGCCTGGTCATGCTTGGCCTTTGTGAGTGCATGTCTGCCATGGACTGCCGTTAAATCTTCAGTCGTTGGAACAAAGTCATCCATGAGTAAGTTCTGTGTTCTTTTATATTGACTCTTGCACTGTTGCCATAGCAGAGATCAGTCCCAAATCCAAAACCTTGAGTCAGTTCTCACTTGAGAAACATATTTGCAAATCATTTATGACTCAGTTTCAGTTTGGTCTTCTGTTTCGAGGCACAACATGTTCAATGAGGCCGTTAGACTGAATCCTCTGTTCATTAAGTTCCTAATGATGATGGTGCAAGGCAGGGATCCAAAAATCTGCGACCACACTGAAATATTTAAACCTGGGAATAGACAGTAAGTTTAAACAATTATGTTATAATGAAATGTAGTTATCATGATCATCAGGTACTTATCAAGTTCATGCAGCTTGATTACTGCTGTCATTAAAGGAGTTGTTCACCCACCCTATTGTTTACTCACCCTATTAAAGATGTAGATTAGTTTGTTTCTTCATCAGAATAGATTTGGAGAAATTTAGCATTACATTATTTGTCCAAACAGCTGATAAAAACATCAAAATTATCCACAAGTGATCCACACAACTCCAGTCCATCAAATAATGTCCTGAGGGGTAATAAAGTTTCAGCAAATTTCATTTTTGGGTGAACTAGTTCTTTAAAGAAAATGGGAAATAAAGTAAGAAACTCTTATATATATTTATTTATTTCAATAAAAACTTACTCTTACTCTCAAATTATGCAGATTATAGAAAACATAATGAAAGAAAAAATAAAAATTTGAAAAATACATTTTCATATTCATTAATGGTCTCAGACTTATGGACTCCTGTATGGGAGAGATTTTCTGTTAGACAAAGACCAATCAAACCCTTTACAATGCTAAATCAATGACTCTGCTTCATGAGGCACTCAATATAGTGAGAGATAATGTAAGCATTGTCACATAAATGTTAAACTATTGTAAACCTCTGGCCCAAAGGAGTTAATGTCTCACAGATAAAGATTATGCAGGTTTATAAAAGAACAAAAGGATGGCCATATAAACACAAGCAGTTTCGTTAATGTGTGTGTACTCTTGAGATTTGTGAGATTTGAGAATATGGAAAATATAGGGTACTTTTGAAATAAATAGGTCACAGACATTTTAGTATTTATTGCAAGAGGTTTACAGATACAAATCTGTTTTGGGGTTCCCACTGTTAATCATAATTTGGGATATATGTGTGTATATATATATATATATATATATATATATATATATATATATATATATATATATATATATATATATATATATGATTCATGTGTTCATGTGTATATATATATATATATATATATATATATATATATATGATTCATGTGTGATCTACTGTAACCCCACTGACAGATGAGTATTTCTTTACAGTTCCAGTTTGACAACACAGTGAGGTCATTAAAGGTAAGAAAAGGTCTTCCATATTTATAGAATCAGCAATTTATCAACTAGACAGTCTACAAAGATCCTGTAACATATTAGTATCTATTATGACGTACATCTGCGCTTGTAAAACACGCACATGCCCTGAGAGAACATTTCACACCAGTAAGTCTTGATTGACAGTCTATTGCGTATACAGTAGTATCAGTCTTTTTCCTTAAATTATTTTATAGATGCATTTCAAATATTTTAATTCTTGACTTTTATCCATTAAAAAAAAAAACTTTTTTGGACAGGTTTATTAGACCTCATCTCTACAGAATTAATTAGCTTTGCAATCACGGCCAACATGGGCATGATTACAGCTTTGAATTATACAGAGATGTGGCTGCAATATTAGTTCTGAAAATCTGCTTCAGAATGAAAATCCTGAAAATGTGCCTTCATTTATAAATACAGCTGCATAATTAGCATAAAAATGGGTGTTTCCTTCTTGAGCTAAAAGAAAACAATGCAATTGCACAGTTGGCTGACATTGATTTAACTGATTTACTATCTCTCACGTTTCAAATTACTGTGTTAATACATTTTCGCCTCAGCCATAAAGTAGTGCAAAATTGCTTAGCTTTTGATGTTGTTTATGGTTGATTACAGACCAGTTATATGAACCAGGAAAAAATATGAAGATCCTACAAAAGCTGTCAACAAGTTTATGTGTCATATCAGTGTTACACATTAATATAATGTCAAAGATAAGTCTTGTACTTATTCTTACATTAAAATGATTATGCTAGCATGAGAGTTTTGTTTGTTTCTATTTATTTATATTATTTGTTTCTGTTTATATAGTAAATGAATCCCAGTGCAATTTTTAGCTAAAGTGGAATATACAGTAAGTATGAAACTGTATACATCTTTCTTAATTTCCTTGCATGTTCTGCTTTGTTTTCCAGGCAGCATTGACTTCCTAATCAATTGGACTCATGCATTAATTGAAGTTCTGTGTTTCCTTTGCAGATGCAAAGATCAAGAAGACAATAGCTCAATTAATAGACCATGACGTGAGTCACCATCCTGGGCACGTTGTCTCCGGTCCATGTCACTGATAGGTGAAAGATTTCACAAGCTCTGTGACTGTGTTGATCGGATTATCAGTCAGTAGAAAAAAGAAACTGTTGAGAAAATGTAAAAAGGGAATATGATCTTTATTTTTTTTAAAGTTTTTGAGTTGTGCCAGATTTTTCCAACGGAGGTGACAGTCAACAAACATAAGTAAAATGTGAGCTCCTAATATGAGTACCCAGCAAATAGTTAATAAGTGGTGAGTAGCAAGAAGTCAGCAAAAACATAAGTGACTGCAAAATGTATTCATGCTGAGAGTTCAAAAAACAACAACAGTTTCCACTATGAAATTGCTTGTTTAGATAAGTAGTCTAGTTGGGACAATACTTTCAGTCTAATATGCATTTTATGTAGATTCCAAATTGTTTACATTTATATCTGTGACTCAAAGTGCTGTTGGATATATATATATATATATATATATATATATATATATATATATATATATATACATACATATATAAAAAAAATTAATTACTAATAAAGTCCTTAATTTTTTCAACAGTAGCTGTTCGAATGATTTATTTTTTATTTTTTCCTGCTTTTACAATCTCCATTATAGCCTATTATCTACAACTGGCCCTGTTATCTATTGGACTCCTTAGATACTGTGACAATAAAGGTCAGGGGTAAAGTTCTTGGTTAACTGTACCTGTTTACCATGCTTAATTTATACTTAATACATAATTGCATTAGGAATTTGTACTTTAATCAAGTACTATTGAAATTAAATAAATATATTAGTGAAATATAAAAATATATGTACTTTGTAGCTTTTAGGATTTTATCTTTAAAGAACAATATATATATTAATATTTTATAATTATTCAAATTTTTCATATTATAAATTTACATTTAAATTAACAAACCTAAAATCATCCTCA
>NW_015505199.1:345007-365473 GCF_001515645.1 Sinocyclocheilus grahami | reverse complement strand
CCCTATTTTTACTTATGGTATGTTTTTAGCTGCAATACTTATTTACATATTTGTACTATGTTAGTTAAACATGCGTTAAGATAAATGTTTTTATTTTTTGTACACCCCTGATAAAGATATTCTATTCTCTTCTGTGTTTGTGTTGTTTTCAGATTTGGAATTTGTTCCCATGGCTGTTGATTTACTCGATGTTCATGTGAGCTGTCGTTCACGTCACCCACACATTTGTCACAATATCTGCTCGATACGACTGGCCTGAAGTCATATCATCAGGAAGACAGGTGAGACAGGTTTAGCCATATGGATTTATAGGGACAGGTTTTTTGGTCCTTATTTAGACTTCCGCTCCCCGAGGGGCACTGCATTTGTTTGAAAAAATAAGATCAAAAAATTACTTCACTGACTGATGATTCAGGTTCAGATCTGGTTTGCCATTTCCCAAACCAATTTACTCCCCTCTCCACTTTTCTGTTGATCAAATGATTAAACAGAAAATGATTCAATATAAGGCAATGAATTAAGGAAATGTAATTATTATAATAATTTTATTTTATTATTTTTTATATTTGTAATCATTTTATATTGAACATCTAAACCATTTTTTTATTGGTACAGGCTTTATATAACACTATGAACTGTTTCTGTATTAATGGAAGTCTATTATTTTCTATCTACTTTATTCTTATATTTATGCAAAGGGACTTACAATGTATTCTAGACATTTACAGTTTCCACTGTCCTGATTTCTTTTTCACAGCTCTCGGACCGTCTGATGCGAAGGTCAAAGCAGTTACGGTGTAATTAGGGCCATTAAATCATAAAGCGGTTTTAAAACCGAACGCGCCTTCACAGGGAGGAGAATATTGACAATATTAAGTAAACACGATACAAAATGATCATTGTCTTTGAGCCCTGATAAGCAATAGCAAATTGAAGCATGGGAAGCTATATATGTACAAACAGGAGTGTTGGGTTCTGCCTCTTCATGCCTGACGTCCATATGCGCCTGATAAGCGTGAGATATGTGTGTTGTGTTGGAAGCTGAACACATACTGTATGTATATGAGTGTCTGCAGTGTGAATAATCACGTATATTGACAAAGGAAAGAAGAGGCTTGGTCGATAAGCAGTTGCAATGTTGAAGTTAAATTATGTCATCAGGTGTGGGCACAATCAAACTAAAGCTTTTCTATGAACCTGGTGATTATTAGAATTATACACCTATTGTATAAAAACAGATTGTACTGAATATTTTTCTAAACATTTCATTTAGCTGACCTGAAGGTTGTTGTTCATAAATGATTTGAGAGGATTGAACAGATTATTGTGTGACGATGGAACTTTGAAGAAGAAACATTCTGATTAATGATTAAAGGGGTCATATGATGCTGCTAAAAAGAACATTTTGTGTATTGCAGAGACCGGGGACTAAAGTAAGGAACGGCCAGAGGGCTAGAGTGAGCCCGTGCTGGACTCCGCTTCGTCCACAGTGAAAGCCGATCCGGCGATCCACAGCACAAAGTTGTTGTATTTCCTCAGCAACCAGCATGGATCAGCTCTAGGCATGACGAAGCGGATATCGTCCTCTTTTGGAAGGCCAAACAAAGTAGTTTCGCTTTCACAACGAAGCACACAACGCCTTCACGACATGGTGGCGCCGGCAACAATTACTACAGCGAGAATAAAAGTTACGCCTTCTTTCTTTGCGTGAACATTTGGGCGGCGTTATGCAAATCTTCCCACATCGTGACGTAGACATGTGGGGGCGTGTTAGAACGAGCCATTTTAGGTAGGTGTGGCTGACTCTTAACTTTTATAAAGAATATAACTTAACTTTGGATTTGAGACTTTAGTCTTTGCAACTTTACAGATCTTCTTTATGTACCAAGAGCTTGTAACACTCCAAAGAGAAAGGAAAATTTTAAATTGCATCATATGGCCCCTTTAAAGGGTCCAATCAGGACCAGACAGACATCAGTCTTAATGTTCATTTTGTCAGCACAGTTAACTGAACAAAGTATCTTTACCTATACAAATAAAATAAGCAATTCAATTATGATAATTATTGCACATATAGCATATTGTTTTTGATTACATAATAGTGATTTGTAACTGATAACTGAACAATGAAGTTCAATCTATTTTTAGTTTAAACACTATCCAGGAGACGTGCGGCATGAATGTGCTACCATAGTAATGTTGAAGAACCAGATCCACTTTGTTGTACTTCACCAGTGGGTCTCAACTAGTTTCATGGCAAGGCCCAAACTTAACATTGAACATGTGGTGACCCAAAACAGCACAAATTACTACTGAAATAAGCCTCTTATGCTAACCAGGGCTGCATTTATTTGATTAAAAATACATTAAAAACAGCAATAATGTAAAATATTATTGCAATTTAAAATAACTTTTTATTTTAATGTATTTTCATTTATTGTAATTTATTTCTGTAATTGATATTTCAGCCTTCAGTGTCACATGATCCTTCTAATCATTCTGATATGCTCAGTTTCTCATTGATAATGTTTAAAAGAAAGTTAGATATTTTTGTGGCAACTGTGATACATAGAAATGCTTTGTAACAATGTAAAATACTTAACTGTCGCTTTTGATCAGATCAGTTTAATTAATCTTTGCTGAATAAAATACATATTTTTTATAATTCAAATATGTATCTGAATAAAACTATTTGAAAATCATGTAAAATATTTGTTAAAAAATAAACCATTTTTTAAATCAAACATTGCCATTTATCATACAAGCTAAATGGGAAAATTTGACAATTTGAAATGCAAACAACCGCAAAATTGTAATTTATCAGCCTAACACGTGGAACAAAAACTGAGCCAAATATTGTATTTCTTTGAGCATTAAGCCTTAACCATGTTGACAACTGACATATTTGCACCAAAATACACCAGCATTAGATTGATATGCACGACTGTATAGTTAGTTACATTTTATTTTTTCTTTGCTGTCCATGACCTTTTCAGAACATTTTTGTGTAATGACCCACTAGATGTGAACCAGTGCCCTAGACTAAATGTTTGTAAGCAATCTTATGACATTCTTTATATTTGTATATCTTTACATATGTACACATATTTTATACATCACTCACTTAGGGTCCAGAGAAAGTCTGTTTTCAAACATCCACAGAGGAATATAAGTTTCTTACAGCAGACATATCAGATCATTAGTGTAATATTTGCAAAACGTGTGCTACAGACAAAGACTAAACATTTAGTCATAGCCTTTGATCGGGGGAAAAAATACCTAATAACTAAATGTAAGGTGTAGCTTTGTTTTGATATTTGCTTGCATTGGTATTCTCATTAGTTTTAACCTGCTCTCAGCACAAAGACACTATTGTGTGCTCATTGGGTGGTTATTAATTAACCCTAACTAGAGACTGAAGAACAGGCCACTAGGCAAACCTAACTAAAAGATCCATAAAAGTGCATGTCACAACTACAGATGAGATCACGTAGGATTTATGAATTCTGTTTTACGACATTGTAAAATTTATCCTCTTTATTCATTAACATCAAAGTAACAATGACAGGTTCTGATAGGTTGTTGGTCCGACCACGTCCTATATAAGAGGAGAATGAAAGAGGAAAAAGGCAGAGATTGCGGTGACAACAACCGAAAAACATACTACAACTAAACCCTTCTCGAGAAGAACCAGCCAGCATGAAAACCATTTTGTCTGTCGCTTTCCTCGGTGTGGCTCTTTGCCTGGTCTCTGAGGCTGTGCAAGTCCAGGTAAGCTCAAGCTTTTATTGCTATCATTACTGCGTCTCTGAAATTAAAAAACCTCTTACTAGTTTAAATTAACCTTATGAACACTCTATTCCATGATTTATGGATGTAATCTCCTCAGAATTGCATCAATTTGCATCTGACTTCATTCTGAAACGTGTATATTGTTGCATTTGTGGCTCAAAGGTGTATTCAATAAAGGCATGAGTCGTTTGAGCTATTTATAAAGAATCATTCATCCAAAGGTTATTAAGTTTAAGTCCAGCGGTCAGTGCTGATGCATTGTTCGATCATTGCATTCAGAATTGAACTCATCTATTTATTTCTACAATTTCCCTCCTGTAGGAAGGCGATTTTTCCTTTTCACTGGACTCGGTAAAAGTTCTCCAGCAATTAATCGACCAGCCACAAACACAAAACCCTCGGTTGACCAAGACAAGCTACTTTTCTGTATGTTCCAATCCAACGCTGCCACAGGAGTTTGTGCCTCTGTGCATGCAGAGAGGAGCAACTATGTCCTTTGCTAGGCTAGGTAATAGTCCTGGTTTACTTTTAAATTCATGTTCAATAATTGTACACAATGTACTATTAATAAATTACATTTTGTTGCTTGATAAATCCCAATCTAACCTGAGATACTGTTATGTCTGTTTCAGCATCTGTGCCTGTGGACATCTGTGAAATATGTGCTTTTGCGGCTTGTACCGGTTGCTAATTCCTTCCATCATCCCCTCGCTTGATCATCATCACCTTCACTTAATAAAATCCACATATTTTCATTTACTGCCATAGGTTCTCACAATTGACCGTGCGAACATTGCGAATGTTGCCTGAATGGCAGAACACTGTTTATGAACTGTTACTTAAACTTCCTTCCCCTCTTTTCTTTCCCATGTTTTGTTTTGTTACAGCACATATTTCATTTATTTAAGAAAGAAGTGTCTTTTTTATTTTTCTATTTCTCAGTTTTGCTATGCGTGGTAATGCCTCAGTGTTCAATAAAAAAAATGCCTCAAATCTGTTCTCTGTGCATCGTGTATTATATTTATTGTTGAAAGAAATTGATTGATGTCGCAAAAATGTTATTCAATTTTACAGCCAAAATTAGGCAGTTACTTCATTTGTAATGAATGAAGATTGTCAGGTTGTCTGCGTGCAAACCATTTCATGTCATACTTTTTTGATTGACATAGGGGGAGCCGATTAACTGATGTTTATATTCAGTCAATTTGAAAGCAACATACACCATGAGTTCTTAATGAGTTTCGGTGGGCTGTTATTCATAAAAGATTTATTGAATGTTGAGTGACAGGAATATTAAGTGGGAAGACTGTATTTACTGATATATGTCTTCAGGAAACTACTTGACTGCTCATTTAAATATAAATTTTTTTTCATTACCTACTCGAAATGAAATCTTTCAGGCATGAATGTGCATTTTTGTGTGAGTCTGAACAGTATGTGTGTATGGTGAAACTGTTCTGCTGTTTGCATATAGGCAGCACATCAGTACATCACCCCAACATAACATATTCCTGATCATTTGTTGTCCAGATGAGAATCCAAACCTTTTTGGAGCACAACATTTGTATATAAAACAGCCACCTTGATTGCTGCCTTGTGCTTTGAGTAAAAATTGATTAGGTACAATGTTCTTTTTGCGTACTGTTCTGCGTTTGCTTGTAAGCTCTAGAAAAAAATAAGCAGGCCGCTGATGGAACTGTAATTTACCTGTTTTGAAAGCTTCAGTGAGATGGTGAACAACAGAATGGAGAGTACACCATTTCTTTCGCTTTGAAGGTTTTGGTCATTAGGGAGACCAACCAGCCTTGAATAAATGGTTCTTTTTGATTTTTAGTTGACAGTATTGAAATCTTCAAAAGAAGAAGACATATGAGTGTTATCTGAAGCATCTTGCATCTTGGATGTTTGGGTTTTTTAAATGTTTTTTTAAAGTCTCTTATGCTCAGCAAGGCTGCATTTATTTGAAAAATAAACTACAGTTAAAAAAACTATTATTAACAGTTTTAAATATATTTTAAAATGTAATTTATTCCTAAATTTTCAGCAGCCATTACATTGCTGGATGTACAGTAGAAATGTAGAGTCAGATTCTATTGTGTCTGTAAGCTCATTTCTCAAACATACTTATTACTGCAAACACAGTATGATTAAAATAATTTATTTTAATCATAAGTCTTTATTGTCTTAAATGCTTAAATGTATGCATAGCATGCAGCACTGACTGGAAGTTCGTCTCTAGGTTACGTATGTAACCATGGTTCCCAGAGGGAACGAGACACTGCGTCGAGTCGCTTTGGGCGTTACATTATGTTCAGTTTTGGCAAGTAAACTAGATGTTGCTACGGACGACAAAGAATATTAGGTTACGCCTGATCAATGAATGCAGTGATGGAGGCCAATGCACTACTTTTCCATTGTTTTTCTATAGGTGCATCCCAATTTGCATACTTATGTACTATCCTATGCAGTTTTGTAGTATAAATAGTGCAAGTAGTGTGTTCACACTGAAAATTTCAAAAAGAAAAACTGCACTTTAAATACCTGGATGATGCACTCAATTAAGCAGGGGGAAAAATGAAGTGTGAAATGTTGGACAGCTTTAATTACGAAGGGGAGGGGCTATCAGACTCTGATAATGAATGACAAAATAACCTTATAAAACTACACGGTTGAGTACATAGTGCATAAGTACATAGTGTACAAGTGCATAGTGTATAGTGCGTCATTTGAGGGCCACATCTGAGGGCCAGAACCCACCAGAGTTTTGTTCAAATCCTGCTCCAAGACACATACCATGTAGCTTTCAAATAAGTCTGAAGGACTTGATTAGTTGGATCAGGTGTGTTTAATTAGGGTTGAATCTACACTTTGCAGGGCTCCGGCCCTCCAGGAATTGAGTGTGACAACCCTGTGCTAGACGGATGCGTTTGTCTGTTTGCGCTCACATCTTTTGCAGTGTCTTGCGCATTGTAAGAACGCAGCATGAATTTAAAACAAGTTTGACTTTTAAAAAACAAATTGCACTGCCCATTTTTTCAAAGCAAAAACATGTTCTGTGTGTATAGCCCCGAATGAAAAAATAAAAAACCCACAGAGTCTCGAGACGGGTTTTTTATTGTAAGAACGCCACCATTTTATGACAGCGTGTCATGCGAGACAAATATTGCTTTTCTCGTTACTTCAATATTTGAATTCAATATGGTAACAATCATATGCTAGTACATGGTTCTGAATTCAGTACTTGTTTCTTTTTTCTATCTCCTGCGTTTTATACACAAGCAAGCAGAGGTAATTAATTAATTATTTATTTTATAATTATTACAATAACTTTAGAATAAATATTTATTAATAATTCTAATATCAATTACAAACGATAATATTTTTCTAAAATCTGCTATTAATCACTGTTATATATAAATTTCATTTTTTTCAGTTTAATTGGTATCTAGTGTAAATTGATCTGTTCAAATGTTGTTTAATGTTGTTACCCTAAATGAGTTCATTTTTGTCCCAGCTAAATACTGCTCTGATTGCAATTAAAATACAATTTTCAATAGCACCAAATTCGACTATTTGTTTGGTTATTTGTTAGTAGCTATTGCTCACTACTTCTTCTCACTACCTCTTCTAGCTCAGTACTTCTCACTACTTCTATTTTAAGTTATGAAAAGCATGTTTTTAACACACTACAATTTCAAAGTAGCTTCTTCAACACTGTTTATTTCTCGATAAAAAATCAGGACACTGATTCAGACTTGCTACCGAACTGATATCAATTTGCACAAGCATTACTATTAAACCCTGACAGCCCTGCAATTTATAGAGAGATGGCCTTGTGTACAATCTAATTCCTAAATCCCAGTTTGCAAGCCAGCCAGCTGACATCTATGTCCTGTATGTCATCGTAACGGATGGATTTATGAGATTACCTGGTCCACTGTTTGTCACTTACTGACAGGCCTGCATATGATTTATATAGAGAAAACACGTACATCCTCTTTAGTTATCAAAGAGGAGGTCGAAACGTAAACGACAGGCTGTATTCGACCACCAGGTCTTAATAGGTTACTTAGTAACTCAATAATCACACTGTATATAGCTTGACCTGATGTACATCTGAATTGACTCAATGCAATCTCTGTCCATGCAGAGCCACTCTTCTGAGACTGTCCATCTGAGGTTGAAAATGAGAGCGCTGATAATCGTCCTCCTCCTGACCACAGCTTCTTTCAAATCTCACAATGTGTGCAGGTTACGGTAAGTCAGAATTGGCCTCTGACTTGTTCTCACAAACCGCTCTCACTTTGTGAGGCTGGATTGAATTGGGAGTTTATTTGGGGAAAGATATTACTAGCTTGATTGTGGAACTGCAATCTCAAAGCATTTCTGTATTTGATACATATAGGTGTCTTGTGGGAGTATATATTGAACCTTCATTTATAATAACTAAATCTGGATTTTCCTTCTACACTCTTAAAAATAAAGGTGCTTCAAAAGGTTCTTCAAGCGATGCCATAGAAGAACCATTTTTGGTTCCACAAAGAACCATTCAGTCAAAGGTTCTTTAAAGAACCATCTCTTTCTTACCTTTTTATAATCTGAAGAACCGTCTTTCGCCACAAAGAACCTTTTGTGAAACTGAAAGGTTCTTCAGATGTTAAAGGTTCTTTATGGAACCATTTAGACAAAAAGGTTCTTCTATGGAATCGTGAAACACCTTTATTTTTAAGAGTGTATATAACAGATAACATTAGGGCAACTTTCAAATTGTGACAAAATACTGACACAATACTGCGCTGAAAAAAAAATTGAAGAAACAATTTTCACTCAGAAATGGCTGGTTATTTTACAAAGAAATGACAAGTAACACACTGAATTAAACAAAGTTGAAATAATATTTTTTTGTAAAACATACTCCAATAATCTTTGGTTTATTTAAAACGTCAAAGAATCCTTTTTCAGTTTTTACATTGTCATATCCTTCATAATATTCACATTGTGTGTGAACAGGTGAATCTGACAAAAATCTGACAAAATTCTATTTTGCATAAAGAAAATTTCTTTTTTAGACAATTATGACTGGAATTTATGGTAACACTTTGGGTTAGGGACCAGTTCTCACTATAAGTTGTTTATTAGCATGCATTGTATAGCATATTGGCTGTTTATTAGTACTTATAAAGCACATATTGTAGAATTTTTCTTCTTAAATCAAGTCTTTTAAATATTTATTCTTGCAAGAAGGTCTGACAATACAGCAGTGAGCTCCGCTATATGTGTGACAAAAATAAGTGAGCATGCTTCTCTACTTTTATACCCTTTGGCCCATTGTTTTCCAATGGTTGTCTCCCTAATACTAATAGCTAAGAAAGCGTGATAAACACTTGGTATGTCTCATTCCTCATGTAGTGTCTAACCCAAAATTCAAGATGGTATCCTGTTCTTCCTAAGCATGCGAGAACAAGCAGGTCATCGTGACATCTCCTCATATTCAGACAGAAGCAAGCCTCATAGATCTCACACGTGAACACTCATATTGCATGTTTTGGTTGGAAAAGACCCAGATGCATTCTTGAAAGATTTGTTAGATTTATCTTAGCGTATAAATAAGATGACTAAGACAAGATCAATATTATTTTTTCAATGTTCAGCATACATTTAGAAGATTTCTCTGTGGATATCAATTGAACTTGACATTGAAGGAAAATTATTTGATGTTGCTCTTTTTAACTATTTATGAATGGCTGGATTTTGGTTCGGTGTACTGTATAATTCAGATTCAGACTTTCAATATCAATCAATGTAAATGGTGGCTAATGCTCTTCACTCTCAGTACCTCCCTTTAAAAGAGACCCTGGCTATCTGCAAGGTAATCATCTTAGGTGGTCTGTATCCAAATATCTTTCAGTTTAATTGTGTAGTAAAAAAAATCTCTCCTTTTAGGACTAGTTTATGGCAGACTCATGTGGGAAAAATGCCTTTGCGGTGTGGAATAATAATTCACATCTTAGCTTCTTATTGGATGTCTGTTTTATAGGACAGTGGGTACAGTTTCTCCCTGGAGGCAGTGAAGACCCTGAGAAAGCTTATGGAGACTGACACGAGTACAAACCCGTGACAGACCTACGGCGATGCAGCATCCCTATGTGCCGACCCTGACCTGCCAGGAGAGTTCAGAGTGCTGTGCGGAAAACATGATGCTGGCGAAGTCATCCAGCATCTGGGTTTGTGTGCTGTAAAGTCATTGATAAATATAGACATTTGAGATAGTGGCTTGAAACTTTAATATAATCCAATATATATATATATATATATATATATACTACCGTTCAAACTTTTTTTATTATTGTTTTATTCAACAATGGTGCATTAAATTGATCAAATGTGACAGTAAAGACATGTTTCAAAAGATTTTTTTTTTAATAAATGCTGTTCTTTTGAACTGCATTCGTCAAAGAATCCTGAAAAAAATGTATCACAGTTTTACACAAAAATATTAAGCCACACAACTGTTTTTAACATGAATAATAATAAGAAATGTTTCTTGAGCAGCAAAGCAGCATATATAATGATTTCTGAAGGATCATGTGACACTGAAGACTGGAGTAATGATGCTGTAAATTTAGCGTTGCCGTCACAGGAATAAATTATATTTTAAAATATATTATATAGAAAATAGTTATTTTTACAGTACTGCGCATTAAAAACAATCACACACGATTCTGTTGAGCTTATGAATGCAATGACCAATCAAAGGCGTTCAGATGAGTCATCGCTGAAACGCGGTGTTTTGTTCACTGTGCGCTCTCCGACTAAATTCTGCTCTCTCTCTCTCTCTCTCATATCAGAAACAACAAAAGTGCAGATGTGCGTACGATGTAAGCAAGATATTTATTTCACAGTGTAGACAGCTTCATTTATTATAATGGGAGTTTTAGAGAGTGCTTGAAATCTGACTAGACTGAAGTCAATTATGTTCTTTGATATGTAAATGTTCTTGCTCTTTTTCTGTACAATGAAAGTGTTATAATTAGTAACTTACAAAGTATTTGCTAAATTCACGTTAAAAGACAACGTCAATCGTATTAAAGATATTTTTTGACATGACATTTTTTTATTTTATTTTTTTGCTAGTTAATAGATTACACCACTAACTTTAGGCTACTTTGCCCATTGCTCGTTATAGAACAACTAACAAGATCTATAAAGGTGCAAAATGCATTTACTTACACATATTTGAGAATCAAAATATTTCATGACATAGTTAACATGTTTGGGAATATTTCATAAAATAGGAAAAAAATATATAAAACCTAAACCTACATCAGTTATACAGCGCTATCGTGGCTGTTATTTGACCAGTCACGTGACCAGTGTTGGACAGTAACTAGTAACTAGCAACATAGTTACTGTAATAATATTACTTTTTGCAGTAACTAGTAGTGTAACTATACTAATAAGATTTCAGTAATAATATTACAGTTACCATCCATAAAACAGCTTAGTTATAGTTACTTTTGATGCCTCAACCTCACTGATTTTATATTCAACAATCAAATAATTCCTAGATTTATTTTCATAATTTTCACGACTCGCACATCCATGTGATGTCCCCAGTGCAGCAGGCAAGCTTGGAATATGGAAAAGATTACATTCAGCAGATAGAAATATTGCATTATATTGATTTTGTCAGGAAAAAAGATGATCTGAACACTGTTGTGTAAATTGTGGCTTTACTTTACTCTGGCATTACATCCCACCCACACCCCTCTGATCAGCATGGATGTGGTACATTATATTACTATAATTAAACATCTTTTTGGACAATTAAATTTTCTTACAAACTTATGTGATTTGATAAAATACATCATGAAATGTAATCGTATATGGGTAACAGAGAAATTACAATTAGCTCCAAGCTACACATGACTATTAATGAGATTAATACAACACTTCTACTTGAATGTCAATATCAGTCACTAGAATTTTATGTGGAAGATACACTGTTACTTCTCTGTATCTTCCACATAAAATTCACAGTTACTTCTCTGTATCTTCCAAATAAAATTCACAGTTACTTCTCTGTATCTCTCACAGAAGTTGGGCGTGAAGAAAAAGTAATGTAACTAGTAGTGTAACTAATTACTGTTGCCCGAAATTAATAAGTAAAGTAACAATATTACTTCTGAAATGAGTAACTAGTAATGAGTAATATATTACATTCTTTGAGTGACTAGCCCAACACTGCACGTGACAAGCATGACGAGGCCTCCCAACCCCTCGTGCCCCCTCAAAAATAATAAGTGGTTTTCTCAGATATTAAGTTCTGAACCAAACACTAGAATGCTTATTTTTGTCTTTCAGAAGGACAGCATTAAACGTGTGGCAGTGAAAGAATGGAAGTGTGTTCCTCTGGTCAGTGCAACAGTCAACAAGATTTGTCATAGGCATGTATGACACACACATACAAATCTTTAAACCGAACACAGTTGTACTGCCATTCTTTTCCCAGCTGTGTCATAAGGCTGCATTAATGGGCAGTCTTATTTTCCTGTTAGTCTCCCAGGCACTCATTTCCTTTCTCCACCAGTGGCAGTTAGACAGCAGCAGAGGGTGTAATCACCTTGACTGCGATACTGCAGCTGCCCTTTACGGCTCTGGCAGTGGGCCTGATCAAAAAACTGACAGCTGATAATATTTCTCTAGTCTTGATGCATCATGCATTTCTTCGTCCCACTCTGCTTTTGTAATTTTTACTAGTGATCATTTAGTTAAAAAAAAATATACTAAAACATTAATATTATAAATTATTATTAGCCTACAAGTGAAAATAAATGTTTCTATTTTTATGATTTTTTTTTCAAATGTAATTTATTTCTGGCAAAGCTGAATTTTCAGCATTATTACTCCAGTCTTCAGTGTCACATGATCCTTCAGAAATCATTACAAATGCTGATTGGGTGCTTTTTTCCCCAGAATTTTTTGATGAATAGAAAGTTCAAATGAACATAATTTATTTGAAATAGTATTTTTGTTACTTTTGATCAATTTAATGCATCCTTGCTGAACACAATTAATTTATTTGAAATAAATCTTAATGACCCTACTAATATTTTGAATGGTAGTGTAGATTAAATGTCAGTGATGTCAAAATGAACTCAAACATTTCTCATCAAATAGGTTCATAATCAAATCATTTGAGATATTATGCTAGTCATGCTAGCTCTATAATCTTACTGTGTGGCAGCAAATTGTTTCTTGTGTGTACATTTTTATGTCTTCTAAGGAGAAACAAGTGCCAAGTTGATATTTAAAAGAACTCCATTAGGTGTCATGAGCTTTGAAAGTGCAACCTCTAAGCAGTAAAACTGTACTTTAGGGAGGCAGATAGATATCTCTCTTTGTAAACATGGCCCCTCTCTGTAATGGGCCATATAATTTATTGCCATCTTATAAACACTAGTCTGTTTTATTTGCTGAATGTGAGAGCACTCCAAAAGTTTTCAAATTGGATAAGTCGCGTTATTATAAGCAAACATAATACAGGGTCATTAGACATTAAAGACTGACCTTTTTAATGCTCTGTCAACAGTGAAAATCATCAGTCCTATAGACCCCTGTGAGATCTGCGCCAATGTGGCCTGCACCGGCTGTTAGAGCGGACACACTCCCAGCATCACAGCGTTCATATTCATCAGTGCCATCATACGTGCATCTATCTACAGAACAGCGAGTAAAATATAACAGGGTAAAACACATATTACTCATTGAATTTTACACAATGAGAAAAATATGTATTGAAGTGTGTTTCATAAAATGTTTGGTTCTCACAGTACAGAATGATCTTACAGAATGAAATTCGGAAACAGAATTTGGTTTTGAATGGAGATACTGCCACATATTGAATCTAAAAACATTTTATATTACATATACCTTAGAAAATGATACATTTCTATGTATTCAGACTCAGAGTGCAAAATCTTTTGCTAGGTTGTAGCTAGTATTCTGGGCCTCCTGACTATATATTCTCCAGGACCATAAAATTAAGATTTATACATATTTATACATATTTTTGTTATTGTTTTTTTACTCATATTTGGGCGTTTATTATTTGATGATTTGTAAAATATAAACTAAACGAAAATAAATCAAATAAAATGGTTGTGGGACCTGTTGAACCCTAGAATGATTCCCGCTTGCTACAGCCCTATATGAAAAGGTATAACTTTCTGGAAAGTATTCTGGATTATGTAGAATAATTGTTCATTTATAGTATATTACAGCCCTTTGAAGTTAGCATATTTTATCTTATATATCTTTCAAAACCAATTGTATCTGCTTTGTAAAAAATCTCACAGCTGTTAACAATAAGTTAATTAAAGATTTGAATAAAAACACTGATCATTAAACTTTGAATATATTCTATATCCATTTCATTTCAACAATGATTATAATTATGTTTATAATGATAATAATAATAATAATAAGCTGCACCCAATGCATTTACCTTTTTCTTACACTAGAGGACAGCACTGCCTCAAATAATGTTTTGGTCTTTCATTGATGTCCAGCACTATGGGATATCAGATGCAGGTGCTCCATGGTGTTACTATTGTTTGAAAGCAGTATTTGAACGATTAATTAAGCTGTAGGTTATGAACACATAATACTTGGCTGGACAGAGATGCCACAGCTCTTTGGTATCCATGTAAGCTAAATGTGTACATGATAATAGACATACTATAAGTATATTTGTTTTCACATGTCATGATCTCAGTGTTTATCGAAAAAACATTTGCATAAAATAATCTGCACTGCACAATTCATAACCCCCTAATAAGAAACATGTGCTCAAAAACACATTTCACGAATGAACATGTGTTTGTTCAAAGTGTCTAAAAATGGTGTGTGACTAAATGTATTGACTATGAGTGTATGTATTGACAACCCATCAGTCTGCAGTTTACAGCTCACATCAGATCAACAGAATCCAGCAACGTTTCCTGTCCAAAAGCATCAAGCATCAAGCATTTTTTCTTCACAAGCACAAAATGAGTGTGAATCAGACAATCCCACATAGAATACTAACAGCTAAAGTGTTGTTTTGGGAGCCAGTTATGTAAGGATATCAAAGTGGTGTCTGCGTAGGGAGCAGAGCCTGTTTGTATTTTATTGTAATATTTTTTTGATTTGGTTTCCATATTCAACAGATCTCTCCTTCTGGGATCATAAAGGAGAATCTGTGCAATCCTTGTCCATAATCGGAGGCTTTTTCAGTGTTTCTACGCTAAAAAAAGAGGAAATTAACACATTGAATTAAACATGAGATTTTATTATCTGAAACAGTATCTTCTTGTTAAACTTTCTTCAGTAATCATTATTTACAGTGTAGATGCTCACTTTAATAACTTTACAGAGGGGGTTCCTGGATGAGAAGTTACTTAAAGACATCCTTTCGCTCGAATATATCAAGCATATTCAAATACACGACGATGTACCGTTGTTGTGCCCAATTTCGACCCCCTGCCAAATTATTACCCCTCTCGTTGAAATCCTAACCCCTCCCCCACACCTAATCCTAAACCGACCAATATAGGGGGGTAATAATCTGGCAGGGGTCAGAATTGGGCACAACACCGTAGCCAAACCTTGTTGTGTCCATCTCAGTGGGTGATGTATTCTGAAATGGGTCCTTTGAACTGTTGCTTAAGCTTGACTTGCTGTGATCTTGGAATAATCTAACCCAGAACAACATATGCATACAAACAAGCCAGGCAAATTACTTTTACGGTAAAATAATACATAAAAAAAACCTAAACAAAAGTCAGCAGGTAGGCTGTGATAACATGCAGTTCCTGAAATCTGACAACAGAATCCCAAGAAATCACATACTCGTGCTCGTCTTGTTCAACACACTTCTGTTTGTTATTTTTGACAATGGCATTGGACATGGGCATGCTGATGGTGACAGCTGAGTTTGGAAAATGTCCTGGGCATTACTGAAACCCCGGGTGGTGTTGACAGATGGAGACTGTGTTTAGGCTTCTGTTATTTCTGTTGCTGTTACTCGTTTATTCTCATCTTTTTTGCTGTGCTCTCTTTGCCACGTTGTATTTGCTAAGCACTTTATATTGAACTTCTTGTGCGAGGTGTTATTTTACTGCTGTTTGGTAGATTGATGTATTCATCCCCTCCCACACAAGCCCTTCAATATATTTTCCTCACTGAGCCTTTCAGTGATTCAGTTGTAAAACCAAATTGTTATTTTTCAGATTAAATGGGTGACACTACTATGTGTTTGAAAAAGGTGAGGGGTTTTTGTCATCTTTTCTCATAGCCCCACCCACAATTAAATCTCATTGGTCCAAAATTCAGCTCACATAGCAGTACCAAAGATGGTCTTATTATTTGGCGATACCAGGGTCTGTGTATGTACCATTGGAGAACGCGTAATGGTCACATGTGTCTTGATAACCAATCACCTTACAGCCTTATGCAACAGTCAATCACTGTTTACAGATACCATAGAAATTAATGAGAATGAGCTGTAATCTGAATCACAACATTTTTTGTGACTTCTTTTATAAAAAGAAATTTCCATGTAAACTCTAAAAATAGATAAATCCAAAATGAATGTTTAATGGAAAACATGTTGAAGGTTAGCCGATTCATTAAATAAGCTATGAAAGCACTTTAATAAGTGTAGTGAAGCCTCTCCTCCATTTAATTCCATTAAAAAAACTGACTTTGGTCTCTTTCTCTGAGTACCATACTGTAACAGTATTATTATTATTTTTTTGCTAACCTTGGAGACTTGCCATAAAATGTGTTCAGATTGGCTGTGACTGACACTGTTCTGATTTCTAAAAACTGGTTGATAATCCAATTTTTTTAAATGAAGAAATAAAACCTCAATCTGTTATTATTATTATTATTATTATTATTATTATTAATAAATAAAATGTATGTCTGTTTCTATCTTTGTTCATTGCTAAGATTGAACTCAGTATACCGTATGCACACAGTATACAGTATGTTGTGTCGAGTTTATCTGTGTTGCGTTGTGTTTGCTGAACTGAATTGACCCTTATTTTCTACCAGGCCTACTCTTTGTAAATATCAATCAGAAAAAAAAAATCCAAAGTGGCAAGATTCTATTAATGTACTTGCTGAGGAAAGAACATAGTGTATAAACAGCTATTTGTAAAAGTTACAGAGTTTGTCCTCCAAAATATTACAGTCTAGTCTACATACTTAAACAAACAGAAGACTTTGGGGTGCAACATTCTTGCCAGACGCTAAATGGCTATACGACACACAGGAGCTGTTCACATTGTGCCATGTCCTATGTGGATACAGGGACCCCTCACCCAGCCTAAACCAAATTTTTGTTTGACTGGCTGTAGGAAGGCTGACGGGAACCTGGGACACTCTGAATACAATCCAATATAAATATATAAAAAGGGGGACAATGTTTGTTTGGAAGGACAGTGTTTCCTTTTTAAGCTTTAAAATTTCTTTCTGAATCGTCTTGGCTTCGGCTTTTTTTACTCACACACATGTTGTTCCAAAGAAGTATGACTTTCTTTTGTCTTCTATCGAACAAAAATGAAGATATGTGTGTGTCGTGGTCGGGGGGGAGTCAATAGGGTCCAGTGTTGTTTGAACCTATTATTAATAAATAAAATGTATGTCTGTTTCTATCTTTGTTCATTGCTAAGATTGAACTCAGTATACCGTATGCACACAGTATACAGTATGTTGTGTCGAGTTTATCTGTGTTGCGTTGTGTTTGCTGAACTGAATTGACCCTTATTTTCTACCAGGCCTACTCTTTGTAAATATCAATCAGAAAAAAAAAATCCAAAGTGGCAAGATTCTATTAATGTACTTGCTGAGGAAAGAACATAGTGTATAAACAGCTATTTGTAAAAGTTACAGAGTTTGTCCTCCAAAATATTACAGTCTAGTCTACATACTTAAACAAACAGAAGACTTTGGGGGTGCAACATTCTTGCCAGACGCTAAATGGCTATACGACACACAGGAGCTGTTCACATTGTGCCATTTCCTATGTGGATACAGGGACACCTCACCCAGCCTAAACCAAATTTTTGTTTGACTGGCTGTAGGAAGGCTGACGGGAACCTGGGACACTCTGAATACAATCCAATATAAATATATAAAAAGGGGGACAATGTTTGTTTGGAAGGACAGTGTTTCCTTTTTAAGCTTTAAAATTTCTTTCTGAATCGTCTTGGCTTCGGCTTTTTTTACTCACACACATGTTGTTCCAAAGAAGTATGACTTTCTTTTGTCTTCTATCGAACAAAAATGAAGATATGTGTGTGTCGTGGTCGGGGGGGAGTCAATAGGGTCCAGTGTTGTTTGAACCCCTATGGTTTCTATAATATCTTCAGACTCACTGGAAAAATGTGCCTGTGGTGATATTTCTGCTAAATGATTTTACGTTTGATCCTTACACTTTCAAAGTGAAATATCCGTTGAGTGGCACTAAAAGGCTAATGCTCTAATTTTAATTAACCTAATCGATAGTGTTAATTTTAAAAAAGGGAGATAAAAAACACATTTGCTGAAGCATGCCATTTTAGCTTGCTTATATATGTCTTTGCGCTTTTTTCGTTTTATTGTGACACATACCCAAGCAATATGCATCACCGGAGCAGTGCTGTACCATATGAGCTACCAAGCAAGTTTACTGTGTAAGAAAGAAATGTTCCTGCATATGGAGATGGTTATGTGATGAAAACATCAAAATGCATAAGTTTACAAATCATACACTATGGTAAAAGTGTTTTGAGTTCATAACATAGTATTATGCAAAGGAACCATGCAAAAAAAAATGTAATCAGTAATCTTCCTCTGTAATTAAAATTTGAAAAGGAATAAAGGTTGTTGCCATTGTACTGCTTCTAGTATTCACTTCAGCTGGAAACGGCAGTGAATTGCATTATGTACGAGTTTTCAAATATGTATGTAGAGGCACGTTTCAGGTTGTTCCTTTGTGTTCCAAAAGAGAAAGAAAGTCATAAAGAATTGGAATTTTAATTTTGGGTGCACGGTCACTTTAAACAATAGTGCTATTGTTGTAACTGCACAGCACATGAGTTGAATTAATTCATGTGAATGCATTAACGTTGCACTGAAATTTCATAAAATAAAGCTTCCATGACTGAATAGTACCAAGTAGAGTAACCTGCTGCTCTTGGACAAAGATACTAAAATGAAGTCTGGCCTAATGTCCTCTTTATAATTGGGTACATTATCCTGTGTGGCAGTCGTTCAATGGGCATCATTCAGGTTCACCAGCCAGGTTAATTGGATGTTAACAGAATTATGCAATGCATTTGAAACAAAGACAGTCAACGTCAAAGAGGCTGTTTGTTAGGCATTCTGTAATATGATTAACTGCCAACTGATGAAAAACAGTGTTTACGATAGGCATCATCGTTGTTGGAAGGATGTTATGACAGAGATGATGAAAACCCAGACTCTACAAAAGGCACTTTGAGAGATTTTGGTCTGGTCTTATGTGTCAGCATTCCAGATGAGTATTTTATCATAAATGAGAAATGTCTCATCTTTTCCACCTATTCATGTCAACATTTGTGTGTACAAAGACAGAGCATTGATCTGCCCCACCCGCAGAGATTCACTTACCAGGAAAATGCAACCTTCCGTCTTCATAAAAATATTTTATGCTGTAGATAAATGTAATTTAATAAGAAGATAATATTTCAAATGTTATGTCCTCCCTGCCCCAAATGGTTTCAAACTTGTACATTGAGCATGCACTTCAAATTCATAAATGAGACAGAATTCTTGACTTTGATATATACGACCATAAATGTAATGATCATGTATTGTCACGATCTGACCATGATTCTTTGTTAATGACTTAACTGTGAAGGACAAGTTGAAGTAAAAGATTGTCTTAGATGTCATTATGATCTTTAAGGCCCTACTTTGTAATGTAATGTCAAAGCCCCCAGGTTCTTTTGGTATAAATTTGTAAGGAGAGAAAGACTTGGCACCATTTCATATAGCATTTGGGGGGATGGTAGTCAGCTTCAGTCTCAGTGAGTGCTTGCGGCTGTTATGGGCTCACAGTGAAGGCTGAGAGAACGATGCTTGTGTAAATGCAGAGTAGACTTGGTCTCCATCCTGACTTCTGAGTATTTCTGTGAGTCATGACACTTTTCATGAGGGTGTGGTAACTGATATTATACCGACTGGGCTTTTTGAACGGCTAAGGCTAAGAAACAGAAATTCAGCAGACCTGCATGCCATTCTGACTGGAGAGGACGGGTGGAAATTTTGACAATTGATTTTTTTAATGAGCTAAATCAGTGGTTTTCAATTCCAGTACTCGTGGGTCGCGACCCCCGCTCTGTATATTTTGTATGTATCTCTTATCACTTCAGACGTTTGTTCTATATGACCGTGAGTGCCCTGCGAAGTGAACTTCACAGGTTATTCCGCCATGACTCCAGTTCGAAGGGAGAGTATATGCTCCTATTCCAGGGGTCCTCAACTATGGACCTTGAGATCCACTTTCCTGTAGAGATTAGGTCCAACCTGGATTAAACACACCTACCTGCAACTTTGTAGTGATCCTGAAGACCTTGATTAGCTTGTTCAGGTGTGTTTGAT
>NW_015505199.1:321878-343997 GCF_001515645.1 Sinocyclocheilus grahami | reverse complement strand
TCCAACCTGGATTAAACACACCTACCTGCAACTTTGTAGTGATCCTGAAGACCTTGATTAGCTTGTTCAGGTGTGTTTGATTAGGGTTGGAGCTAAACTCTGCAGGAAAGTGCATCAATTGGACCTTGAGAGTTGAGGATTCCTTTTCTATTCAAAGGGCATTAAAGTGTGCAAGACGTGAAATAAAATTGTATTTATTTACAGGGGTATATTATGTCACACTTCACACTTCTCTAGTAAGTTTTGTCTGTGTGTGAAGATGCTGTAGGCCATGGCATAGTGTAAATCCGTGAATGAATGTTCCAAAGTGAAGTAAATTTCAACGAATTTCCCGTGCTCAGGGAGTAGGGAGCAATGAACACTGTAATGATCATGTATTGTCACGATCTGACCATGATTCTTTGTTAATGACTTAACTGTGAAGGACAAGTTGAAGTAAAAGATTGTCTTAGATGTCATTATGATCTTTAAGGCCCTACTTTGTAATGTAATGTCAAAGCCCCCAGGTTCTTTTGGTATAAATTTGTAAGGAGAGAAAGACTTGGCACCATTTCATATAGCATTTGGGGGGATGGTAGTCAGCTTCAGTCTCAGTGAGTGCTTGCGGCTGTTATGGGCTCACAGTGAAGGCTGAGAGAACGATGCTTGTGTAAATGCAGAGTAGACTTGGTCTCCATCCTGACTTCTGAGTATTTCTGTGAGTCATGACACTTTTCATGAGGGTGTGGTAACTGATATTATACCGACTGGGCTTTTTGAACGGCTAAGGCTAAGAAACAGAAATTCAGCAGACCTGCATGCCATTCTGACTGGAGAGGACGGGTGGAAATTTTGACAATTGATTTTTTTAATGAGCTAAATCAGTGGTTTTCAATTCTAGTACTCGTGGGTCGCGACCCCCGCTCTGTATATTTTGTATGTATCTCTTATCACTTCAGACGTTTGTTCTATATGACCGTGAGTGCCCTGCGAAGTGAACTTCACAGGTTATTCCACCATGACTCCAGTTCGAAGGGAGAGTATATGCTCCTATTCCAGGGGTCCTCAACTATGGACCTTGAGATCCACTTTCCTGTAGAGATTAGGTCCAACCTGGATTAAACACACCTACCTGCAACTTTGTAGTGATCCTGAAGACCTTGATTAGCTTGTTCAGGTGTGTTTGATTAGGGTTGGAGCTAAACTCTGCAGGAAAGTGCATCAATTGGACCTTGAGAGTTGAGGATTCCTTTTCTATTCAAAGGGCATTAAAGTGTGCAAGACGTGAAATAAAATTGTATTTATTTACAGGGGTATATTATGTCACACTTCACACTTCTCTAGTAAGTTTTGTCTGTGTGTGAAGATGCTGTAGGCCATGGCATAGTGTAAATCCGTGAATGAATGTTCCAAAGTGAAGTAAATTTCAACGAATTTCCCGTGCTCAGGGAGTAGGGAGCAATGAACACTGTGTAGGGACCCTGCCAATCGGAACACAGTTCATGCATGGAGCTCTCTTCTAACGAGCTGGTTATCTGAATCAGGTGTGTTAAATAGGAGAGATATGCAAAATATGCAGAGGGGGCTGGGGGGAATGTGGTCACCAGGAATTGAGTGGGGTGTCAAATGGAATTGAGAACCGCTAAGCTAAATAAGCACATTGAAGCAATGCAAATGATGTAATCAAATAAAAAGTCAATAATTATTATAGTATATTATATTATATTATATTATATTAAAAAAATTTGACTGACAGCTTGTCTGTAAACCAATATAATTATATTGTATATATATTATATAATATATATATAATATATTATATAATTCACAGACAGACTGTCAGTCTTTGCATTAGTGATGGGTAGTAACTTTCTGCAGGTTACATTATTCACTACGTTTACATGGACAACAATTACTACATTTACATGGACATCAGTAATCTAATTATTTACCTTATTCTAATTAAGCCAATATTATGATTATGGTGTTTACATGAGTTGCTTTTAGAATATTCCTTTCATGTTCCCGTTTTACATGTTATAGTACATAGGCTAGTTCGATTAATGGCACACCGTCATCACGCCCCCACGTGACACCATCCGACGTCCCCTCCGGAATTTCACGTATAGTTTGTCTTCGTGATGATGCCATGCACAGTTTTGGGTGTTTCATTTTTAATGTTATGAAAGCTTCAAGTGCAGTTAATTATTTGTACGTGCATACAGACGACAGTGGTGTTGAAGCTCTTTTATTTGCCGTCAAACGGTTGACCACTGCCGTGTGTGTATCCTGTCGCAAAATGTGGCAAAAAGTCTTACACGACGGTAATAATGTGATTAAGGTGTTTACATGTCTATACTGCACTTCAGTAATGCGAGTAAAATAGGAAGACTCCACATGTCTTAATTCGATTTCTGTTTACTTCAATTATGACTTTAGCCGGATTAAGGTAATCAAAAATCTCTGTTTACATGGTAGATTCTTAATCAGAGTATTGTCTTAATCGTGTTAAAATCGGAGTATTGTTGTCCATGTAAACGTACTGATTGAGTAGGCTAGGCTACTCATTGGGTGACTTTTTGCATATTTTATGAATACTGTGAATTCGGCCATATTACTTTGTTCACATGCTGTTTCTCGCCTACTTTTTTAAACGCAGCATTCCATTCATGAAGAAACATAACAAAGACATCTCAAACAATGTCATCTTTGCATTAAAAATGACATAACTGAGCGAATGACACTTAATGACATTTGTCATAAACATGCATAAAACCTCCTTCATATTCATGACATGTGTCATGTCATGATTATGAAGGTGTCATGTCAGTCTTATGCACACCCCTTCAAGTAAAGTGTTACCAACAAGTCTTTATGAGTGAGACACTGAATCAGTTACTTAACCGATTCATTCAAGAACAATGGTTCATTCATGATTGCCACGCTTGATGGTTGTTGCTACATTGGCTTCAATGGCTTGGAGCTATTCTTGTTGGAGGAGTAAAAATAGATTAAGTAACTGGCTATGCTGTGCCTATATGTATGTAACTCATTATTAATGTATTTTTCAGCTAAATTCAGCTTCTTCGATAATTGACACATTTTTGTTGCTATTTGTAACCTGATCTCACAATGATTAGGTGTGGCGAGTGTAGTTCTTCGCTGATAAACAGTTTTATAAATAAAATCACACATATGGGCTTATCATCACCCACTATTAGACAGAGTAAATAAGTTTAAAAAAAAAAAGAAAAAAAGTGGAATGCTGAACGTTAGTAAAAATGTTTAGGAGTCATCATAAGCTCACCCTGTGTCAAAAGTATTAATGTTTAACAGTCTGAGGATGACAGATTCTCATAGAAAAAGTCTCAAAGTCCCTTACTCCTTTATGTAAGCAGTGTTGGGGAGTAACTAGTTACATGTGGCGTTACGTAAAATAAATGTAACCAGGGGCATAATTTCCACTGGGGACATGCTTTTTTTTTTTTGGTAGTCCACTTTTTTTTTTTTTTTATATATTAATGAAAATAGAACAAATAACAAACAGAGCATAGCATAAGACAGTCAGTGCTATACAAAGTGTGACATTAATTAGTAACGGGCACTGAAAATAATGTCATAATATTTTAAACATGTTAATGACTTTCTGTTTTTTAACAATTTCAAAGAAGATATAAAACAATCAAATTCCACAAAAAATACCTTAAATATTGGGGATGAATTTAAACATTTTTGTTTATGTATATAAAATTTTGCCAGTAATATGAATAAATTAACAATGTATTCAAGACCTTTGTTAACATTGTTTTCATAGTACACAATAATATCCTTTAAAGAAAAACAGTATTTATCCTTTACTAGATTAAAAATAAATTCTGCCAATTCCTTCCAAAAATTTTGGGTAATTTTACAATCAAAAAACCCCTTCAGCTTTCTTATTAGTAAGAACCCTTTTCTTAAGTCTTTGGGATTTGTTTTTCCAAATAAAAGAATAAAACAAATTATTGATATCTTTACAATAAGAATCTTTAACATACAGAGATAGGGAGGGATAGACAAATCGAGATAAGCCTTCTGCTTTAGATAATAGGACACGACCATAAACAGAGAGATCACGTTGTAACCAACAGTTTAATAACGCTTTTGTCTTTTTTAATCTAGAGGAGAAATTTAAGTTTTGTCTTTCTGTAACATCCTTTGTTACAAGAATTCCTAGGTATTTGACAGAGGGTTTCACTGGAATATTATCAATAACTTAAATCATTTAAATTGTGTAAAGGGAGGATTTCACATTTGGATAAATTTAGAGTTAAGCCAGAAGCCTTAGAGAAAATATTGATGAAGGAGATAGCATTGAGAATAAAAGATAAGCTCTTTAAAAATAAGGTTGTGTCATCCGCCAATTGTGATATTTTAATTTCATTACCAAAAATTTGGAGACCTTGAATTTGTTCATTATTAACAATCCCAATGGATAATAATTCAACTACCAACAAAAATAAAAAGGGGGAAATTGGACAACCTTGACGTACTCCACGGTTAATGTTAAATCTTTTAGAGGTGGAAGTGTTAAGTATTACAGAACTATTAATATTATTGTAAAACATTTTAACTACATTAAAAAATGTATTTCCGAATCCAAAAAGCGTTATAGTTTTAAATAAGAATTCATGTTCAATTGTATCGAACGCTTTATAAAAGTCCAGAAAGAAAATAACGGCTCCTTCATCAACATTCTCAGCATAATCCAAAAGGTCAAGCACAAGTCTAATATTGTTAGTTATGTGTCGACCTTTTAAAAAACCTTATTGGTATTCACTAATAATTTTATTTAAAACCTTCTCGTAATCTATTAGCAAATACTAAAGTAATTCATTTATAATCAATTGTTAGACGAGAGATTGGTCTCCAATTTTCTATCAAGTGTGAATCTTTATCAGGTTTGGCAATTAACGAAATGACACCTTGTTTCATAGTAGTAGTCATTTCGCTACTGTTTATACATTCATAATACATATTATAAAGAGGAATTTCGATCAGTTCCCAAAAATGTAAGTCCAATTCTACTGTCAACCCATCTATTCCTGGTGCTTTCCCTTTTTTCATTCTAATCAGGGCATCTTTGATCTCAGAAGAAGTTATATTGGATTTACAGAAGTCATGAAATTCTTTATTCTTTCAAATTTGGAATTATATAGTTCTTTATAAAAAGAGTAAACAAAGTCAGAAATTTGTTTGATTCCCATTAATGTTTAAAGCAGTTAAAGCATTTCTTTTAAAATTTCTTTTCTCAAGTGCGAAAAAATAACTTGTATTTTTTTCACCCTCTTCAAGCCATTTTTCCCTAGAACGAATAAAAGCACATTTAGCCAAGTCTAAATAGATCAAGTCTAGATGGGATTGAATTGTGACCAATTCAGCTTCTTCCTCCTTAGTAAGATTTTGCTTCTGTTCCAATATCCCTAATTTATCAATTAATTCTAACTCATTTTGTCTATTGATTTTTTTTAATTCTTTACTACGTTTAACTGCAATCTTTCTGACGTTATCTTTGAAAAATTCCCATTTACTTTTAAATCCTTCCTTTACACCTCCTAAAATACCATTGGCAATTTTTTTAACACTGTTGTTAAAGTACTCATCCTTAAGAAGATTATTATTAAATTTCCAGTACCCTCTAAGACTAGAGTTCTCTTTTGTACCTCTAAGCGTTAAAGAAATAAGCTTATGATCAGTTAAAGGGGCATAATTATGAACAATTTCCTTGACATATTGCAAAGCCGAGGTAGAAATAAAGAACATGTCAATTCTAGATTGCAAAGATTTGTCTTTGTTAGACCATGTATATTCTGATATCCCAGGGTTGTAGAATCGCCAAGTATCAGTAAGTGATAAGTTGGCACATAGAGATGCTAAGTTTGATTGTGCGTCACGTTGAGAAGAACGAGGAGGATGTCTATCACTCAAATTATCCACGCATTCATTAAAATCGCCTGAAAATATAACATATGAAGCTTGGAATGCATCAAATTTGCATTGAATAATATCAGAAACCTTTACAAATAAGGACTTATTCAACGGATTGGAGTTATGACCATAAATATTACAAAGAATAAATGTAGTATTGTCTAATTTCACTGTTAGAATAACCCATCTTCCGTTCTCGCACTTAACAAAGTTCAGAACGTCTCCTTTAACCTCTGCTATATTAGACTTCAAAGTCGTGTTTTCAGCCTTTAGAGCTTGCATTTCTTTTTCCATTAGGGATAACCGTTCGTCGTGAGAGTTAACTTCGACGATGAGCTGTTGCACAGAAGTTGCTAAACTGTCCACCTTGGCCAAAGTGAGCTCTGTAGTTTTCTCAATAGCTGAAACCTTTAAATGCGTTTGGTCGAGTTTCAAGCCAAGTGCATGGATAGCTTCAAGTACTTCCGAAGTATTCTCGGAATCAGGTTTCGCACAGACTCGATTCCTTTTTTTAGCCGGAGAATCTGTTTTTTTTGGTGTTTCAGGCAGACTAGGAAAATCGGCCAGGCAAGGGGGCTCCATAACAGACTCACGGGCAAGTTCCATCTCGTTAGCATCAGCGTTGTGAGGAGAGGAGTGTTTCCTACTTCTCCTTTTGCCCATCCAAAATGTTTATTTCTTCAATACCATTAAGATGTAAGGGGTATCTTCATATTAAATAAAAGAAAAGAAAAGAAAAGAAAAGCTGGGACGTAATTTCCAGCTGCAAACTCCACGTCTGTCAAGGACAGAGAAAAAGCATGTCTGACTAGAAGGACGCCATCTTGGCCCCCTCCCGCTTTTAGTATTTAAAAGAATCACTTTTCACTTTTTTATCATCATCATTGCATATTACCGGTACTCTATTGAACATTTTTTTAAAACATCGTTAATATTGTATTTATTGTGTGAGGGGAACAGGGTCACATCACAGGAGAGTGAACTGCCTGTCAGAAATCATAGCACGTCAGCTGTCTTCATTTACTACACATAGGCCTACTGAAGCTCACAGTGTTTGCAGCCTCTGCTGCCTCAAAATGAGTACATGAACACATAAACATAATCTATAGAACTGCTCTGAGTCACTTCATGAGAATTTTACTTATTTTGAGAAAACTATCGTCATATCATATACAAAGAGACACCAATGTTTCAGGAGTTTAGTACACAGAATGGGACACATGCTTATTAGATAACCGTATTTGAGTTGATGTATATGCTTTTATTTATTTTTTTTATTATTAACTTTTTTTCCCCAAACCATTGTTAGATGCAGTGTTTCCTGTAGTTATGCAAAGATTCGGTTTCAAAAACAGTATCAGTAAACTATTTCTTATGATTTAAATCTGCATTGAACTTCAGATCAATCTCAAAGTAAAAGGCGGTACTAAAGTCTGATTTTGTGGTGGATGTGTTCAAATTTGATCATCTTAATTCAAGTGAGGAAGGATTTTGAAAGTCTGACAGTGTTGAGCACTACTGTAAGGTTAACCCTGCATGGTGTAAATGTTTGAAAATGATTAACAGTTGCAAATAAACATTCATTAGAAATTTAAAAAAGTAATCAAAAGTAAACTTTAATAAAGTAATTGAAAAAGTTACACTACTATTACATTTTAAATAGGGTAACTTGTAATCTGTAACCTATTACATTTCCAAAGTAACCTTCCCAACACCGTATGTAAGTTCCTACACATGAATGCGCCTTACATTGTTAAAGAGTCAAGAAAGAAATATTATGGTCATAAACAACACAATGACGTCTTAATCTATACCAAATATTTCACTAGTATTTTTTGTGTTTAGTTTTTATTTCTCAGAATGGGGCGTTCATGAATAAGTCTGTATAATGTTTGTAAAAGCATTAAATGAATGTCCTGTATAAGTCTCAGTGGAGCTGTTACTGTTACCGGAGAACTGTGGGAGAGACTAATGAACATGTTTTTATATACCCCGCTCTGTTTTTGAACATTTATTTTCAGTCACGCCAGGGTGCGGTAGACACTGAGCATCTGGTGGTCCTTTTACTGCAAACCCTGGTTCCTTTTAGTCTCTTTTGCTGTCTTTTTATCTCTCCCTGTGTTTTACCAATCAGCATGTAACCTATCAATTTTCTATTGATATATGTCTTTGTCCTTGATGAACATAATGTTATTGAACTGTCTCAGAACAAAACAAATCACACTTAAGCGTTTAATGGGCACATCCAGATTTTTTTTTTAAATAATAAAAATAGGTGAAAGAAAAAAAGAAATGCTTGTCTGTATAATGGTGCAAAACGGAAAAATGAAAATTGAGAATTATAATAATTTGTATTATTATTTATCATAGTTGTAAAATAATTTAAATTTTAATTTAGTAGTTTGGCAAATTTATAAGTCACAACAGAGCCATGGAAAGAGAGAGTTGCGTCAACGGAAGTCCAAAATATAATAGTATATTCCAATTTAAAACAACTTAAAACATTTTTACACATTTAATCATATATTTTTATGTATGTTGACTTTTGTTATGCACTTATTTACAGCAATCGATTTATACATGTATAATAAACTATAAAACATGTCCTTGAACAGTCTCCACAATAGTTTGCTGTGCTGCATGGGAGTGCTCCAGTCACTCACAGAAAGGAGTGTGAATGTATGGTTTCCCTACTGATCTGGAGAAGAGAAAAAAAATGATGCATCAAGTTTTGTTCAATTCACATTTATTTGTATAGCACTTTTTAATATACACATTGTTTCAAAGCAGCTCTACAGAAAATGAATGTTTCTACATTACGAATAAGAGTAACTGTGCCAAAGTAATGGTAGAAATGTTCTAAAATTAGGCTATACAAATCATGCAGTTAAGTAACGTCATGTATTCAGAAACAGTTAAATGTATACAGAAACAATTAACAAATTAAAGCAATGGTTACATGATGTTATCATGTTGATTACAATGCAAGGAAAATGTAGCAGTTTTGTATGTTTATTCAGAGTCCGCTTCATCTGAAGTCCTCTCAAGGGTTGGCGTCATCTCTTCACAGGTGTTGGGTCATCTGAAGTCCTCGTAAGAGGCTGGATATAGTCAGCAGGAGCAATCTATATAGATTACACCAACAAAATGTGATGGAATCATACTAGGGAACTGGCACTTTTTCACAAAGAGCAGGGAAAGACTTGCCAAAACCAGTGAAGAGACTCATTGTGAGGGTGATGTCTCTTTACAGGGAGTCTTCAGGTGGTTCTTGTTCTGAAAGCAAGACAGCGAAGGAGACAAACACAGGAGAAATGGTTAAGTGATGCTCCATCACATTGCAGTCCTGTGGCATCTGCTCCTTCAACACAGTGCTTCTTTAGTAGCTAAGACGTTGAAGTATAAAATACAGTAATAATGTACAGGTTTACTGTAATTACTTCTATAATATAGTAGTGGTATATAATCCATTTTTGGACATTTAGCCTAGCATGATTCTGAAATGAAAACTGCTCACCTACACTAAACGTTTCATTCTCACTTTAGTCCATCTGCATGGGACACATGCTTATTAGGTCTATTTAATAACTCCCCACCAGCAAAATCACTTTTAAATTACACAACGATGGATGAAACTGCATGAAGAGAATGAATAACATCCCGTAAATCTACTAATTAAGTGAGGAATAATCTAATAATCATCTGTTTTAATGCACAGGGTAATTTGATTAGCTGTGCTGATAATATACTATTTTGTTCTATAAATGTCATACCTTTCAAAAGTTCATCACAGCGGTCTCTTCTGCTGCATCTCTACGGCGCTGATAGTATGAGCGCTAACTTCCGGGAGCTATTGAGCGGCTCCACGATCCGCCATTGCTGTATAAAACTGGTCCATTGGAGTGAACGGAGTTGTCACAACTCTCTCTCTCTCTACAGCTCTGAGTCACAATAGACAGTCTCCGCAGAACACAATCAAATCTGCAAATTTAAACCAGCAAACCAAAATTATTTTGCTTACTATCATGGCTCAAAATGTGATCTACCAAATGGCTGAGAGGACTGTTAAAGGGTTAAAACAGAGGGGTTAAGAAAGGGATGGCTAAATATTTTCAAACAGAAACCTCAATGTATTCCCTTTGTTTAAGCGTTCATAATTCACAAGCTAAAAAAGAGAGAAAAGTGTGCAATAAAAACTGAAATACAAACCAAAAGGTCTCTTTACTTATGGAAAATGTTAACTTGTGACACAAACAGTTTACATAGTATGCCAATGGCAAACAGCTGTACTGTAATTTTCCACTACCTTGTTTGAATGTCACAAATACAAGTTCTACCAGCACATGAAACTTTAACACAGGACAATCAATGTTCAGTAAACACTGAAAGTGTTTGACCCTGACTCTGTCTGAAGAAACACAAGATGTATTTCACGCTGAATAAAATAACAATAAAATCAAAAGTTTCAGTCTGAAAGAGGGATTTACTTGCACATCTTTCAAAAGTCGGGAGGGCACCTTAAAAATGAGCATACAGTAGGAGAGAGGAAACAAGAGGCAGATAAAGATTTAGAGGCAAAATCCCATATGTTTTGTTATGAGAACTAATAGATATGATCATTATCTAAGAAAATGAACCTAGTATAAAAACTTGCCTTGCATTTGTCTCTGCAAACGTTGACTGCAATCAACCATTCAACCCTATTACCATTTATCATAAGTAAAAATGATCAAACAAATATTGGGAAATATAAATGTATCTATCAGCATATATCAACATTTGGTCCCAAATTAGCTACCAAACCACTCAATATTTAGCCTAAAGCTTAATTTAGCCTGTTCCCAGTATTTGGCATAGTTTTTGTAATGATTTTTATTAAGTTCATTCAAGTAATTAATTAATTTATTTATTTATTTATTAGGTTGGTTGGTTTTAAACTGTATTTGATGTGTCACAAATGTTTGTAATGGGGTTAAAAAATTGCAAACCTTCTTCTATAAAATTAATAGAAAGTTATTTGAAATAGAAAATAAGTTAGCATAATAATTAGTAATATTGTGTATAGTAGTATTAGAGTTTAATATTTATTAATAATAATAATAATATTTTGGTTAAATATACCAAATATATATTTTGTATTAATTTTGTTATTATTATTATTTTGTATCAAATGCTGTTAAATATTTATAGATTTTATAAGAAATATAAATATATGAAATATATATATATACTTTATATTAAATATGAAATATTTATAGCTAATAATGTATATGACCCCCTTAGGTTTATATCAAGGTTAAACATGTGTTGACAAAAACAATGATCATGGCATGGTGGTGGACATGGGCCATGCAGCGGAAGCAAGTCTGGATCATGGCATGATTTCAGGCCTCGAGTGTGTAGCAGAGGACAAGACCATAAAGGATCAGGTGGCCATGGTAGAGTCAGCAGAGATGGAGACAGAAACAACAGAACAGGACGTCATGGCGGAGCAGAAGACCACAGAGGTAGAGTGATAGTGGTCTGAGTTGGTGGAGCAGAAACGTGGACCGCAGGCATGGATGGCCTCCGTAGCCGTGGCTAAGCAGGTGTTGACAACCTGCTCAGCCTTGACAGAGAAGGCGTGGATGGTCTCTGTGGCTGTGACAGGGTATTGACAACCTCAGTGGCCATGACAGAGCAGGTATTGTCAACCACCGTGGCCGTGACAGAACAGGCATGACTAAGCAGGTGTTGACAACCTGCTTGGCCATGAAGGAGAAGGTGTGGATGGCCTCCGTGGCTGTGACTAAGCAGTTATTGACAACCTCAGTGGCCGTGACAGAGCAGGTATTGACAACCTCCGTGGCCGTGACAGAACAGGTATTGACAACCTTCGTGGCCATGACAGAAAAGGCTTGGCTAAGCAGGTGTTGACAACCTGCTCAGCCTTGACAGAGAAGGCGTGGATGGTCTCTGTGGCTGTGACAGGGTATTGACAACCTCAGTGGCCATGACAGAGCAGGTATTGTCAACCACCGTGGCCGTGACAGAACAGGCATGACTAAGCAGGTGTTGACAACCTGCTTGGCCATGAAGGAGAAGGTGTGGATGGCCTCCGTGGCTGTGACTAAGCAGTTATTGACAACCTCAGTGGCCATGACAGAGCAGGTATTGTCAACCACCGTGGCCGTGACAGAACAGGCATGACTAAGCAGGTGTGGACAGCCTCCGTGGCTGTGACAGGGAGCACAGGAAGTTCATGGACAGCCTCCATCGCAGTGACATGGAGCTAGAGTTTTCAACCTATGGGGCGCCAGCACCCGTCAAAGGGGGCGTGAGCAGCTGTAAAATCAGAAGCATACACTCATCCAAGCATACAAGATTTTGCTAACAAATCTTTAGTAATCCACTAGAGTGGGCAATACAACTAGTCTCCCAGCTAATCAAGTGAAATCCTCATTGGCTATGGTTAATGCAGATTTAGAGCAATTGAGTTTGAGCAAAACAACTCAAGAAAGCAGTGTTGTAGGGGACTCTGCTGCCTCTGGAAAAATGTGTGCAGCCCAGGTTATTATTGGCCATTACCAGAAGCACTATGGACAGTGGAATGACCTCCAGGACCACTGGACTTGGGACCACCAGATTTGAAGCACAGGGACAACGACGGCCATGGCCGGTAAAGTCCGTGGTGGACCAAGTCAAGTCAAGTCACCTTTATTTATACAATACTGATTGTGTCAAAGCAGCTTTACAATGTCAAACAGAAAAAATAGTTTGTCAATTATGCAAGAGGTCAATAACAAAGAGCCATTTTTCCAGCTAAAGTCAGTTCATTGATGATTCATTGGTGTCATCATCCAGTTCAATTCTCTTTCAATAGTGTCTGTGCAATTAATCAAGCATCCCCAACTAAGCAAGCCAAAGGCGACAGTGGCAAGGAACGCAAATTCCATCGGTGACCGATATGGAGAAAAAACCTTGGGAGAAACCAGGCACAGTCGGGGGGCCAGTTCTCCTCTGGCCAGAAGAAACCAGCATGGTGTCGTTTAATTCCAGGTTGCAACACAGGTCAGATTGTGCAGAGGACTTGTCTGGTTCCCGTTGTTATGGTGTAAGGGTGTTGATTAATTAATTAATTTATTTTTGTTCTCTTGTAGGTATCAGGAGAGATGAGAATCACCTGAATCAATTAGGAAGCGGGAGATATAAGTATTCCGGTTACCGGCATAGGGCGGGCGTGTGGAGAAGTGACATCATCTCCACCTGGTGTTGGATTGCCTCGCTTGACAGGATCTGTCGTTTTGCCATATTCTCTGACTTTTCAATTGCCATGAAATGTCATGGTATATTATGTGAACCCCCTAGAATTATGTAATAAACTTGTTATTTTGAGATTTTGGTGGATGGTTCCTTTATTTGTTGCGGCCATGAGCCGACCTCAGCTGGGTCTGCTTTGCCACCAGGTCCCGGATCTGCTTCTCCAGCTCGGGCCGTGTCCTCACCTGCACTCAAAGGTCGACACACATCCGCCATTAAAGCAAGTAACAGTGAGTAAAACAATGGAAATGTGTGTGAATAGAGTATTAGTGTAAGCGAGATTAGCGGCAACCACGCTGGCGATGCTAGCGGGCTATATGCTAATAGCGGACTCGGAAGTCAAAAATAGAACTAGTGCTAACAAAGCGCTCTGATTGTTTTTGTTGTAGAATACGATAGGGGATATATTCACACGTTATAAAACTGAAAAAGGATGGTGTATAAAATTGATTTTAAGATAAAAAATTAGATGACAAAGAATTAACTTGACGGAGCTCAAACTCAAACCACACGGCAGCAACAAACAGGAAGTCGTGGTCTTCTGCCAATGGCCCACAAGGTCTTCGCAGGGTATCTGTCTGGGGCACATCTAGTTGACTTGGTCTTCGCTGACATTTAGGGCTGTAGAGGTCGTTTCTAGGTGCTGATCCACCATCTGGTCTGGGTATGGACTGGATCTGGGTGGCTACGGTGACCATCTGATCTGGATACAGACTGGATCCGTATGACTACGGTGACCTCGGAATAATATGCCATTCTTCTTACAATGTAGCAAGTACATCGGGTGTTTTGGGAAGAGTTCCCAGTTCCCGTTGACCTTATTAATGCAGCCTAACAATCCTTTAACGGATATGAATTATAGAAATGCGATGGTGTATTATGTGTATGCCAGGTTAAAGAGATGGGTCTTTAATCTATTTAAACTGACAGAGTGTGTCTGCCTCCCGAACAACGCTAGGTAGATTGTTCCAGAGTTTGGGCACTAAATAGGAAAATGATCTTCCACCAACAGTCTGGCCTTTCCCCTCTGACCTTTGGCATCAACAAGGCTGTTTTCCCCACAGAACCGCTATTCATACTGGATATTTTCTCTTTTTCTGACTATTCTCTGTAACCCTTAGTGATGGTTGTGCGTGAAAGTCCCCGTAGATCAGAAGTTAATGAAATACTCAGAATAGCCTGTCTGCCACCAATAGCCATGCCACATTAAAGTCAATTAAATCATCTTTCTTCCCCATTCTGATGCTGAGTTTGGACTTCACCGTGTCTACATGCCTAAATGGATTGAGTTGCTGCCATGTGATTGGCTGATTAGATATTTATAGCTTATAATTTGTATGAGTCACTGAGGTTTCTCAAGCTTAAGCCCCTTTTTCACTGACCATTTGCTGTAAAAGAAAAAGTAGTTTTTCACTGAGGTTTCTCAAGCTTAAGCCCCTTTTTCACTGACCATTTGCTGTAAAAGAAAAAGTAGTTTCAGGCTCTATTCTGTACCCTGTTCATTTAAATCTCATTTTACCACAATTTCAGAACAGTGCAGGGTATAGCAGCCGCCACACTTCCCCCACTGCTTTATACCTTATCAATACTTTGTGAGGGCCAGAAGGACACTAGCGCTCCCAGCCTATGGAAATGAACAGCTTTGGCATTTGAATGTCAGGGTGATATAGGCAGATCTAGATGGCGGATATAAAAATCACTAGCCTTGGAGAAGGGGGTGGGGAAGCTCTGGCAAATTGTTGTGTAATGCAAAATGGCTGGATGATGATAAAGACAACTCGACTGGGACACCATCAGAGGTCAAAGAAGCTAAAAGAAGATGAGTTTGGGACTCATTTCCATAGAGGTAGTCTCTCAGGTGACATCAAAAACAAATATCACATTCCCTCATTAAAGCAGCAGGCTGACAGAGAGAGAGTTTGGCTGGTTTGTCACACACTAGGACATAAATGAGAGAATAAAATGTGTGCGTTATAATCTCTCTCATGCCACAAGACAGATTAGTGCAAGCTGGTGGTGCTGACTTGTTTTACCAGAAATTCCTCACAGCACTGCATAATTGTGTGTTTTATGGAAATGCATCTGAGCACTGTGGTCGAGATTAGCGGCAACCACGCTGGCGATGCTAGCGGGCTATATGCTAATAGCGGACTCGGAAGTCAAAAATAGAACTAGTGCTAACAAAGCGCTCTGATTGTTTTTGTTGTAGAATACGATAGGGGATATATTCACACGTTATAAAACTGAAAAAGGATGGTGTATAAAATTGATTTTAAGATAAAAAATTAGATGACAAAGAATTAACTTGACGGAGCTCAAACTCAAACCACACGGCAGCAACAAACAGGAAGTCGTGGTCTTCTGCCAATGGCCCACAAGGTCTTCGCAGGGTATCTGTCTGGGGCACATCTAGTTGACTTGGTCTTCGCTGACATTTAGGGCTGTAGAGGTCGTTTCTAGGTGCTGATCCACCATCTGGTCTGGGTATGGACTGGATCTGGGTGGCTACGGTGACCATCTGATCTGGATACAGACTGGATCCGTATGACTACGGTGACCTCGGAATAATATGCCATTCTTCTTACAATGTAGCAAGTACATCGGGTGTTTTGGGAAGAGTTCCCAGTTCCCGTTGACCTTATTAATGCAGCCTAACAATCCTTTAACGGATATGAATTATAGAAATGCGATGGTGTATTATGTGTATGCCAGGTTAAAGAGATGGGTCTTTAATCTATTTAAACTGACAGAGTGTGTCTGCCTCCCGAACAACGCTAGGTAGATTGTTCCAGAGTTTGGGCACTAAATAGGAAAATGATCTTCCACCAACAGTCTGGCCTTTCCCCTCTGACCTTTGGCATCAACAAGGCTGTTTTCCCCACAGAACCGCTATTCATACTGGATATTTTCTCTTTTTCTGACTATTCTCTGTAACCCTTAGTGATGGTTGTGCGTGAAAGTCCCCGTAGATCAGAAGTTAATGAAATACTCAGAATAGCCTGTCTGCCACCAATAGCCATGCCACATTAAAGTCAATTAAATCATCTTTCTTCCCCATTCTGATGCTGAGTTTGGACTTCACCGTGTCTACATGCCTAAATGGATTGAGTTGCTGCCATGTGATTGGCTGATTAGATATTTATAGCTTATAATTTGTATGAGTCACTGAGGTTTCTCAAGCTTAAGCCCCTTTTTCACTGACCATTTGCTGTAAAAGAAAAAGTAGTTTCAGGCTCTATTCTGTACCCTGTTCATTTAAATCTCATTTTACCACAATTTCAGAACAGTGCAGGGTATAGCAGCCGCCACACTTCCCCCACTGCTTTATACCTTATCAATACTTTGTGAGGGCCAGAAGGACACTAGCGCTCCCAGCCTATGGAAATGAACAGCTTTGGCATTTGAATGTCAGGGTGATATAGGCAGATCTAGATGGCGGATATAAAAATCACTAGCCTTGGAGAAGGGGGTGGGGAAGCTCTGGCAAATTGTTGTGTAATGCAAAATGGCTGGATGATGATAAAGACAACTCGACTGGGACACCATCAGAGGTCAAAGAAGCTAAAAGAAGATGAGTTTGGGACTCATTTCCATAGAGGTAGTCTCTCAGGTGACATCAAAAACAAATATCACATTCCCTCATTAAAGCAGCAGGCTGACATTGGCTGGTTTGTCACACACTAGGACATAAATGAGAGAATAAAATGTGTGCGTTATAATCTCTCTCATGCCACAAGACAGATTAGTGCAAGCTGGTGGTGCTGACTTGTTTTACCAGAAATTCCTCACAGCACTGCATAATTGTGTGTTTTATGGAAATGCATCTGAGCACTGTGGTCACAATCCTTTTCTAAAAGTCTTTAAAATCTGATGACGGTAGTGTTTTTAAACTATCAGCATAGATTCTCATGTCTAAATGTCAATGTCAGTCATAGTCTTTTTCCATATTGCTCACTGAGGGCCATTTACTGTGGCTGAGCTCTGTGCATTTCACAAAAGCCACCTAAAACAGAATGACATACAAAAAGTTTCTCCCCACACATTTTTCTTTATTGTGTAATTTTTCCTCCATCTTCAGACCTTTGAATATATATTTTTTTAATGATTTGCAATGTCTGCTTTAATGGCATGTTTGGATTTGGGTCCAAGTGAACAGCCAAGGAAAATAAACTCTTTACTTTAAATCAATATTTTGCCATTATTCATGAATTGCCTATTCAAAGAGAGACTCATAGACGGCTATAAACTAACAACAATTGCACAACTATCATTCAGATTCTGCATTCAATAATATGATGTGAAAACATGGTAGATAAACAGTATTTCAAAAACTCCACATTTGTTCTCATGATCAAACAGGTTACAGATACAGTTCTGTTTCAGATAAATCAATATAATCTGAATCAAGCATTTCCATTTCAAATATTAATGCACATTTTTGCTTTGCATACAAGGGATGAAAACATGGCTTGAATAGTAAAAGAAAATAGTCCTTCTGGAAAAGTAACAATTAAAATAGTAATAGTTGCTCTAAATCTGTGACTTGCTTTAATGGGAATTTTGAAGTGGTCTTCACAGGGGAATGTAATGCACGTAAGGCATCACATGCCAGTGAGGTAGATTGTATTCGATTTCAAATGAATCCTTATATCCTTGTAAGTAGAGTAATTTTTGTGTTAGGCCTTATATGATATGTCACTAAATCATTCTCTAATAAGCACAGATTGTGGTTTCTTCATTGTTTATTTCTAGTCATTTAATTATTGCTTTGCTGACATTTTTTGGGAAACCAGGTAACTAAAAAGGCCAAGCTCACACTACACATTGCCCAAAGCACACAAAATCTGAAAAGCTGTGTTGTAATTAATTCTGTACATCTTATAAATATACCAAAAAGAGCAACATCACATCATTTTTATTTTATAATTCTCATGAAAACATCTGCTTCTAATATCTACCGTTAAAAGGTTTGGGGTCAGTAACAATTTTTTATAATGATTTTGAAATTCTCTATTGCTCACCAAGGCTGCATTTATATGATGAAATTTTTTTTTTAAAAATGCCATTTTTAATGTGTTAATATTTATATTTGAATTAAAAACGAATTATTCAATTAAAATGTAAAAAACACTACTTTAGTTAAATATAAATATACATTTTAACAAATTAAAATTAAAACAATACTATGTAGCTTGAAAGCATTTCTCAATAATAAGGAGAAATAAATGAATAATTATAATGCTACATTACAATTTCATTACAATTAATATTAAATAAAAACAATACTTAATAAATAACAAAGAAACAAAAGTGAGAGCATTGAGTTCTCATTTTCTTGTCTATTTTTGTTTGCTTGTCAGTACATATAACTATAGTGACTTTTCTTCTTCTTTGTTATAATCTATGTACTGTCATTCATTCCCAGAAAGATGTCAGCAGCAGGGATGACAATGCATTTTACTTCATTGATAGAACACAATCCAAAAACAGTGAAAGCAATTGAAACAGACAAACCTATGCTGTGAAATAGTAATGAGACAAACAGGGAAAGCCAAAGAGGGTGATAGGGAAGAGAATGAGAGAAGAGAGAGACCAAGCCAGAACAATAGCCATAATTCTATGGCCTGTCAAACATATAGAGGAAGAGTAAGAAGGATGGGCGGTGGGATCTGAGAGAGACGCACTTTATCATCATCAACTACCACTGAGTTTGACATTCAGGGTGCCTACGTGCTGTAGTTGACTCTGCATCAGAGATTCCATTCAACAAGGATGTTGGGGTCACAATGATGTAGACCAGGGGTCTTCAACAAGTCTCTCACATTAAAACGCATTACATAAAATTCAAATATAATGTAAACCAACAAACCTTATCAACCACAAACTTTTGAACAATTAAAGTTTCTTAAAGGGGACATTGGATGCAAAATTCACTATTACATGGTGTTTGCTAGGGCTGCCCCTAACAAAAATGCTAACCTTTAATCGACGAGAAGAGGCTTGGAAGTTTTAATAAGCCAAAATTTAATAAGCCACTTAGTCGCAGAAAAAAAAATCCACATGAAGTGGTGAGGTCACACAGTCCGTGACGGACAGATTGTTAATGGCTGGATTTTGTGGTAGCCTAATACAGTACATCCAAACACTATTCATCAACCTCAAATATGGCTTATCATCTGAAATATGTAAGTAGTAGCAACTTTACATGGCCGCTCAATCTAAAATTAACCTAGAAAAATGTGCACTATTCAAGTGTCTGTGCGGTGTGTGAAAGCTGAACAGTAGAGCGCTCCCAGCATGACAGATGGAGGTGCCGGTGCAGTCACTTGCTCTTAAAATACTAATTTTGGGCATAAAGATAAGAGTAATACATCTTTCGAATCTGTAAAGCCTCTACGTTTATTTGTGTGCACTCTCTATAACAACAAAACATTTTCCTTTTGTAAAATAATGAAAGCAAACAGGATGCACTTTCTGCCGTCTCGGTCTCTGTGAACTTGAGCGCGAAACTCCAATATACTTGCCTTACAGACATGAAAAATATATCTATAGACAGTGAAATGTCTACTTTAAAATAAAACAATTCAAATCTGAAAAAAACAAATATTCTCAGATTATGTAATCTGTATGAAACTTGCATGCAGGCGCATCCACTACTGTGGAGATGACGAGTCTGTGTCGCCGAATTCATCTCTTAAGCCGAAAACACTAGTTTATCAATAGATTATTAAAATGTTAATGCAAGCGTAAGCAGCACGTATTTGTACAGTGCTGTACAATAATATATATCTACTCCATCTCTCTATTTTAAAAAAATGTTGAAGAATCAATTTCCAAGAAGCAGATCCACAAATCTGGGCCCGTATTCCTAAAGCTTCTAGAAATCCTCTCAGAGAGCTCCTAATTTAGCTTAAACATTTCTAACAAGGAATCTTAGCTTAAGATTGATTCAGGACCAATCTGAGAGCAACTCTGAGTGAGGAAAAGACAAAAACATCTAATATACATAGATGTTGTTGTATCTCTAATAAGATCACAAGGTCACAAACATGATCCCTGCACGATCTAATCTAGCATCTTATTAAGTCACTGTCATCCATTGTCTGCAACACATTCTTCTCCCTCTTCGCCATTTTCTACTCTGCTAAAGAAACTAAAAAGAAAGCCTCTTAAAAATCCTCCTCCCTACTCCTAACACTTTTTGACCTTAAGAGCGCTTTCAAGGGTTAAGATGCTTTGTGAATAACTTTTATCTTTACTAGGATCTTCTCTTTATTTTTAAAGGGAAACGCCCACTTTTCTAAGAATTGTCTTAGAATTCTGTCGCAACTCTTTGCACTAAGAATTTTCATGAATACGGGCCCTGATATGGTATATTCTAAACTTGATTTCTAACCAGGCTCTTTCATGTCCTCAAAATGAATTGTAACCATTTCAATTAGAGCTGTATATCCACCCTTACTGTATGCTCTTTAGAATATAGACGTTTTACATTATTTGTTTTAGCAACTACACAACATGCCATAGAAAAGCAAAAAAAAAAGAATTCCAAATATCCCAACATTCCAAGTATCCCAAATGTAGGAGGACCTAGGCAGAATCAGGTAACGATCAGCCTGTAAGTACTTACCGTAGTCCACAGTTGAGACATTTTCTCTAGTGCTGTTAACCAACTTGAACCCTGGGCCATTTCCATAGAGAATGGATGTGAAGGGCTTCTGATCAATATCACTCACAGTGGGGGCCAAACCTTAGGAAAAGACATTTAAAGGTCTGAGTCTGGGCCATAAACCACCGAGAAATCACACCATACGCTGTAATTAAAGTTCTCCCAACATGCCTTGAGCTTTCATTACCTACCAAAGATTGAGTTTCCCCGTGGTGTGTAGCCTCCAAAGCTGAAGACATGAGAGTGATCAGCCGTGACGACAGTTAGTGTGTCATAAATGCTGGTAAGGAGACCGGCTCGGGTAATGGCCCGGTCCATTTCCACGGCCTCATGCAAGGCCTGCTTGGCTTTCCCTTCATGGTGTCCGTGATCAATGCGCCCACCTGCCAGTATACAGCCCAGTCAGGGATCTCATCCAGAGCATGAAGCCATAAAAGCCATTTCTCTTCAAAACCAGCAGCAATATTAAAACATTTAATCCTACATTAATACACAATGGTGGAGAGTTAATTAAAAGTAAAATTAATTAAAAGTAGCAATCCTGCAAACATTACATTTTTATGTACTGTGGCAGTAGCTAAGCTGTTGTAGTGCAGCTTTTAAGTTAATTAACTAATTTTAATTTAATTAATAAGTGGTTTAGTGTGATATTTTTGTCACGTAGTGCTACAAGCAATCTGAGGCAATTGTCAAATTAATTTTAATGAATGCTTCAAATTAATTTATTCAACTCATTACTCGTCATCTAAAAGTTTAGTGAAAAAAATGTATAAATGCCAAAGGTTAGAACTATGCTTGTAGTTTAGTTTTATACATTTGTATTTTTTTTGTATTACAGTTTTCTTATTTCAATCAGATTTTTTAAAATCTTTTTTGATCACATATATTTCTATATGCAGTATTTATAATTATATTATCATATTTAGAAATCTATTGAATAAAAAGAGCAAAAAATGTATAAATGCCAAAGGTTAGAACTATGCTTGTAGTTTAGTTTTATACATTTGTATTTTTTTTGTATTACAGTTTTCTTATTTCAATCAGATTTTTTAAAATCTTTTTTGATCACATATATTTCTATATGCAGTATTTATAATTATATTATCATATTTAGAAATCTATTGAATAAAAAGAGCATTGTGTGTGTATAATTGTTTTGTGTGTGTGTGTGTGTGTGTGTGTGTGTGTATATATATATATATATA
>NW_015505199.1:275507-318739 GCF_001515645.1 Sinocyclocheilus grahami | reverse complement strand
ATATATATATATATATATATATATATATATATATATATATATATATATACACACAGGGTTGGGATTTGGGAAGATTAATACATTAATAAAATGTATTTTGTTACAGATTACAAAATACATGCTTTAAAAAGTATTTTCTAACTTAATTTTAGTAATATAATCTAAATACTTTGGATTACTTAAAGGCACAATATGTACGATTTTTTTTATTAAAATATCCGAAAACCACTAGAACAGTGTTATATATTTTGCTGACTTGTGTAATTACATTATCCCAAATGTTTCGAAGAATGTTTAAATCCAGAGAATTTTAACTACTGACACGGACCGTGTCCATAGTGTCATTGTGTCGCCTGCCAATGACGTCATACAACCTCGATTTCCGGTTTTGTTTTGTAGAAAACATGAAAACACCAAAGACGCTTTAATATGTTGTGTGTTTTAATAGACCGGTGACGACCACACAGAGTAGCATTATAACAGAACTTTCAAATGTATCTAGTATGATAAAACGGCGCTGCTTTTTTTATGTGGCGCTGCCACATACGCACGACCGGAAGGAGCGGAAGCGGTCGACTGTGGCATAATAAAAGCTCCGCTGCTTTCGAGCCGTGTGTCGCGCTCGTTCAGTGGCCTCGTTTCGCTTCGACGGCTTTCAGCCTCAACCTGCTTCATTCTACTACGTTAATAAATCATTAGCTCATCCATAAACATGATTTCTGCCTGAGTCCCATCAGATTGCATTGGCTGTGGGGATGAAGACAACAACTCCCATGATTCCACACTCAGTCACAGCGTCATCAAACTTTGTAACAAAGAGTTACAACAAAGAGTATTTTAAATAAGCGCCCTCTAGTGGCGAAAATTACATATTGTGCCTTTAAGGTAAGGGGCATATTAACTTTGATGTCTTGTTTTTATGTTAACCACTTCTAAATAAAAATGGGTAGCGTGAATGCATTTAAAACAAAATTTTGAACATAGAAATATAGAAAATGATGGGAGGAAAATATTTTTTAAAATAAGAAACAAACTAAATCACTGTCTTAATGAAAGAATCATGGAATCATTCGATTAGTTCAAAATTAATCAAAATGAGGAATTAAGTGATTTAATGAATGGAATTGAATCATTCTCTCAGCTGATTCGTTCAAAACGTGGCTTCATTCAGAAACAAAATGTTGCTTGCAGACACGCAACTCTTCTAATGTGGATTTATTTTGAAGGCAGTGGCTAGTTGCATTAAGTGCAAATAGCAATAGATGCTATTTACAGTAAGTGTAAACGCAATAAATGAAACGCATTTGTCCGTGTTTCACTCCGTCTTGAATCGCGCTCGCGGAAAGCGCTTGAGAAACAGTGTCTCTTCCGCGGCTCGGTACGCTTTCAACTTAGTTTTTAGTCTCGAACAAGGCTGTACGACATTCACATTACATAATTTGACTGATTTTTACATAGAAAGGGCGACAGCACACCGTATTAAAATAAATTATCATTCATGTTTTCATAACCGCTGTCCAAATCCAAAGGGGTCCCTTGCACCATCCCCCTGGTGTTTCGGGGGCCCTACGCAGCTTGCGTATTTTGTGTATAGGGAGGATCGGCTCTGATTTTAGTGAGTCGTTGTCACTAGTATGCACTCTGCAGGCCAGGTTGCTATTTGAACAGGCTGCATGAGAGTCAGAGTCAGAGAATCAACAGCTCTAATCCAATCCAATCCAACTTTATTTATAAAGCACATAATAAAACAACAAAGTTGACCACAGTAATGTATAAAGAAATCTAATAAAAATAATAATAATTAATAATCATTAAAGAACAATAATACACACCGTTCAAGACTAACCCAGACGGATTAGTCTTGCCTTAGGTCATAATGATCTCTTTGACTCATGAACATGAATAAGATCAGTAATGTAAGGAGGGGCTGTACCATGCAAAGATTTAAAAACAAAGATTAAAATCTTAAAATTAATTCTATAAGGCACTGGTAACCAATGCAATGTTCTCAAGACAGGTAATATGGTCATATTTCCGAGTACCTGTCAGTAATCTTGCTGCTGCATTCTGAACCATCTGTAATCTGTCCAAAATTACAATAATCTAATTGAGAGAAAATAAAGCCTTAATCTTAGCAATCATTCTTAGTTGATAAAAACTTTAGTTAACTTTTAAAGCACTGTCACAGATCCCCCTCTCCCCCAATTTTTTACTTGATGTTTCCTAAAAAGGTTCAATGTACCCAGGTTTAATCTAGCCGTATCACTCATTTCAGTGACCAAATATAGTCACCTCTGTTTTCGATTCATTAAGACTCAAAAAGTTTTCAGCCATCCATTACTTTACCTGCCCCAAGGCACTGGAAGAGTTTGGGTTAAAAGACAAATATAATTGAGTATCATCGGTGTAAAAATGAAATGACACACCAAATTTACCCAAAATAAATCCTAACGGTAGTATATTAAGAGAAAAGAAAAAGGATGCTAAGATTGGACCTTGGGGGATACCACGTGATAGGGGTGCCGAGGCCGATGCATACTCTCCCATGCGGACCAAGACACTCCTATTTTGGAAGTATGACTTTATCCATCTTAGGGCATTTCCACAAATACCCACACGTTTCAAGACGGGATATAAGAATATGATGGTCAATTGTGTCAAACGCTGCCATCAGATCTAGGAATAGAAGTACAGTGAAATTACCATGGTCGGTCGCAAGAAAAATATAATTAAACACTATCATCAAAGCTGATTCCGTACTGTCACAAAATAATAATCTTTAAAAAAGCATCATATGACCCCTTTAAAACCTGATTGAAACACTTCACAGATCTCATTTGCATCAATAAATGACTTAAGTTGTATGAGGATGCTCTCCTCCATAATTTTAGCAAAGAATGGAAGTTTAGCTAAAATTAGCTAACACACTCTTATACAAAGTTTGATTTCTTCAAAAGGGGTTGAACCACTGTGTGTTTACAGTAGTCAGACACAACCCCCGAACTCTTATTAATTATAGACACTATAAATGGGCCAACTGATTCGAAAACTTGCTTTAATAAATGTGTCAGAACCCTATCTTGAGGAGAAGTTGTAGACTTTACAATAAGGATTGAAAGAGAGATCGGCTCAAAATCAGAGAAAGTAACACCAGATACAGATTGCTGAACAACAGCATACGAACAGTGACTAATGTTATTATGTACATTTGATATCCGATTTATGAAAAAATAAAAAAAGCAGTCACATAATTCAACAGACAGGTCTCCTACCACCTCTAATCTGGGATTAATAAAGGAATCTATCGTCGATGAATTGAACCCAAAGATTATGACAATTTTTCTCAATAAGATCTGCAAAGTGCCTCGATCTAGCAGTTCTTACAGCCCTTTGGAATTTAGACAGAGAATCTCTTAGTATTTCATAAGAAATCTGTAACTTATCTTTTTTCCATTTTCGTTCCCATCTTCTACATACCCGTCTTAAGGAACAAATATACTCATTAAACCACAGGACTGATTTATGCTTTTTATTTACCTGCTTCAAAGGAGCAACAATATTGAATGTTTTAGAACAAATTGAGTAAAAACATGAACAGATTCCTCCACACCAAGATGAGGTGAAAAAAAGTCTAATTCTAAGCACTGCAGTATTTTTTGAGTGTTTGAATTAATTGGCCGCACCCAGCTCTTTGCATGGCAGACTCTCTTTTGCTGATAAGGAAAGGAGACAGTAAAAAGAATGGGATTATGATCAGCTAATACAAAGTCATCTATGGTAATGTCTCTGACTGGTAGACCAAGAGACAGAATCAGATCCAATGTGTGACCATGAGAGTGAGTAGAGCCATTAAAGGGGTCATATGATGCTGCTAAAAATAACATTATTTTGTGTATTTGGTGTAATGAAATGTGTTTATGCGGTTTAAAGTAAAAAAACACATTATTTTCCACATACTGTACATTATTGTTTCTCCTCTATGCCCCGCCTTTTTGAAACGCGTCGATTTTTACAAAGATCATCGGTCTGAAAAAGCGAGGTGTGCTGTGATTGGCTAGCTATCCAGTGCGTTGTGATTGGCCGAATACCTCAAGGGTGAGACGGAAATGTTACGCCCCTCACCATACTGTTGATGCCGTGTCCCGGCCGGAGCAATGAGACAAAAACATTAAAACCCATTTCAAACGAGGCATTTGTTGCATCCAGTGGGGACATAATTACTGATTAGAATGACTTATACTGTCTTTTTACGCGTTGCGTTGCATTGCATCACGCCGCGTAAACATAAAACCCTGTCTGCATTTGTGATCAGAGAAATTACAAACAACAAGCGCTACTCCACACTGCCCAAAACTCACATTGAATCATCAGTGGCAAATCCTTTAAATGAAAACGTACTTACGTGAGTCAGAACTGCCGGCATTTTAGTCTAGCGTTGCTCTCCCAGGATCAGTAAACAGTCCTCCATAAAATGCGCTGCACACATCTGGATATTTTGGTTAAACTGTTGTCCTCTTTTGGAAGACCAAACAAAGTAGTTTCGCGTTCACAACGAAAAACACAGCGGCCTAGCAGAAGCCCCGGCTTAGCGTGAGCTGAGGCCAGGCTAGAGTGAGCTGAGGCCGGGCTAGAGTGAGCATAGGCGGCGGGGTCGAGAACGGCGCAGCCGGCGGATCCGACGAAGGAGCGGCAAGCACATGTGATGACCCTGGGCTTCATCCACGGTGAAAGCCGATCCGGCGATCCACAGCACTAAGTTGATGTATTCCCTCAGCGACCAGCACGGATCAGCTCTAGGCATGACGAAGCAGATATCGTCCTCTTTTGGAAGACCAAACAAAGTAGTTTCGCTTTCACAACGAAGCACACAGCGTCTTCAGAACACGGCGGAAAGCAGCAACAATACTACAGTGAGAATAAAAGTTAAGCCTTCTTTCTTTGCGTGAACATTTGAGCGGTGTTATGCAAATCTTCCCACATAGTGAGGTAGACATGTGGGGGCGTGTTAGAACGAGCCGTTTTAGGTAGGTGTGGCTGACTCTTAACTTTTATAAAGAATATCGCTTTGGATTTGAGACTTTAGTCTTTGCAACTTTACAGATCTTCTTTATGCACCAAGAGCTTGTAACACTTCAAAGAGAAAGGAAAAATTGAAATCGCATCATATGACCCCTTTAACCATTTGCTGAGAGCCTAGAGAGTCTATAAGATTATAAAAAAATCTGATTTAGACAAAGAACTTGATGGACAACAGACATGAATATTAAAATCCCCCAGCACTAAAACTTTGTCATATTTCAGTAACACATACCCTAAAAAGGAAGACAACTCTGAAATAAAATCCTTATTTGGTCTAGGTGGCCGATAAATAAAAGCACAGAGCACAGGGCTCAGCATCTGTATTTCAAAGGCTTGAAGTTCAAAGCTCGGAAAACGTTCAGCAAGGGGGGGTCAAGACTCGCGTTGCAACCATGTAGGGATATTAAGGGGGGGATGCGGTCTCAGAACGATCTCCTCGTTCTTCTGTAACATACTTCTCATAAGAGATTTGAATGTTTAAAAGTGTACGACGATCGTAGATCAGTGCAGATGTAGAGTCACGTATTAACCAAGTCACAAATAAAACAAACAACGTGATACTAAACAGACTGTGTAACAAAGGCAGACGGCAGGCCATCGGCATCCTTCTTGAAAAATCCAGTTGCCTCATTGGTTACAATTTCCAATTATTTTACATTATTATATTAAATAAATTACATTAAAATCAAAGTAATCACTTTGGTCATCTAAAACACTTTTAACAATGTAACTGTTATTTGACTACCACCCCTTTAAAATGTAACTATAATGAAACACAGTTACTCATATTTTGTATTTTAAATAAAATGTTACATGTATTTCGTTACTCTCCAACCCTGATTATAAAGTATTAAAAGCTAATATATATATATATATATATATATATAAAAAATACAAAAATTGCGGTAGTTTGAAAGTAACCTCCCCAGCACTGAGAAATGCAAAATAATTGTTAGTAGTTTAATCAGATGTTGAACTGACCTCCCATTACACAACTGTGATTTAATGAACAGTGATGTACACTATACTTTTACCTTCCACCAGCAAGTAGAACCCACGTTCATTTTTTCTGAGGATCTTAATGGCCACATCTACCATTTCAGTGAGGGAAGGGTCAGTTTCTTTGTTTCTCTCAAGCTCATAGGGCAGGTCTGCCGGCTCAAACAGACCTGCAGTGCAAATAAAACAAGAAAACAATGTAAACAGAACAAGCAAAACAACATCATAAACGAGGTCACTTAATCAATTCTTATAAAACTCACCCAAAAGATAATCCACATTATTTGGATTCAGGGAAAGGAGATCCTTCCTGTTCCAAGCATAGTAACTTTTCTGATTACACAAAAGTTAAGAAAGAAACAAAGAAACTGTTTAGAGAAATGATCGTACCCTCTTATCTAGATGCTTTATAGAACGTATTACACTGCTATGATCCAATATCTTGCAACCAAATCTCTGTAATACGGTCTCACAACAAGTACAAATTGTCTTCATTGGTTATTAAGCTGTGTAGCTGTAAAGCCTGCTTTAGGGGCCTCAAGAGCATCAGATTAAATTCAGAGAAGTCAATAAACAGGGCATCATTAAAAGAGCACAAATACACCACCAGAATCAGGCAAACACAGAGAGAAAATGAAAAAGAGATTTGTCAGCAGAGGCATAGCGTGGAAGCTTTTTTCCCCTGAACTGAACATGACATTGTGTAAATGAAAAGATGGAATGAAGTTCCCTGTTTTCCCCTTGTTTCATGTTTCACCTTATCCTTCACTCTGTCAATCCACTCCCCCACAAGGTTCCTGCCATCTTTGCGTGTACCGTTGTGTTTCTTGTCTCCTGGGTATTCCACATCTGGTGTGTTTCTGGGGTACATATTTCTCCGCCCACCCCCCATTATCACCTGCCCATCCAAACCAAGAAGAAAAGAGAACACACACACATTTACTGTACACAGTGCTGTCAAATGTTTTTTTTCTAATTTACACCAAATCCATTTAAGATTTTGAAAATGTAAAACAAATAAACATTATGATGTACAGTGAAGTAGAAATATTTAAAAAATCTGCACTATTTATAACTCTAACTGCTATGCTGATTAATATAATTTGTAATTAATATTTAAAATATTTGTAAATATTTATTATATTCATATGAACAATAATATTAATAATAGTAGTTATGATTCTTATTATTTAATATTTAAATATTTATTATTATTGTTATAATACTTAAATAAAATTTAAATATATTAAATACAATTTTAAATATTAACTAAATATTTTATCAATATTATTATTAATAACAACAAAGTATTGTATAATTTATTTAATAATATTTTTATTTGATCAATATTATTAATACTACTACTAATAATAATAATACATTCTTATTATTATTTGTTGTTGTTGATACAATAATTTGTCATCAATATTTTAAATATATATTTTTAATTTTATTATTATTCAATTATATAAAACATTAATAATATTAATAATAATAGCAAGTTGTTATTATTATTAATTCATATTTTAAATTATGCATTTTTTTCCATTTAATAAATTAGTATAGGTAAAAAGTGAATATACAGTACATATTATATTTAGCTATAATAATAATAATAATAATAATTAAATATTTTACTATAAATGCAAAACAGAAGCATTTTAACTAGTGATCTCAGAATTGTAGTCCTCACTGTATCCTATTATATTAACATATACCTTGGTAGTATAAAACTAGGCAAACAAACACAATATTAACAGAACCATATATTGAATGACCCAGCACAACACTATATAAAACCAATTTTTTAAATAGGAAAATAATCATTAAAAAAACTCACATCAATGTCAGGGATATTTTCAAAGAGTTGTCTGGCAATGTCTTTGCATCCGCTCTGCAGTGCTTCAGTGGGCATGTCCCCGTCTGAATACCAGTCCCGGTCTACACAGTGGGCATATGCTGCACTCGGAGTGGCATGGTTCACTCGTGTTGTTGTGACGATTCCCACTGATTTGCCTGGGGAAAATACAGGTAGTTGCAACTGTTAATTGTTCCTGTAGGGGCATGTCCATGATTACCACTATATCTATATTCAACTGGATTACGTATTTTTCCCTCATCTATCTAGTAATTCAATTATAAATATTTAATCAACAGACTGACTAGGCATAAACCAACTGAAAATTGCACTGCATCAGCTTTGCAATGCTGTACTGGATAAGGAAAGCGCTTGATTGTAAGTCTGGCTAAAGTCACACAGTTGTATGGTACACTATTTTAATGCTTTCTCTGGACACAAGCACCCAAGTGAGAAAGCATTTTTACCTTTACTCAGATGAGGTCAGGTTATCAGTTTGACACTGATTGGACCATCCTCCTTTTAAACCTCTCAGCTGGATTTAAAATGTTTATTCTGGTCATGTCGTACAAATTCCACTCGGCTACTTTCATTCACCTCTACCTTCGGCGGAGGACTTCCGTCTTATAAAATGCTTAATTTGTTTTTATTTTCAACATGAGAATAAAATATGAGCAAGCCATCTGCGTGTTGCGCTCATCAGTCAAACTGTCGCTCTTCTCATTTATTCCTTTACTTCAGAATGTTTTTTCGACTTTCTTCAATCCTTTATCTGCTCAATCTGCTTTATGTGCCAGTGTCACCTTTGTTTCTCTCATGCAAAAACAAGCTAATGGATTGCTATCAAAAAAATAAGCCTAGAAACAAATATCCCATCTATATTCTAATTGTAATAGAAGTCGGGGGCAGAAAGGCATTATAGCTGCTGTGTGGGAGGATTCAACAGGGCATCTTACCTGCGTCTTTGGCCCATTTTAGAATGGAGGTGACCTCGTTCCCCTGAGTGGTGTTGCACTGGGATCTTACAGCTGCTGCGCTCACTCCAACTGTACCCTCGTTGGCTTTGACACCGCACAGATATGCCGTGGCAGTGCCCGCACTGTCTGGTACCTGAGCATTGGTGTTATATGTCTGGGAGAAAAAAACGTGCACAATTTTAATAACTGCAGGGATTGTTTACAAGAGCAAAATTAAAGTGTACTTAGTGCACTTAGTGTAGCTAAATAATTGTTCATTCGGCAATTTTCAGCATTTAGCGTGACTATAAACAATGATTTTTATAATGAGTCCAATAGTCTGAGACCATTTATATATATATATATATATTTTTTTTTCATTTAATAAAAAATAGTCAAAACCCTGTAAAACTTGACATATGAAATAATATTCAGAAAAAAATTCAGAAATGGAACAGTATTTAGACAAAATATGTAAAGGTCTCTATTTGTGTTTGTGTTTGAGAATCATATTAGATACATCTGGCTTTTATGGCTCTTATAGTATGATATACAGTGGTGTGAAAATGTTTTTGCCCCCTTCCTGTTTTTTTACAGGAAATATTGTTTGCATATTTGTCACACTTATCAATTATGGCAAGTCGTCCAGGTCCTGAAGCTGCAAAGCAGCCCCAGATCATCACACTACCACCACCATGTTTGACTGTTGGTATGATGTTCTTTTTATGAAATGCTTTGGTTTACGCCAGATGTAAAAGGGACACACACCTTGCAAAAAGTTAAATTTTTGTCTCATCAGTCCATAGAATATTTGGCTGCAGTTCTTTAGATGTTGTTCTGGGTTCTTTTATGACCTCCTGGATGAGTCGTCGTTGTGCTCTTGGAGTAATTTTGGTCAGATGGCCACTCCTGGGAAGGTTCACCACTGTTCCAAGTTTTCTCCATTTGTGGATAATGGCTCTAACCGTGGTTCGCTGGAGTCCCAAAGCCTTAGAAATGGCTTCATAACCCTTTCCAGACTGATACATGTCAACTGTTTTGATTCTCATCTGTTCTTGAATTTCTTTAGATCACGGCATGATGTGTTGTTCTTTAAGCATGCTTCACTTTGTCAGACAGGTTCTATTTAAGTGATTTCTTGATTCAACAGGTCTGGCAGTAATCAGGCCTGCGTGTGGCTAGTGAAATTTAACTCAGCTTTCTAAAATTATGTGGTTAATCACAGTTCTTTCATGATTTAAGAGGAGGGGCAATTAATTTTTCACATAGGGCCAGGTAGGTTTGGACAGCTTTTTTCCCTTAATAAATGAAATTATCATTTAAAAACTGCATATTGTATTTACTTGCATTATCTTTGCGTAATATTAAAATTGGTTTGATTATCTGAATCTTTTACATGTGACAAATATGCAAAAATTTAACAAAACAGGAAGGGGGCAAAAACCTTTTCACGGCACTGTAGGAGAATATGGAGCTCATACACAAGGAGGAAAAAAATCTAAATTTGAAATATTAAAAATACAAAAATATGAAATTTGGTGCAGCTGCTGACATTTATATATGGCCAAAATATAAGATGCACATCTTAGCTTGCAAAGTAAATCAATGAGATCTTTATAGCAGTATAGCTACATAAAATGCATATACATAAGTTGTTACTCTATATCCCGCAATAATATGTCTTAGTAAGATGAAAGTTTTTAGAATTATACTAAAAGGCCTTTTACTTGCTGATACCACATAAAATATCAATCGGATGTCAAAAGGCATGTAGTAGATTGTGTACAACAGTTTTTTTTCAGCAATTTCAATCATGTTAGTAATATAGAGGCCTTAGAAATGTGTAGATACAATTATGATAGAGTAGGCTCTATAGGGTTAAGTGAAAAGTTTACATGAAGCCAAAAAGAAAACAGCTGAATAAATCTAGGAGATAATAATTGACTATCTTTCACAGATGTTATTTTAATAATAGCTAACATCTGTGAAATATTTACGTGAGAATCATCATCCCAGAACTGTGCCCGCTGGAGAAATTAAACTATGGTTCTCTGTGGTCCGGGTGAGCGACTGCATGGCTTATGAACACAAAGGAATGGTATGATAGGATTTCAGCACGTGGGATGTACCTTAGAGAGGGCAACGTAGGGAAATTTGTCCATCTCTAGTTGTGTTTCCTCACCGCTCTGTCCACTCATTTGACCCTTTAGAATCCGTGCTGCTGTGACCGTGGGTACACCCATGCCTACACACAACAAAGGTTGGATCATTCACACAGTCTATTTTTAACTACATACATATCCTTCAAGCACCTTCTATCACGAACAACAGTCTTCCTGTACCTCAGGACATCAAAGGCCAAAAGCCATTTTCAAATGAAATCTTGAATTTTGTCCATAATTGTGAGATGAAAGGACCCCTTGTCACTTAATGACCTGCTATACTTAAAAGCATGAGGCAAATTAGCGTACACTTAAAAATCTCAAGCTTGCAGAACTGTACAAAATTGTATGCTCAGAATTTTTTTTTCAAAAAGCACAATCACATTGAAAAGAGTTCACAAAGTCTGTCTTTAAGCCTTAAGCTTAAAATAAATCATGAAATATTACACAGTGTTTCAAAATGTAATTATTGTAATGTAATTATGTGAAATGAGGGGGGCTTTAGCTGCAACTATGACTTGAAATTGTACTTTAACATATAAAAATGAGCAATTAAAGCAATTAAAATGCGATCTTCATTTGAACAATATCGACTTTTAAAACCCCAAGACTGGTCTTGCCAACATTTTCCACAGTGAACTAGCAAATTAAGTTATATTTTACCCGTGCTTGCAGTCCAAACATGAGATGAAAAGACTGTACAACAAAATAATGGCAAAAAACTTTGAGTTGTGTAGTCTGGTCTAACAAACAAATGAGTCTTTAATCTGGTTATTTATTTAGTTAATCAAATACATTCAGTGTGGTTCGACTCACGAACAAGTGACTCTTACACCAGTTCTTTTAAAGGAGACATATTATGTCCCTTTTTACAATATGTAATATAAGTCTCTGGTGTCCCCAGAATGTGTCTGTGAAGTTTCAGCTCAAAATACTCCACAGATGATTTATTATATCATTTTGAAAATGCCTATTTTGAGTGGAAGCAGAAACACGCTGTTTTTTGGGCCTGTCTCTTTAAATGCAAATGAGCTGCTGCTCCCCGCCCCCTTTTCCAGAATAGAGCTGCGCCATTACAGCTCGGGCCTGCTAAAAAACATCTGTTATGGTTCTGATTATCATGTTTATCGCGCTGAAATCATGCGTTTTAAACCATATGAGTTTCAACTTCTGATATACGGTTTTCTGAGAGCACACATCCGAAGCACACGGACAGAAAGCGGCTGTCACAGCATGTGAGTACTAAACTAAGTTCTCATTCACACACAAGTTTACGTTAAAAACACACGAGTTACAAAAACAGTCGGTTATGTCTGCGAAGGTAAACTGCTGGGAAATAAATCGCATGTTTATTTTAGATGTAAATATTGTTCTGTGCTAGTCTGTGCAGACAAAGACAGAACAGTTAGCATTGTTTTGCTCAAACTTCCACCATGGCATTAGAGCTGGTACACCGTTGTCGCTTGCGAAAACACAATCACGGTGCCGTGGGTGGAAACTTACAGATTAAGGAGCACTAATATTATAATGAGATCCCTTTGCAGTGAATTCGAATTCATGATCAAAGGACTCTCATGAGACGGTCCTTTTAAAGTATTGTACAAAACAATTCAGGAATTATCGTTTGATGGACCACTGAACCCAGTCCTTGAATGAACTCACTGAATCTGTCCGAGTGGTTACTTAATCAACATCAAATTATCATGGCTTTGAGTGACGTAATATTTTAATAAAATAGGTTATAAGTCTTTTTTCTGAACTTGGTTGGTTGACCGCCAAGAAAATCATTGGAAACATTACAATTTCAATCATCTTAATGCATGAATCAACAGGTCAACTGATCCAAATCTTCTTCTATCTGTATTTCAACCATGGCTTTTAGATATGTGATATATGGCTTCTGGATATTCCTTTATGTGAAATCACCCTTTTTGTGGCTGGTATGTGGTTTATGTCATAGTGGACAATGAGAACTGCAATACATCTACATAAATCTTAACTGAGGTTTCATTAGATATCTTTTTTAGGTTTTTGTAAACTGGTGTTTTTATGCCACCACTGCTTTCACAGGGGTGTGGTGTAAAATAATCCAAATTCTTCCCGTAAACTTGGATGAGTTTTATCATAGTTCTTTGTTTTCTGCTAAGAATATTCAGACTACCCCTTCCTTCTTTCCTTCCTTGCTTTTATTGCCAAGGCTTATTTTGATAACCATTGTTTTTTTTTTTCTCAAATTTGGCCAGCTTGCATAGATTGTGCAAGCTGGAGTTCATCCTGACGTTGGCTGTGTGGTTAATTTGTTTACTGCTCCTTAACTTGGTCTCCAACACTGCCCATGTTAATGCTTAATTTTAAAGCAGGTTCATACACTGTGACAGAGCTTTTAAAAATATTTAACTCTTTATGTTGTACCTATGTTATAGCTGGTATTGCACAAACCGTTTTCAAGGCTTGGTTGAACAAAAAAAGTGCATAGATATTATTTGAATGAACATATTTCAACATGCTATAACCACACAAATATCTCATGATAAGATCCACCAATTTCAAGACTTACCATCACCAAGAAAAAGGATGATGTTCTTGGCAACATTCTTGTTGAGGTCTTGGAGGGTCAAAGCATTTTTTAGTGTGCGCTGAGCCCATTCCTTCCAGAAATCAGGATCCTTCTCTGGTTCTACAAGCCGTAAGAAAACATGTTTACATGTTTGCCCACAAATTATAACACATCTAACAAAGATGCGCCTGCAAAACAAGATAATGATCATGGCCTTAGACTGGAAGTCTCCATTTAGAGATTATGAGTATGCTATCTCTCTCTAAACCAAACTGAAATTAATTTAACAAATCCTTGACAAGAACAACAACTCAATTTCTATTTTATGCATGTCTTCTTCATTCCACGTAAGCTTCTTAAAACCCACAATCACGTAAATGAACATATCTGTGACCATCTGACCCGAAGGTCCAATCTTCTAATGGAAGCTAATGTACATTTGAAATGTGTTTTATTCTGTCTATACTTGGGCCAAGGTCAAAAAGAAGACTATTAAACTTCAGTGATCTGAGATGGTGTTACACCATTTATGAAGCACTCATCTGACACCATATAACTCTCTATAAATCAAAGACACTGCAAGCAAATGACAAGGCAGGGGCGCTCATTCCTGTTACAACAGAGCTACTTTCCAGCAGAGTTTAGTTCCAACCCTGCTCCAGCATTAATGTTTGTTATTATCCAGAAGTCTTCCTGAAGATCTTGATTTGCTGGTTCACAAGTATTTGGTTAAGGGCTGGACGTAAACTCAGCAAGAAGGTAGATCTTCAGGAACAGGATTTAGTACCTCTACTATAAAGAGAGTAAAGAGACAATACGCTCATCGCTGCAAAGAAAAAAAGTGTCCTTCATTGTCCTATCTAATAAAGTCAAAAGGCCAATAAACCAAAAGAAAGCTGACTAAAAACTGTCTTAACTGACCTGGAAATTCAGGCTTTGCCATTCCTCCCCAAACCAGGCAACCGAGGATAAAGAGTGCAGCGACCTTCATGTTGTCATCTATCAACCGCCGTTTTGCAGAACAACTCGCGTTCCAAAGATGTCAGAAGACTCCAAGATCTGCAATGAAAACAGTAATTGTCAATGTTAAAATATTTCTTCTATTCCCAATTTATTGTTCAGAGATAACTATAAGTAAGCCATTCATATGCTGATTTGAACTCTGTGTGACAGTGGCACTTCAATCTATTTGTTTGAACGGTCGAACATAATAATGTTAGCTCAACCAATGGCTTGAATTTGGGGCAGGGCAACATTTCTTCAGGTATTTTTCATTTGAAAACAATCATTATTGTTGCTGTTACGTGTGGTGCCACTACAGTTGAGCAGAAATGACACGCTTCACCTTTAAGCACGGAAAACAACTATTTACCATCCCAAGGCTTATTTTTCCATCATAATCTTATATGCATGAGCAAAAACAACTGAAATATGAGTTTCAGCTAGGGATGCATGTCATAAAAACTGATACAAACAATAATTTAGTGGCATATTTGCACATTCATTTGTTTAACTACCTAAAAGTTCACACCTGAAAACGTAATATGGGTGCATTAGTATTAAACCTTTCTGTCTTCTCTTTAGTCAAGGTCACTTTAATGGGATTGGAAGCCAACAACCAACCACTAATGCAAGTATTAAAGGCTTTTATTTCCTGTGTCAGACCTGAACCAGTGAGCAGTTTTTCCTTATTAGTTCTGCTACAGAGACACTTTTACCATGACTTGAGGCTCATTCACAAGCTCTGTCAAAAACGCAGTGGGGCTCCAACAGGCAGAACTCTTGAAGCTAGTCTGCAGGTGAAGAAACACAGCAGTGCCAAAACACAAAGGAGCAGCAAACCAGAGAACAAAGTTGTCAACAAAACGGAAACTCCTTCTTGATTCATGGCATCAGAATGTAGAGATGTCCTTCTTTTGGAAGAAAACACACAACCAAAACAGAAACAACAGGTAACCAGCTATCTTCGTTTTCGACACGCTGTCTTGAACTACAACTGCGAATGAGCTGTTCTCTCAATGTGCTCAGGAGGATGAGGATTAGGGTTATTACTGATGGAGTAATCTTCCTTCACATCTTCATTTTATGAAAAGAGACTTTCATTATTTTTAGTTCAAATAAAATATTCAGACCTGTCAGATCAATGCCTTCTGTAGGACGTGCAATTTCATGTCTGCTCTGCAGTGCCAGCCTGTTTTTGCGCAACAAATCAGTTATGTTGTTTTGTCAGGACCTGTTATGTTTTTTTTATGCTAGTAAACCACTGAAAGCATAAATCTATCGCTCTATTAAACATGAACAATAGATCACATCATATAACAGGATTTACATTAAACTCCTACTAACGTCCTAGAGGCCATTAGATCACAGAGCATCAAACACTGACATAAGGATTGTATTAGGTTGTACATCTTGCTAAACACAACACTAATTTCTTCTCTTCCTTGTCAGTCTTTGACGCGTGTTCACGAGAGTACCATGACGCATGCGTGTGGTGCTGCTGACGCAGGAGCCGGCGTTCTGACATAGAACCCGGATGCACTGCACCTTGTTTACAAGCCGAGGAATGCACACGCATGCGTCGTGGTACTCTTGTGAGCGCATGTTGAAGACTGACATGGAGGAGAAAATTTTTTTGAATAAAGTCTTTATTTTTGTTTTCTTTGAAAAAGTATTCTCGTAGCTTCATAAAATTAAGGTTGAACCACTGATACTATTTTAACAATGGACTATTTTAACAACGTCCTTACTACCTTTCTGGGCTTTGAACGTGTCAGTTGCGTTGTTGTCTATGCAGGGTCAGCATTAGAAAACTCTCGGATTTCATCAAAAATATCTTAATTTGTGTTTTGAAGATGAACGAAGGTCTTACAGGTTTGGAACGATATGGGGGTGAGAAATTAATGACAGAATTTTAATTTTTGGGTGAAATATCGCTTTAAGAACGAGCACACATTTTAAAGAAGATGTTCTCAAGTTCATTTAAACCTTTCTGGGCTTTTGAATCATGCTAATGTTACATCTACAGCTACATTAGTATCAATGCATACAAATCAGTTGGGCACATAATCAAAAAAACAGCTCACAAACACGTTATGTCTCTTTTTTGTTGTCTTTTTTCGCTATCACATATTTTAGTAATCATAAATTATATATCATATATAAAGCTTAGAAACTCAAGATTCATCCTATGAAAACCATTTTGAAATCAGACACCATGCGTTACCATGAAAATGGTACTTTAATCCTCCCCTTAGTGAATGGTGTCAAGTGTCATATTACAAAATGTATTATGGTATTTTATAATCAAAAATGTTTTAATCTTGACAAAATACATATCGTCAGAAAGGTCTGAGTCTCAAGATTCCATATTTTGTGATAGAAGTAATATTGAGAGAGAAATGTATACCTCTGTGACAGAAAAATGTATAAAAAAAATTCAATGGAGTTTGGGTGTCACCCGGTAGCTGTTTTTGGTATAACACCCTAAATAAAATCTCACAGGGACATTTTTTTTATCAACTTCAAATTTGGAACATAACTTATTTAGATATAAGCCTTTAATTTTTTTTTTTTTTTTAGCAATTTTGGATTAAAACATTTTGTAAAATATTTATTTTATATAGAATTTTACAAAATGAGTACAGTGCATTTTCTTTACAGTAAATTTAAACTTCTATAACTTTTTCTAACAATAATCCGCTGAATGTCTTCTTTAAAAAGAGACCAACCTTAGGTCTGTATTCTAAAGCGTTCTTGAATTATTCGATTTTAAGTTTGGATAGTGCACTTTCACGTCTACAGTATGTTCGAAAATGGGGTCTGACAGTTAAGGGGTTAAGGGAAAAAAAGAAAGTGTCTTAACTTGTTCTGGTATAGTCTGCAGTCATGAATATGAGAAAGCAGAAACAGAAAGAGTGAGGCACAAGGCTGGAAGGCACAAGGAGTCTCACAGAATGTCATAGCCTGGTCTCAACAGTTTGATCCCTCATCCAAACATTCTGAAGAAATGCTAATGGCATTTTGATCATAATTTGGAACCAATCATAATGGGATAAAACAGGAATCATCAAACAATCAAATAATGTCCTACTTTATGTACTAAAATTCCTATTTTTCCTGGTTTTTATCCAGCATTATCTAACATGAATCTTAAGATGACTTTTGTTTCATCCAATTCGGATTGGTTCCAAATTTAGATCAGTCAGGAAATACAATGGTTTAGGAAGGTAAAACTGTACAGGAAAGTGAGATTGTGCCCAAAAATAAAATGAATACATTAATAATAATAAATAATTTCCAATCCAATATACATAGTGAAAGTGAAATATTAAAATATACTTGGTGCGCATGAAATATTAAGATAATCACTCAAAGGCATATGCATCTCTCCATATACAGTATGTTTCATATTTTTTTCTCTAGACTGGCAAACATGCACTTAGTCTATTAGGTTATTCATAATTAGATTAAAATGAAATTAATATAGACCTCTCCTGTGATTAGCATTTTTCAAAGTCTAGATTAATTTTTGTCATAATCTTTTAGTATTAAATATTTTAAAGTACAGAATAAAAACTTCTCACCAAATCAAGAAAAAACTTAGCACCAAATCAAAGTCAAAGTCAACATGCAGGAAACCATTTTAGGGTCATGTGACAAGGACACCATAAACCAGAAAGGACCCCTTCAGACCTTCAGGACAGTGTCAAGGTCACTTAAGATTTTTTATTTATTTATTCATTATTTAAAATCACATTTTCAACTTGTTTGAACTCAAAATTGATGTTTTCATGTCAGATGTAGAAATCCTAAAAACGAATTCATATACATGTCATGATATTTGTAAGAAATATACTTTTTTTTTTACCTTAAAAAGGAAATAATTTTTGTGCAAGGAAGTATTTCGTACTGATTGATGTATCCAACCAATATGAAAACACATTTCTTCATCTCTGACATATTTATTTGTCATTGACCCGTGCAGTTTAAATTTCTTTGTCAGCATATATGAATAAAAATCTACATCTTTACAGTAAAAATCGTTTTCCCTATTGTAGAAACTGAATTTGCTGTAAAGTTGCTTTGCAACGATTTGTATCGTGAAAAGACTATACAAATAAACTTGAATTGAATTCCCTGGATTTCTGCCACTCTACAATGTCCTAGTGTCTCATGTGCAGTGATGCAAGAAAAGCTCTTCTCTTTTCAATTACATCCTCTCATCTTTTCAGATCATAGGCTACAATGTCTGTTTGTAGCCACAGTCAGCCAAAACGCGATCAGCGCTCTACAGAACAGAAAACCCAGCGACATTCCCCGCATCACTCATTGCGACTCATTGTGATTCCCGGTTTCCAGCTTAATTGCAGTAAAGTTGGACGAGCAACTCGCCGTTATGCAGACGGAGATCCCAACGCAACCTGAACAACTTGTTGGATTGTATCGAAATAATAACAGCACAACTCTCCAACTCTTCCCACCGTTGCCATTAGAACTCCAGTCACATGAAGCGGTGAATGAACAGAGTCATTCAGCAGATCAGCAGCGCTAAAAGTGATCCTACTCACCCTCGTGCTATATATGTATCCGTACACCTCTGCTATTCCAGCAACACAGGACCCACTTTCACGTGCTGTACTCTAGTCGACCTTTTATAACGCTTTACAATGCACCAAGCACTGGGTTTTTTTAGCAATTCAGTTTGATCTGAGCTAGTTAGAAAATAAAATGAATACAATACAAATTCGTTATATTACGCTAAACTTAAAGCTTGAAATAAAATATAAAGCATAAACAGTGCAGCCTTAAACCTTGCAGTTGTCATGATGGTTTATATAGCCTACAGTAGTCTATTTTTTTTTTTATTATACAGAATTCCACGTGTTTCTAGGCTATGTAAAGATGGCTAGTTAAAATGTATATATAAACATAAACATATTTACATGATATCTGAGCAATTTAGAAAATAAAAAAATAGAAAAAAAGTAAGATTTCACAAAATTAAGTTAAGTAACTCCTATTAAAAAAAAGAAAAAAATACATATAATAACAAATGTACAACATATTCTCATGTGTCTCATTACATCTATACCTAGAATTCATTATAAGTGTTTCCCTAAGGCAAAAAGTCACCTACTAACATGCCGCTTGAGACTTTTTCGGATAAAAAATATCTCTCATCGATTTCGATTTTCGTGTGCTAATGATGTGTATGCGGTTTGCATTTACCTAACATAACCTCATGTCTTTGCCTTAAACTTTCCACTCAGGGTTTATGCAGTAGCCCCTCACTGCAGAACAAAGATCCAGGGGGCGGGGTTGGATCCACATCTAGAGGGTGGAGATGGGTGGGTTTAGGGATCAGGGGGTGGATGTTTAGATATATGTAAGGTAGGAGGAGTTGGATCTGGATCCAACCTCGCCTCCTGGATCTTGTGTTCTGCAGTGAGGTCCATCTCGCTTTATGCCAGATACTTCATCTTCATTCTGATAGACTCACCACAAGATGTCAGTATGAACGCAACAATGCGCTTGATTGCCCATCAGAGAGCAATCTCACTCATTGACAAGTCTAACGTCTGGTAAACTGGCATTGACTTGCTGTGAAAAGGAAAAGCCTATCCATAAAAACCTCCCAATACATAGCATTTTAGCGATAAATACTTAAAGGGTGACATCATGTTTTCACGTGAAGAATGACAGATCTTTTTTAAAAGATTTTGCTAAAATTAGTTACCAATAATAGATTGTAATCGCTATAAACATTCGTTAGGCTATGTCTAGTTCTAGTAGATTTGCCGGTTTGCACATGGCAGTTTACCCTGCTTGAATCTTTTTAGTGAACCGATTCAAACGATTCAAATCACTGAGTTGAATACACCTCTATAAAATGGTGTGACTGAATTACTGTTAAAGCTGTAATTGTGTATAGGTCTATTTTCTCAATCAACAACAACAACAATAATATTTTATTACTGAATTATCTTATTAAAAAAATGAATTTTAGTACACAAGTTTAAAACGAGAAACAAAACTGCCACAGCCGTTTACAGTTGATATTAAACGATTTATTGCTACAAAATATTGTCCCCCTATTAAAATAATGGAGCATCCCATAAAACCCAGTAAGTGGCATTATATGGATCCTCTTCACAGCACAGCCAACTGGATGAAAAATATATTGTAATCTTAATCCATTTTCTCAATTTCTATAAAATTCTAGCATTGACTGCTTTAATCCAGCTCAACCATTAAAACATTTTTATCAAAGTTATTGTATTGTTATTTATTTAGTTATTTTTTTGCAAGAAAATAACAAAATTATATTTTCATTTAGATGTCTCAAAAAATATATATATTAATTGTTAAAATGCAAACTGGCTTTGATCAATCTAATAATTTCCAAATGACAGCACAGAATAAGACCATAATATGTTTTCTGTAAATGCCAAAGAAACTTGTGCTTCCCGAGTTTGAAGAAATTCAGCTCTTTCTGTCAGTACCCTCATGTGTTACTCCCCCGCCCTATCAGGGTCATCAAATGACAGGGCTTTACCCCTCTGAGGTCGTGAGAAGTACGCCTGGCCAAAACATTCTATGCAATATGCTGTGGGTGTGAATATTTTTGGACTGGTCATGTTGTGGTTAATATACTTTGGTGCGTCTTAATTGTGTTTAATATGCCTGGCTGAAGTGGGGTTTGGCTTAAAAGTGAACATTATTTGTCTGTTGTTCAGATAGACGACTGGCTTTGACAAGACTCAAGACAATTGGTCTTTCATGAAGCCAGATGACCGAAAGAAATTACATTAACTTTTACAGAAACAGTAACTTACATTATGCAATTTCTCGTGCTGTCAAATATCTTTTCGTGAAATTATTCAATTTTTGTGCCAGTTCATTTAAGTAATAATATAAAGCCCCAAAATAAAGATACAAGAACAATTTAATTTAAAATATATATAAAAATATATTTAATATATGTGAATATTAAATATTATTTTATTACATTAAAGGGGTGGTTCATTGTGATTTCACTTTTTTAATTTTAGTTAGTGTGTAATGTTGCTGTTTGAGCATAAACAATATCTGCAAAGTTACGAAGCTGAAAGTTCAATGCAAACGGAGATATCGTCTTTTAAAATTCTGGCAGTTTAATGCCTACAAAAACGGCTGGTAGGGACTACAATGAGTTATTTCCCGGGTTCATGAACCGGGCTCAAACTGATAAGCGATATTAACAACGCCGTTGTTTACAGTACAACCGGAGCACATGCCGCTGAGGAGAGGGGTAGGGCGCTTAGACGTGCACTAGAGGCAGTTTAGCCAATCACAACACACTGGGCTAGCTAACCATTCAGAGCCCATCGCCTATTTCTGAGGGAGGGGCTTCATAAAAGAAGGAAATGATCAGCCCGTTTCTCAGAGAAGGGACAGAGCGTTGTGGAATAAAGGTAAATTATGTGAAAAATGATAATTTAAAAAAACGAAGCATTAACACATGTTAGACTGCACCCCATAAACACAATCAAGCCTAGAAAAAAAACAGTGAACCACCCCTTTAAATAAATTAATATAGATGAAAACAATAATGTGTTATTACCGGTATATTAATTTATTTTTTTCATATTTTAATATTAATTATATATATTTAATTTAAATATGCTCTCAATAATGTGTCCACACACTGTCCATCATGCCTTTGCTTAAAGGAATAGTTCACCCTAAAATGAAAATTACCCCATGATTTAAATGTGACCTCCATTCAAGGCTAGGAAGAGCCAAGGCATTTTTTAATAAAACACTGATTGTATCCGTCTGAAAGAAGAAAGTCATATACACCTAGGATGGCTTGAGCGTGAGTAAATCATGGGGTAATTTTCATATTTGGGTGAACTATCCCTTTAATATATGCAATTTAATAAAATAAAATGTGTGTGTGTGTATGTTAAGAGTTCAGACTGAACAGCAATACCGACTGTCATACTTTTAAGGTGACTGTATTCTAATCTAGGCAACTGTAACGTAGTGGAAGTGGCCTTGTACAAGTCCGGCCTTCTTTTCTGTAGTGTCCTGTTTCGTAGGAATGAGAGGGCGGAAACTCACCTCTAACAGTTCCCTCCCAGTTCTAAATGAAAGCCCATTGTGGAATGCACACATTCTCTTACATGCGTATACTCACACACCCTCACTCTCCCCTCACGTATGTTCATCAAGTCCTCTCTCCTTCCTGTTTTTCACAAGTTCCTGCCTTTTTACTGACGCTAGTGTCGCAGACTGGAAGGAGTTCAAGCTTCCCAGGAATCCCTTGTTTAGGATTCCTAACTAAAGGAAAGCTGAGAAGAGAGACTTGAAATCTCCCAACACATGTTTGTTATGAAGATCGAGCTGGCCATGCTTTGGAGCTTATTTCCTAGGTGTAGCTGACGTTGGGGGGTTGGAAATTTGCTTGGCATGAGGTGAAAGGGGGGTGGAAGAGGAAACCCCATTCAAACACAGATCACCCAGCACTCTGACGCGCTGAGCCGAGAGTTTTCTCTAGTCCTTGGGGAGAACTAGTTTCGCAGTCTTCTTCTGATGGAACTCCGCAGGATAAACATTCGCAGGAGTCCCAAAAAGTGCTGAAACACTTTCAGAAGATTTGGTTTAATTATGGAATCACTGAGGGAATCTATACTTCATTTAACATTTCAGATGTCAACATACAAACGGGCCACACTGGATGAAGAGGAGCTGTTGGACACCGGCTCCGATGGGATCTACCACACCTCTACCATGCAGGTGAGAGTTCATTTTTTAAAACTATTTTTATAACTTATATTTTTTGATGTATGTGTACTGAAATATGAGCCAATCCACTGAGCTAGCGATCATTTTTTAAAACCAAACTCCTCCAAAACAACAACTCTTTCGTGATTCCAGTGGAAGACAAGGACACTGTCTTAAGTTACTTCCTTGTGGTTTTCTTTTCAAACATCCGCTGTGTTTTAGCACTGTTGTATACAACTCTTTCCTCAAGCTTTTTTCAAACATTTATTTTGTGTTGTGTGAATACACTTGACATTCCTGATTACTTCTAATAAAGTACTACTTTACTACTGCTAGCTTTTTTATTTGTTAGATCCTAGTGAGATATGAAGCACAAGTAGAGCAATGTGCATAAACATTAAAGGGGTCATATGATGCTGCTAAAAAGAACATTATTTTGTGTATTTGGTGTAATGAATTTTAAACTTTAGGTAGGTGTGGCTGACTCTTAACTTTTATAAAGAATATCTCTTTGGATTTGAGACTTTAGTCTTTGCAAATTTACAGACATTCTTTATGCACCAAGAGCTTGTAACACTCCAAAGAGAAAGGAAAAAATGAAATCGCATCATATGACCCCTTTAAGAAATTATAAATTGCACTTGACCCAATAAGGCTTAATATTTGTTTATTGTTTACTTAATGAACATGTGATTAGAAAGGAAGAATTGTTTAGTGTGTACATACAAAAATGTACATTAACTGTGTAGTTTATAGTTTGATGATTTTTACTGCTGTTGTTACCGTAAGGAACTACTTCTTCCTGATCTGAACCTTTGTTGTTGTAGTCTGGTTGATTCAGTCATATCAAAGAATAAATATGACTTGAATAAAACCAGTTAATTTAGATATAACCACATGACATATTTTTAGTTTCTTTCAAAGTTTCTTTAAGAAAGTATTTCTGTTTCTATTTTTAATCAAAAATTACATTATTCTCTATCTGCTTTTTTTTCTCACTTCACATTGGTGTCCATTCTTTCATTTTTATTTAATTTAATTATTTTATTTTTTGCTAGTGAGAACCAGACGTGCATTATCCTTTAACTGCTCCTAAAATATTTTCTCTGGATCACTGTGGTTATTAAATGTTCTGGGTGCCTTTGTTAAAACCATCTCATGGTCTTTGTTCTCCCTCTGCTCTCTTTGACTCTTGAGAGACTTGGCATTAGGGCTCATTGAAGCCACGCAACACATACAAACACAGTTACACCTCATGCATCCAAACTAAGCTGAGTAATTGCACAGCTGGGCAGCTGGCCACTAAAAGTGACTTTTGAACTCTGTGGGCTCAGTAGAACTTAATCTAAGTTGTATTACAGAGATCATTTATTTAGTTTCTCTTGCACCTCTTCTGTGAAGAGGTGATCAATTATGAAATTCACAAGGCTTATTTGATCAGTACAGAATCTAAATCAAAAGTGAATCAATAAGAGGAAAAGTTTAAAGCTCAGAGTTCATTTGGAGTGAGCCGTTATCATCTTTTTATTTTTATTTTAATAACATTAAAAAATTTTTTACTGAGCTCAGACTTTTTGAATGTGTATGTGGATAGCCAGATAATTTAGCACCAGTTACACCTCATGCATCCAAACTAAGCTGAGTAATTGCACAGCTGGGCAGCTGGCCACTAAAAGTGACTTTTGAACTCTGTGGGCTCAGTAGAACTTAATCTAAGTTGTATTACAGAGATCATTTATTTAGTTTCTCTTGCACCTCTTCTGTGAAGAGGTGATCAATTATGAAATTCACAAGGCTTATTTGATCAGTACAGAATCTAAATCAAAAGTGAATCAATAAGAGGAAAAGTTTAAAGCTCAGAGTTCATTTGGAGTGAGCCGTTATCATCTTTTTATTTTTATTTTAATAACATTAAAAATGTTTTTACTGAGCTCAGACTTTTTGAATGTGTATGTGGATAGCCAGATAATTTAGCACAAGAGGTATTTGCATAGGAGGTATCTAATTTTTTAATGTTTCTTATCCAACAGTTTGAAAAGCAATGTGTTTGGCAGAACCGACTTTGCAGTGTTTCCTAGAAGAGAGCCTTCCTAGAAAGTAGGAAGTTGATCAATGTGTTGTTGAGGGTTAGTTTCTCTCCTATAAGGATTTAATACTTAACCCAATGCAGATAACTCTTAAAGGAATACATGAAGTATTCAGTAAAAATATTTTTTATTATTTGAGATAATCTTTTCAGTCCTCATTTGAGGTGGGAATGTGATCTGTACTTTGAACTGGAGCAGAAAGACAATGATGTTTGGTCCCACCAAAGTTTAATATTGTTGTTAGACACGATCATATATCATTTTCCCATGCAATATTATATAAAACCTGCACAATGTTATACAAAATGTCACATATATCACTTTCATTAAGAAACACAAAATAAACATCGCACCCTCGAGGATCAGTCCTTTGGAGTAAGTTTCAGTGTAATTTGCGTCATCTATGTAACAGTGCTCATTTTCAGGAATAGTTATTTCAATCCTAACCCTTTATTTTCTGATAACTTTGATTATCAGGTGGGGCTGCAGCGTGGTCTGGGTCTCCGGTGCTGGGCAGAGAAAACACACGTTGAGAGAAAGCTAGTGGTCATCGTGTGCGCTCTGTCCGTGGCCCTGTTCATATGCATCATGACTTTGGGTCTGCACTATAAAGAATGTGAGTTGATGGAACAGTGTATAAAGATGTTTTTTTTTTTTTAAGCTAAGACTGTATATGCTCTGGACCTCATTTTACTCACTTGCCCAACTATGACAAATCGCTGTATGAAAGAACAACAACTTTCTGTCACACTGTTTACCTCCAGTTTCCTCAGTCTCCCTCAGGCCTCTAGTTTTCTTGGCATTATCTTTTCAGATCAGGAGCTAGGGATACATCTTTTGGGCCAAATATTTTTCTTAGAAGAGCTTACAGTGAATCTATTGCAGCTGCATTCTCTCTGCGTCCACAAGCTGAATAAAAACAGTGCCCTTTAACTCCAATTATTTCCAATATTAAACATAATACTTGCATTACCTCATTCAGTGGAATCATACCCAAACTCGAGGCCAAAGTAAACACAAAGAAGTGTGTGCCTATAAAGTTTTCGTAACATGTCTGAGAACATCTTTTCACAAATTAAAATATTATATTGGTGGTTGCAAATGGCTAATGTTACTATACTGACACAAACATTAACCCTATCAGCTTGCGTATCACCCAGTTCTGCTAATGACTATACTTAATGACTTTTAATGGTTTCGACAATTAGTTTTGGTATTCGATAAAGGGAAAACACAATCTCTTGGGTTTAATCATTGTAGGCTCCACAGATCACTGCTAGAGACTCTCTTTGTGGCCTCTGCATTTGATCAGGATACTGAATAAATACAATCCTTTTCTCGGAATTCAAATTTTGGCATCAACCCTTTATAAGTGAATAGTTAAATCATTAAGAAAATATTAAATGGCTATTAGTTGTAAAATGTAAAAATATATATTTTTTAATTTAAAATTACTTAACTAATAACATCTTTATTTTTAAAATAGAAATATTTTGAATTAATAATAATAATTGTCCACAACATCCACAATTGTTTTAATTTAATTGATTTATTTTAGATTACATTTTATTTATGATTTCATAAATTTTTCATCTAATCTTTCAGTAAATACTTGCTCTGTCTCTGAAATGACTTGTATTTTTTCGATGTCATCACTTCCTCTTATTTTTCTTAATTAGAATTTGAATCCTGTATTTTCCATGGGGTCTCAGATTTATGACCCCACTGTACAAAAAAAGCAGTAATGTTCCATCTTAAAAGGTTCCTACCAACTTACAGGCTTCATTTCACTTTGCTTTGTGGTTTTATAAAGGTTCTTGTCATTTGAACTTTTCTTCATTTGTTAAATTCAGAGAATACCAGCATGAAAAGCCTGAGCAAAGCGGAACAAAAAGCCCAGTGGTATTACCAGGCTTGTATGAATGAGAGCAAAATTGAAGAGCTTGGGGCAAAACCACTTCAGGATCTCATCAATCAGGTGACCTCAGATGCACAAGCCTTTATTTAACAATATGAAACTCAAGAGGTCTGTTGTAAATATATCGGCCCTAATAAAAACCTGCTTTTACTCTTATTCTGGTATATAATTATTAATAATGTTTTTTCCAGACAGGAGGTTGGGGCTTGAAAGACCCGTGGGATAAAGATAACTTCCAGGAGGTTTTACGGATTGTGTCAGCCAGCTTCCGAACCTCCCCCTTTTTCACTGTTTTTGTCAGCACAGACTCAAAAAGCTCCAACAGCAACATCATCCAGGTGGGAACACTTTACGGTTGTTTTTTTAATCACCATAACATGAATTCTTAAATGTCTTGGGGAAACTCTGCACTGTTCTAGATATCGTATTTTGTTTTATGATGGCTGTCAGAATATATATTATAACAGGCTTTATATCATGATGCACGTCACTGTAGCTTAGCTGGTTGAGTGATGCAGTTGATGCTCTGATTCCTTTTTTCCCACAGGTGGATCAGTCAGGATTGGGACTTCCCTCTAAGGAATACTATCTCAATAAGACAGCCAATGAAAAGGTAAACAAAGAGATTTTGTTGTTCATGAAACCGGGAAATGTTCTGCTGTGGTCTAAAGCTTGTGTTGTTATTCCTTCTTCAGTATTTAAAAGCATACTTAAACTTCTTGGTGGAGCTCGGGATCCTTTTGGGCGGCTCAGAGGATACCTCTCAGAAGATGATGCAGGAGATAATAGACTTTGAAACAGCCCTGGCACACATCACAGTCCCTCAGGAAGAGCGCCGTGACGAGATGAAAATTTACCATAAAATTCAAGCCAAAGAGTTAGCTGTGAGTACTGTACGGTTACTGTACTACTTTTGGATTGAAATCTGTGGTTCTTTACTGCTTGTTCATGGCCCAGAAATAGTCACAGGTCTCTTCTGATACGGTCGTAAATGGAAATGCTAAATGCAAATAATGAAATGTATAGTTATTATAGTGGCAAAATATTACAATGGTCCAATGGTACAAATTGTTTTGTACAGAAAAAAATTGCAGTTTTTCCGTTCAGCCTAAACTACCATTCATAAGAATTTTTTTTTCATAAGATCTTCTTAATAGAAGTCTCTTATGTTCACCAAGGCAGCATTTGTTTGATCAAAAATACAGAAGAAACATTAATATTTTGAAACATTATTACGATTTAAAATAACCGTTTTCATTGTAATATATTTGTAAATGCAATTTGTCTTTGTAATGTATCTTTTTATAGTAAAAAAATTAGTCACATTATTCAGAAATCATTCTAATGTGCCAATTTTTTCCCTTTGTTGAACAGAATTCAGTATTTGAAATAGATTAATAGAAGTCTCTTATGTTCACCAAGGCAGCATTTGTTTGATCAAAAATACAGAAGAAACATTAATATTTTGAAACATTATTACGATTTAAAATAACCGTTTTCATTGTAATATATTTGTAAATGCAATTTGTCTTTGTAATGTATCTTTTTATAATAAAAATAAAAATTCAGAAATCATTCTAATGTGCCAATTTTTTCCCTTTGTTGAACAGAATTCAGTATTTGAAATAGATTTTTTGTAACAAAGTCTTTACTGTAATTTTTGATCAATTTAATTAATCCGTAATGAATAAAAGTACTAATTTATTTTTTAATTTAAAAAAAATTAATCTTACTGCCCTCCAACTTCCGAGTGGTAGTGAATGTAAGGTTGATAATGTTCGTATGACTGTGACGATTGTGATGCTATTAATGAATTTCATTGGTTGGCTTTAAGGAGACTTTTGAGACACTTTTGATGATAATTTTTGAGTCACCACTCAATGTCCAGTTGAAAATCTGGGTCTTAAAACAAAACCAGTTGAGAACCACTAATTGAAATGTCTCCTGCAAATGAGAGATGCTCTTATAAATTGTGATTATTAAAATGAGAGTGAAAATGGCAGAACATGTAGTTATGTTTCCTTTGCTGGAGACATATGAAGCATTCTTTCCTTACTCTAACTGTGGTGTTGCATGTGAGCTGGGATATCAGTCATGTGTTTGTCTGTGCTGTAGACATTGGCTCCTGCGGTAGATTGGATGCCTTTCCTCTCTGCAGTGTTCACCCCTGTTGCCCTAAATGACTCTGAACCCGTGGTTGTGTACGCTAAAGAATATCTCCAGAAAGTTTCAGAGCTCATCAGCAACACCAACAAGAGGTAAGTCAACATTAGCCAGAATTGTGTGGGTTTTTGGGCCATATATATAACAGACCTGTATTATCTGTTAGCTGAGATCAAAGCTAATGTGTCTCCACCAGTGTCTTGAATAACTACATGATCATGAAAGTGGTGCGGAAAATGGTGTCCATCTTAGACCAGAGGTTCCAAGATGCAGAGCAGCGCTTCCTTGAAGTCATGTACGGCACCAAAAAGGTGAGAAATGAAGATCAAAACTGCTGTCTTGTCAGTCCAAGGCACTGCTGCCACTGAAAGAGTCATGAATGATCCATTAAATATTAAATAACCTCTATTTTTTGTTACCCTATCTATGATACGTAATTTAATTTAGCATTAGTTGAGATTTAAAGGAGTGTTTTTGTTTTTATTGTAAATTTCAAATCAGTTAAAGGAATAGTTCACCCCTAAACATTTTTTTTCTTAACCATTTTAATTTCTTATAAAAGCACCATAAAAGTATCATAAAAGTGGTTCATATGACTTGTGCACTATATTCAAAGTCTTCTGAAATCATACAATAGCTTTGTGAATAAAATGTGAGAAATAGATACACATTTTATCCATCATTCTCTGATAATTCTCTCCTCCGCTGGATCACACTTACCGTATTACCGTGTCAGGTCCGACTTTGAATCCAAGCACCGTTGTCACTTGACTGACTGTCAAGTTTGAAAATATGAGATATGAGAGCTATGCTCTTAAAGTTGATTTAAATGTACTTGGATGTATCTTTTTTTAAATCCCAAAGGTGTCTTGTGGTTTTAGAAGACTTGAAATATACACTACTGTATTACTGTATTTTTGATTAAATCAAATGCAGCCTTAGTGAGCTTAATTAAGAGACTTTTTTGAAAAACATTTTTAAAAAACTTACCGACCCCAAACTTTTGAATGGTAGTGTAGCTCTGTAAATATATTTGTTATTAGCTTGACTGTATACACCATACAATTCATACATGGAACAGAGCATATATTATATTGGATATTGTGTTGTATTGTGCATTTTTTTGGGTGAACTACTCCTCACCACTCATTCCTCCTCTTACGAGGAACATTTGGTGCAGCAATCATTTTACATTAGAACAAAATTACCCAGATATGAAAACAGTCAGTGTGCTTAGTCAGCATGAGAGGGAAGTGATCTGTTGCCCTTTTCTTCTCCTCCCTCTCTTTGACTCTCTCTTAGAGTAACTGGTATCAGTGTTGGTGTGTATGGAGAGGCGGTGTGTTGTTCTGCAGGGAGTCAGGTTATTCAGACTCTTATCGGGAGGAGATCCTGTTGCCCCGGCCTTACTTTCCGCTGGGGTCAGGCTGAAATAACAAACAAAAGAGCCTTGGGCGATGTGTGTATGTGTGATGGGTTATGATAAGAGATGGAGAGAGGAACCTAAAGGACGGTCACCTTCAGCTTTTATTATTGCATTAAGTGTTAGTTCACCCAAAAAATTAAAAATCCTGTCATTAATTACTCACCCCCATGTTGTTCCAAAGCGGTGTGACTTTCTTCTGAGGAATAAAAATATAGATTTTAGGGAGAACGTTGACAAAAAGTACCATAAAAATATTGTAAAAGTAGTCCATGCAATGTATGTGCTGGATTCAGAGTCTTTTGAAGTCAGACGAATGCTTAAAATACCTCAATTAAGCCATTATTCACTGATAATCTTCACATCTGTTGTCATCATTTACTCAACCTCTTGTTGTTTCAAACCTGTATGACTTATTTCATTTTCACTTAATGACTAATTTCCTTAACAATCTAAAACTTCATTTTACCCTCATAGTCTTGCATTAGGAGCTATTAGCCATTATCTCCAGAGCCTCAGTATCTAAACAAGAAATGGGAAGTGGAATGGATGTCCTGTTGCTGCCTGTCTCTGAGCGTCATACTGAAGGAACCTTCAAGAGAACAATCAAATGTCTTGTTTTGCTGATAAAGTAGAAAAAACCTTCTGTTTAGCTCGTTACAAGCAAATTTGTTATGTATTTAACAAATGATTTGTGCTCATTTCCTCAAGTGCTAGTAGGTCCTATGCTGTACACATGGAAACTAGACTGTATTTATCTGTAGAAGTTCATGCCTAGATGTACCTGTAAATTGTTTGTGAAATGTCACACTAAGAAGGCTTCAGTGCAAATGAGGATGCTAGTTGTTAATATATCACCTTTGTGTTTTCCAGAGCTGCACGCCACGCTGGAAACTTTGCGTCAGCGACACGGACAGCGCTCTGGGCTTTGCTCTCGGGGCGCTCTTTGTCAAAGCTACTTTTTCTGAAGACAGCAAAGCTTTTGTGAGTGTCTTGTGATGTTTTGCACACCATCCCCGTCTTTTCCTCAAAGCTTATAAACTATATTCTCAACTGATGTGTTTGTCAGGTTGAAGATATGGTCTCTGAGATCAAATGGGCCTTTGAAGACAGCCTGAAGACTGTCGGCTGGATGGATCCCAAGACAAAAAAAGCAGCTAAAGAAAAGGTGAGAACCAACAGCACAATCCCACAAAATGTTTTTCGCTGCTGTTGCCTGCAGGGATGGATCTTGCTGAAAACAACACCTAGCTAAAATGTCAGACAATTCCCAATTTGTATTAGCTTTAGTTTTAGAATTGGTGGTTGTTTATCAATTTCATTGCTTTGCCTGGTGGACAATAAATTTGGCTAAACAAAAAAAAATCTTGTTGAGTAACAAAACTACATAAAGGTTTTTATTCTTGTTGATGCTCCTTAATGCCACCTGGTGTTAAAGTATAAACTGCCACTCATGATGTTTATTTTCTTATTCTTGTCTAGGCAGATGCAATATACAACATGGTTGGTTATCCAAAATTTATTATGAAACCCAAAGAGCTGGACATGGTGTTTAATGACGTATGTATACATTTTCTTGATTTCTGTTTGGTTTTGGTTCATGGAAAATAATGTTGTTCAATGTTGTAGAGAGCCTGAACTAACGTCTCGGCCTTCAAACTGTATATCAGTTTGATGTTGTTTCAGATCTTTACTTTCAAAACGTCATGAATTATTACAACTTCTCTGCACGAGTCACTGCTAACCAGCTGAGAAAAGCCCCCAACAGAGATCAGTGAGTATCAGTCCAGCTCACACACAAGATGATGCTTTGCTTAAACATCTGAACATCTCTTAAAGGGATAGTTCACCCAAAAATGAAAATTATTTTAACATTTACCAATGTTATTTTAGTATTATTTATACCATACTATAGTCATGTTTCATATTTTTAATTAGCTCTTAATTTTATATTTTAGTATTTTTAAAAATGTGCTTTTGTTATTTATTTATTTTTCGATTTAGCTGTATTTCATTTTAATTTCAGTGTCAGTTTTAGTCATTTGAGTACTTCAATTTAAACTTATTTATTTCAGTTATTTGCCAAGGTGTCATTTCTCATTTTTCTTACGTTTTTAAAGTTTAAATGAAAGTATTCATCTGAAATATTCATAAATAATAATAATTTTTAGTTACCGAAAACTATTTGTAATAGTTATTGTTTTAGTTTTAGATTTAGTTAACAATAACAACACTGTCATTTACTCACCCTCATGTTGTTCCAAACCTGTGTGACTTTCGTTTTTCTGTGAAATATAAAAGAACACAATTTATTTCAGTTATTTGCCAAGGTGTCATTTCTCATTTTTCTTACGTTTTTAAAGTTTAAATGAAAGTATTCATCTAAAAATTATTATTATTTATGAATATTTCAGTTACCGAAAACTATTTGTAATAGTTATTGTTTTAGTTTTAGATTTAGTTAACAATAACAACACTGTCATTTACTCACCCTCATGTTGTTCCAAACCTGTGTGATTTTCGTTTTTCTGTGAAATATAAAAGAACACGGAAGCCACTCTGCCTGCCCTTGGAATGACCAATCATCAGCTGTTTTTTGTGGGATTTGCTCAGGTTTGTGCCAATATTTGCTCACTATGTTTTCCACAACTACTCCCCGGGCGCCGGAGCAAAACTGGCTGTTTGTTCACTACTCACTGCTGTGTGTGTGCACTTGGATGGGTTAAGTGCAGAGCATGGGCTACACGTCATGGCACTTTCACGTTTAGTTGTTTTACTGGCCACAACCTTAGCAAACTAAAGGTATCTGTCTTTTGTCTCTGTTTTTGAACTCTTTGCTAAGGCAAGAATTAATATTACTGTTTCTCACACTTTGATTTGAACATTTTTCTTGGATGTGGATTGTTGAAGAAAGGTGTGCTTAGCCTACATTACACAATTTTCACCTGGTAGACAAAAATAAATAAATAACTGTTTTAACGAAAACTAAAATGAAAACCTAAAAAATTATCAAATACCTTTTAACTTAAATATTTTAAGTAAAATACACATTTTAAATAAAATACATTTTCTTAAATTATTATCTAAATGATCTAAAAACAATATCAATAATTTTTTTTTAGCCATAAAATATTGAAATTTAGTTTTTGATACATTGTGTATTATAATACTTTAGATCTTTGTTAAACATGAAAATGCAACTAGATCGAAAAAAACAGACTGTTAAAAAAAAAAGAACTGGGAATTTTTTTTTTATACATTTAAACTAAAATAATTTATGACTCAAACTATGACTATAAAAACTAATATTTTATAAGATATTTGATTTTATTTTTTGATTCAATGTATAGCAAAAAAAATAGATGGGAATAACTGGATTGTTAACTAAAAAAATTTTTTTATTTATTATATTGGGGTCTAAAATACCTTTAAACTGAAAGATAAAATAGGAAAAAAACATTTGTAACTGTAAGACTCACAGCACCGTAGCATCGGGGCAATGACTTTTGCACAGACAAAAACCACTTATCACTTTTCCAAAAACATAATGCAATCTTTTTTTGTTCTATTATGATCTAACACAACTTTTTGTTTCCTTTTTTTGTAGGTGTGGTGCTCAGTTCGGACACCTGAAAGCTCTCACGAGGGCGTTATTACTGACCCCCACAGTCCGTCACGTTTCCGGGTCATTGGCACCATCTCCAATTCCCATGAGTTCTCTGCGCACTTTGGCTGCAAGGCAGACTCACCCATGAACCCCAAGCAGAAGTGTGAGATGTGGTGACAGTGACTCTTACATGGGGGACTGAACCTGGAGCTGTTATCGCTCAAAATCCCAAACATCCATCTCAGGTTGCCTAATCTAGACTGCCAAAAAAGCTGGAGGATTTATAGTGGACTACACATTTTCCAGCTATTATTTGCCTCTTAATGGGGAATTGGTATAAATAGTGACTCCATGGAAGTCTATATAATGGAGTTTTATTCTTACATTCAAAACACTGGAAGTTAGTGGTTAAATATAATGAGAGAAGGACTTGTCCTTTTCTTTGAATATGTGCCTTTTTAGCAAGCGCTTTTATTTTTCTATTAGAAAATAATATTTATGTTCTCTGTATTACGTTGTTGGTGGGATTTTTAGTTTTTGGTCTGTAATGTTTGGCAATTCTTTGGCAAATTCTTCACATTGTTAAATAACTTTGCTCACATTTTGATACATGGTTAAGTTTTATACAAGACCGTTTCATCACATCATGTTTGTTTGAAAAATAATTCAATTTTATTATCCATCTCACAATGTCATTTAATGTCAAATGAAGAATATATATATGTGAGCAGTATGCACACTTCTACTGGATTTGCTGTCGTTAGACCACTATTCAAGAAAGTGCCTTTAAAACTATGCAAATACTTGCAGGGAAAATATTTGTATTTCACTCTAAAACTGAGGTGCATGGGCTCAGATCACTGAGGCCTACAATAAATCAGTTCCAAAAAGCATGACCAAACCTGTGCTAATTGAAAGAAAACAGGTTGACAAAAAGAATGAATTCAAGCTTTGGTGATAATACAGCATAATGAGAAATTTACAAGCTTTTTTTTTTAAAAAGGCTGGTAATTTTTGATTGGGAACATTAAATTAGGTAAAGGATTTTCAGCACATCACAGAGGTTAATATTTATATTGCTCATTGTTAGTTCATGTTAGCAAATGCATTAGCTGGTGCTAACGAACTGTAACTTTTTTTTGTTTGTTTAATATTATGTTGAGATAGACTAGAGCAGTGCTTCCCAAACCTGTCCTGGTCTGGAGGACCCCCTGCCCTGCACCATTTGTATGTCTCCCTTATCTAACACACCTGATTCCACTCATCAGCTCGTTAGTAGAGACTGCAAGAACTAAATTGGGTGTCTGATTAGGGAGACATACAAAATGTGCAGGGCAGGGGGTCCTCCAGGACAGGTTTGGGAAGCACTGGACTAGAGGGTTTGAAATACTGAGCACCCACTGTTATGCATTTTTAACCCCGACAGATGTCGCCACATTCACGTGTATTAATGGCAACAGAAATGCCTGCTAAAAAGCAAGCTAATGTTCTTATTATTAGGCCCCTACCATATATAATCCCAATATACAAATGCTACTTCACAACATAGGCACCCGTATCTAATCAACTCGATAAGCCTTTATCAAAGATAGGTAACATTTGAAGTAGTCGTTCTCCTGCAACCAAAATTTGGGCGGGACCCCTTTTAAAAGGTGAAACCGCAGTTTTATATTCAGTGATAATATACTGCGTATAATGACTCATTCGTTTCATGCTGATTGATGGCTTGGAATGTAACGGAGAAGCCATTCATTGTGTGAAACAGTGCAGGCATGTGGCGGCCGCGACTGCCTTTATGACGTCACTTTCACTGGCGTATTGCGATGTCCGATTCGCGAACGATTCGTTCTTTTTGGATCGTGTGAATGAACCGGTTCACAAAACCGGACTGAATCGTTCCAAGTGTTTCTCGAGTCGTCAACTCACCGAATCATAAACTGAAATGACAAATAAAATGTACTGGGAATATTTTTATGATTTGACTGTTTTACAGATTTATCAACACACATAGAGAAGCAGAGCTGGACTGAATAAATCGAGAAAAAAAAATTCCCCCCAAACAAATAATGTTGCATATTTATTTTATATTACGGTTCTAAATTACTAGTTTTAATTAGCTCCATTTTGGAGCGTCTTTTTTACTACATAAACATTATACATGCATTTCCGTTCATATATAATAATAATTTTATATAATAATATATTATTATTATTACATAATCATAATTCAAGAGTTCAAACGGGTATAAAAGATTAAATAAATAATTTTAAGCTCTCACAAACTTTGTTAGGGACGGCGTGAGGTCGCAATGTTAAATAACCACTGAATCATTTTATGAACCGCATCTTTGAAACTAACTGTTCAAAAGAACCGATTCCTGGAAATGTGTCGGACTTGCCACCACTACGAAGTGGCGTAAGGTGAACCCGAGTGTCTCCGAACTCGCCCGACGTTTACCGAGCCGTCCGTCCAGCAGGACTGCTGGAAGCAGCAGCAACAACGCCATGTTGAGCGAAGTCTCCCATCTTTATGAGATATTCCTATAATGCGACTCATTAATGTGATGTTACTACGCAAAGCGGAGTAAACAAACCCGGAGACGGCCATCTGAGGAGGCGGAGAAGAACAATTCAACCGGGGAGATCCAGGGTGGCTGGAGGGGGATACAAACCCCCTACCGTCCCCATGCATAGAGCAGCTACAACCCCCGACTTCAAAGATAAAATGACATTTTTGGTACTAACCGCCAGATTTGAATGAAATCCATGGCATAAGGATATAGACACGTTCCGGCCTTCGTAGAGAGAAGAAACGGCCAGATATTGTTGGAACGTGAGATCGTTTTCAGCTGCGTATTGTTTGTTTTGGTTTAAATTTCTGCAATGAGTTTGCCACCGAAAGTGGTCCCGAAACCGGCCGCTGTCGTTGTTAGTGGACATGTAACCGGACCGGCACCGCCAACGCAACTCCGCGCACCGCTGACCTCCGTGTCGTTACCACCGGGAGCCCAGAGCGCTCCTCCGCCGTCAGCCGTGCCGCCTACCCAGTATCCTTCACTAATAACAAAGCCCCTTGTGTCCCACAACACAGAGCAATGGGGAAACGAATGGGCATTTCGCTTTGTAATCACATCACCTGGCTTGTTATTTGTTTACCTGATTATAATGATGAAATTACTAATATAAGATTGCATTATTTCATATTAATATACTATAATCGTTGCCTGGGGTGTGCATCAATTATATGGAAGGGATTTACTTCTTTGGTGTCTGTTGTTGTTTTTTGCTGGTCCTCTTGGCACTTGCTTTGTTCATGGAATTTGACAATCCCAGCTTTGTGCACAGGGTCCATTACAGTTTCAGATAACTCCCAATCTGTGCATGTTCGTATTAGTTACCTGCTGCATTTTCTCGGTTTATGATCAAATGCTTTTTCTAAAGAACATGTGCTCTAAGGCTATATCTCACAAGTCAAAAGTGACCTGAATGGCATTTGTACAGTTGCTAGGGTGTTGTTGCTGGTTGCTAGGGCAGGAATAGGAAGTTGCTTTTGTGTTATGAATGGCTGCATGTTGGCTTGAGCCAACTGCAAGTTTATAAAATATTATTTTCTGGAGATATGGTCCCTGTGATCCAGTTTCAGTGTAGGTTTATGGGATTTTTTTCATCTTGTTTATCTGTTTATAAGGGCAAACAACTACATCTGTGGTTATCCTTTAGGGGAATTGACATTGTATATGTGCTACTATCACTTTGGGACAAGCTGGTTAAAATGAGTTACAAAAAAATGGAAAAGAGGTTAGTTTAGAGAAAGTCTAGTGTTATTTGTTCACACATGCCAATCTGATTATCTAGCCTATGCAAAGACATTATTCATACACTGAGAGTGTCGTAAGTACACTAATATTTTATTTAATATCTGGGAATAATCAAGAAACTGCTCGTATTTCAAGCTGATTTACTGTCATATACACTCTTAAAAATAAAGGTGCTTCAAAAGGTTCTTCAAGCGATGCCATAGAAGAACCACTTTTGGTTCCACAAAGAACCATTCAGTCAAAGGTTCTTTAAAGAACCATCTCTTTCTTACCTTTTTATAATCTGAAGAACCTTTTTACGCTCCAAAGAACCTTTTGTGAAACAGAAAGGTTCTTCAGATGTTAAAGGTTCTTTATGGAACCATTTAGACAAAAAGATTCTTCTATGGCATCGTGAAGCACCTTTATTTTTAAGAGTGTATCGAGACATTTCTTCCAACAACAGAATAGAAAACACCAACAGATATGATGCTATGTCATTCTCGTCTGCTTTTGAAAGTAAATCACGTGACATGAAAGCATTGTTCACTAGTGTGAGTCAGGCTAAATGTATGATAGGAATCTCAGCCTCATTTGACGTGATGTTAAGTAATCAGTCAAGCAAAGGCTGTTTAGACACAGTCAAGCTAAGTAATTGAGCAATCGGCGTACTGCAAATCTGGGTCATCCTCTTGAGCTCTCTGAGAATTTCCAAGAAGTTCTCCAAGTCTGAGCTATGATTTGCTGAAGAAGATTTAAAGGTGAATTGTGTTGTTTTTACACAACTAGTGTCACCAAACAGAACTGTACAAATAATGAAGGTTTTCAAACAGACTTAAAGGGATAGTTCACCCAAAAATGAACATTCTGTCATTACAAACCTGTATGACTTTCTGTCTTCTCCCGGACACCATATTTTAAGGAATATTTCAGCGGTTTTTGTCCATATTTTGACAATCTGTGCGTATCTGTCAAATATTGCCGTATTTAGTTGAGTGAAACTTAATTTGATATTCCTCAGGCGTTTTCTGATAATCATTTTCTGTTAATTTAACGTCTCATTCAAAGCACTGATGACATCCAGTTTGTTTCACATTTCAATCAAAAGGAAAATCTGCAACACTTACAGTATACACACTATATGTTTGATTATTTTTGTAACTATGGATATGCATGCACTGATTTGGCACATGTAAGCTCTTCCTTAATAGCTTAATGTGGCATAGTGACTGCTCTCTTTTTCATGGGACCTAATCATTTAATCGTAAAGACTTGCAGTGTGGTCCAAAAGTCTGAGACAACAATCAAGTATAAAACTGGGAATAATGTTTTAGAAAATGCAATTAATATGAGAACAAATCAATTAGATCAAACTTTTGCCATTAACCATGCAAACTGCTTTGTACAAATGTCAGATGTTCTTGGTCTTGCTTCTATTAAAGTTCAGGATGCTCTAAAATCACATTGGATAATGTAATCATCAAGTTTAGACATTTCAGGTCGAGTCACTGCTAAATACTAAGAAAAACCTCAGAATTGTTTTTCTTTTTAAATTGGACTCAAATTGTCACTCTGAAATAATACAAATATTAATGCAATAAATATATATTTCTCAATATTTTTTAGAAATTTGACAATATTCTATATATATATCTCAATATTTTTGCAATAAATCACTTTACATTGTTCACACTTCCACACTGAACAAAAACTCTTGATGTTGAGAGCATTGTTCAATGGATTCTGACTCAATAAAACTGGGAATAATGTTTTAGAAAATGCAATTAATATGAGAACAAATCAATTAGATCAAACTTTTGCCATTAACCATGCAAACTGCTTTGTACAAATGTCAGATGTTCTTGGTCTTGCTTCTATTAAAGTTCAGGATGCTCTAAAATCACATTGGATAATGTAATCATCAAGTTTAGACATTTCAGGTCGAGTCACTGCTAAATACTAAGAAAAACCTCAGAATTGTTTTTCTTTTTAAATTGGACTCAAATTGTCACTCTGAAATAATACAAATATTAATGCAATAAATATATATTTCTCAATATTTTTTAGAATTTTGACAATATTCTATATATATATATCTCAATATTTTTGCAATAAATCACTTTACATTGTTCACACTTCCACACTGAACAAAAACTCTTGATGTTGAGAGCATTGTTCAATGGATTCTGACTCCCTTAAAGACCTCTAATTTGCCATTATGTTCATGTGCTCGACAGACATATTTTTGATTGGCTGTAATGCTAAACGCTTCAAAAACAAGCTGTAAATAGAAACCTTCACAGAGTGCACACACAAATACGCACAGGTGCGTTTGATAGCAGCCAAACTGCATCTTTGACATTGTCATACTTGTTAGACAAAAAAAAGAAGTAAACTTTGCTGACTGTCTTTAGAAAACTAAGTTAAACTTTTAACATTATCACAAAATTCACGATATTCCCTCCCCTCGTCAAAGATATCACAGTAATATTGCCAGTAATTAATGCCCAGCCCTAATTACATATATTAAATTGAAATAGAAGCATTTGCTTAGACACTTGGGACCTGGTTTTCTTTAAACTGATGGTTTTGATAGGCTTTGTTTGCTTACCCCGTAGAAAGTTCAGATTAAGTAGAGTGTTTTTCAAACTTCTTATTTTTCATAGATTTTGTTTGGCCTCCCCTGTTCAGAACTTTCCAACCAGTTTCAGACTACAGTCTCTATCACAAAGGTTTTATAACTGTCACAATGATTTGTTATTGCTTTGTAATTGGAAATCGTATTATATCAGCTCAGGCTGTTCAGCGGTGATCGACATCGACCACAAACCTCAGCAAAAACATGTGGCCGTACAAATGAATTATTGTGTGCACACATGGTTACATTTATATTGCATAGCAATGATTACATCACTTGATGCATATCAGTGTTTTTCAGTTGTAGAGTGTTCATGATTGCATAAATCGCAATTACGACCCCTTCCTGTGCTCAGGAGTCACTGTATTGCTTCATCTAACAGAGAAAATCGTCCTAGTGGACGGGATTCCTACTCGGGGGATGTGCCTTTGGTGATGATGCTGCGTCGAGAGCATGTGTAAGGCGGAGGGGGGTTGGGGTGTTGGAGGGAGTGGTTGCCAGAGCGACGGGTAACATATGCGACTGGCGCTGCACCCCTCAGACAATGGCAGCGCTGCTTAGCATTCAGAGTGTGAGGCTTCCCACCACCTGCCAACAATCGCCTAGGTCACATAGAGTCTCTCACACACACGGCCTGCCACAACCCCAAACCTCTCAACGCAGCCCCTTTCTTAGTTCCAACACATCTTATCACCTGCTTTTCCCCTTTTCATCATGTTGCACACTGTACAATCAACCCTGAATGCTTATCAGGTAAATGAGAAACAAGGAGGAATAAAGATCTCTTGTTCTTACTCATTCTTATAAGCAAAGTAGGTAATTTTCTTTTATCTGATTTCAGTTTAATGCGTAGAAATAACTAAAAGTAAGCTGTTTGTAGTGGGCTATGATGTTACTCTACGTAATTTGACGTGTCAACTTCTGGCTCAGCCAATTCCATGAGTTTGGGGCGGGACTACTGGGAAACCTGTTTGAACACATTTTTTCTGTGTTCAACGTCAGAAACTGGTCAAACGTTTGGGCTTTGAAGTATTAATAACCCTTCTAATTCTATGATAATAGTGTAGTTTAAACCACAACTATAACGATAATGATGACACAGGAACGATATCGTTGGAATCACTTTCAGAACTATTATTTTTCAGCTGATTAACGATAAAAACATTGACAGCCAATCAGAATCTTTCCTGCTTTAAAGAGCTCGACCATTTAAAGGTGACATATAAACAGTTCTTTTAATAAACAGCATTATGTGGAAGCTAATATAATTATTGTTCTCGGTGTGAACGGGCCTTAAAACCACTATTATGAATGAGGTTCAATTTTGATTTCATGTTAACTATCAGGTGCAGTGTTGTCTCTGCACTAGCAGATGTTACCAAAGGAAATTGAAAAAATAAATAGCCTAAGGTCTGTCAAACGCTCCATATGCCATTGGTCAGACAAACAGGTAACCCTGCCCCAAACTCGCGCCATTGGTTAAGCCATTGTTGCTGGTCGGGATAGTCAAACAAACAGCAATGTTTTCATAGCACCACAGAACTGCAGTGTTTCTGTTTTTGGGGAGGTTCAAACTACTAACTGCTACTAATGTCTTACTTAAATTTGTCTTTGCATATCAAGCATTGAACGATGATGCTTTACCTTTAAGTTTTCTCAACTGTCAGAGTTGTGGTGTTGGCCGCAGTCTTGCTGCAGTATTGTACAGTGTACATGAACTGCATTTCATGAATTTGACATATGCTCTGTGACCATATTCCTCAAATAATGCATACATATATATGTATGTATGTGTGTGTCTCTCTCTCTATATATATATATATGTATATATATGTATGTATGTATGTATGTATATGTATGTATGTGTATATGTGTATATATATGTATGTATGTATGTATATATATATGTGTATATGTGTATATATATGTGTATATGTGTATATATATGTATGTATGTATATATATATATATATATATATATGTGTCATTGTCTCCAGATGGGGGCCATAGGGTTCAGATCCTCATGTGAGATGTGATCATAGAACACAGTCCTGAAAATCATGAGCACAGTCTGACTTGAGGTTCATGTTAGCAAGGAATAAATCTCTTTTGAGTTCTCTCTGTGTGTGTGTGTGTCTGTCTCTCTCTCTCTCTCTCTCTCTCTCTCTCTCTCTCTCTCTCTCTGTCTCTTTTTTCCTCTCTCTCTCTCCTCTGTAG